>NW_024080951.1:1314650-1754602 GCF_003009895.1 Hyaena hyaena | reverse complement strand
TAGAGGGGGATCGCCTCCCACCCTGGAGTCTCCGATCCCGGCCCGATTTTATCTTCCCCGGTTCGCACTCACGTTAGAAGGCTCTCTCAGTGGATTCTGCGTCTTTTTTCTCCCAATCTCTCAGGTTTTGTAAGGTTTCCAATGTCTTCAGATCTTTTCTGTGTGATGTATGGGCGCGAGTGCAAGTACGGAGCTCCTTACTTCTCCGCCATCTTGCCCTCTCTCCGAGTGCGAACTCTTTAGTTTAGCTTTCCAGGTCTCATATGCTCTAGTTTCAGCATACTATTTTTTTTTTTTTTTTAACTACAACCTTTCTAGATGTGCCTCTGTCTTATAAAGAAACTAGTCATAGTCCCTAAAGCAGGCAACTGTTCACATCTCCCTCCTGGAATTCTACCCAAGTCCCCATCGCAATGCTACCTCCTTCAGGAGCTCTGCCATCTGGTGTTATTCCTTCTTTTCCCAGGGCATCCCCTGCACTTAAACCTCTCCACGATCCACCACCATATTCTCCCTGAAGAGCTTTTATGCGCTCGGTCTTACTGTCCCCACCGGGCAAGGGGCTATGTCTTGACTTCAGTCTTCCCAAGGCACACCATCCACTTCCACCAGTTACTATGAAACCCTCATTACACAGCGGACAAGAATACATGCTAGTTCGGGGAAAGGTGCAATGTGAGTGTTTGAAAACCCTGGAAAAAACACCAGTGATGCCTAAAAATCATGAATCGGATGCGGTCTTGCTGGCTGGGACACAGTTTGGTAAAAACAATACAGGTCACCACTCAGCAGGTGGAGCGCTACGCTGCAAGGCCATCATGTGTCCTGGGAAAAACCAGAGGTGGGGGAAAGGTTTCAAGGCATTAAAAAAGACATGCCCTTAAGGGTAAGATGGTTAGGAAAAGTCCCAAACATTTAGAAACACGGACACAAGCTCACAGCCACACACAGAGTCTCGAGTACCATACACACCCCTTGTTCATCAAGCTTGAGCAGCTGCTCCGAGACCTTGGGGGAATTCGAAGCCTGCCTCAGGCACTGAATGCTCAGCTCCGGAATGACGTACTCCAGAACTTCTTTGAGAGGTAGTCCCCGGGCGGTACCGTGCCTGGCGGTAGAGGGTATGGCGTCTTCTAAAATGGCGCCGCGCAGGGTTGTGAGCTGCGGGGGCAAAACAGAAGGCTTCAGAACGTCACGGAAGAGTTTGTGCTTCCTCCTGGGGTACTTCTCTAAGGCGTGATTTTGGAGTTGCCTTACAGAGGAAGGAAGGGAGGTCTCTTTTCCCAGAGGAGCAAGGGAGATGACGGCTCCCGAATGGTGGAAGCAAAATCCACAAAGAGTCTAAACAACAAAAGCGCACAGGGTTCGGCGTTAAGCGGGGATGGGTTGAAATAGATGTGGGTCTGCAGAATAAGTGGGGGGGGGGGGGGGGGNGGTGGAAGCAAAATCCACAAAGAGTCTAAACAACAAAAGCGCACAGGGTTCGGCGTTAAGCGGGGATGGGTTGAAATAGATGTGGGTCTGCAGAATGGGGGGGGGGGGGGGGGGAGGCGGGCAGAGTGCTGCTGGGGAAACCGATGTCCCGGAGCTCTCTGACCCAATGGGACGTCAGCTTGGAGAAGCTGGAGGTCACAGGGCTGGGGCTAGTCACCGGCATCCCCTCCCGCCTCTCCCTTGTCTTTTCCTATCGCCCTGCTGTTCCACACCAACTTTTCTTCCATTCCTTTCGCTTTTTCTATTTAACTTTCCACTGCTGACCAGTCCCGAAGCTGAATGGGGATATCCGGTGACAGGCACGGGCAGGGTGATTCAGGGCTCAGAGGACTCCTCACTACCTAGTGCGACCTCGTGACTCGATGGGTCCTCAGGGCTCTGAGGAACGCCTGGGCTTGTGGCTCTGACACAAGCCCCAGAGAGGAAACCCCAGCAGGGACTGCTCTGGCTCTACCCGCCCTGACCCTGGGAAGAGAACCGCTAGCATACAAGCGAGCCGGGGTGAGGGCTGTGGCAACGATGTCCACCATGCACATAATGCTCTAGAACACCACCGCCCCACAGAGTTTTGTGCCATGATGAGAATGCTCTCTATCCATACTGGCTGATACGGGAGCCACTGGCTGGCTCCACATGGCTACTGGGCACCTGTGACATGCATGACCGAGGGACTGTCTTTATAATTTCATTTCGTGACTTTAAGTAGCCACAAGCGAGGCAAGTGAGGCACTAAGCCAGGGGCCTCGGCGTGGGAGGTGCGTGGGGGCAGAACCGCCACACCCACCCCGCTGCCGACTCCCGGGTTTCCTGCATTAGATTCTGACCTTGTTTGGAAGTCCTGACGTGAACTGCAGTTTGTAGGTGTCCTCTCTTAGCCCTTACATCTTGCATCCTTACCATTTTCTCCTTTCTATCACCTAAGGGGGAAGGAACATCGTGGCTGCTTAACATCTGTGATGGGCCTTCAAATCTGTATTTGGAATGAGATACCGTACGTAGGCTCTTTCAAAGATCTTAAAGACTACAATCAATGACATTAAAAAGCAAACTGAGTACCTTGTCTAAAATCATCTAAAGTAGGAACGTCAGAGGCTTCAGCCCAGGACAGTAACGACACACGGCAGCCATTACCTCGCTCGTCCTGAAGGCCACCCGGTAGTTGAACTGGGACCCTTCTTTTTCCTTGGCGTCTTCCACCTTCTCTCTCCGGATGCTGACCGCCACAGGGCCAAGGTTCTCATCTATCCCAAAGTAGTTCTGGTGCTCTGTAACAGGAGGCAGTGGTGACATCAAAAGAAAGGAACAAAGAACGGCCTGGGTATCTCCCAGCTTGTCTGTCAAATCTCTGAAGAGATACTGCTTGGATCTGGGTACACAACTCTCCACCTGTGTTTGGGCAAAGCGTTTTGTTTCCAAGTCAGATGTATTTGTACATCTCATTTCCCATGACTTCCTCCTCTCATGTGGCTCGTCCCCACCTCGTGAGCTGCAGGAACCCTCCTGTCCCCTGCCACAATTCATGGTGTCACATAAAGAGCATCACCGGAAGGAGTGTGCTGCCATTTTTAGAAACCGTCAAAAGAGCAATCTAGCTACTTAAAGACCATTACTGAACAGTTTCCCTCCCACTGGGAACGTCACCTTTGTGTGACCGTGGGCTCTTGGACTAGCCAGGTAATTTTGGAGACCAATCCCCCTTCCTTAGGAGGTCACTAAAGCACCTAACCGTCTGAAGTGAAATTTTACAACAGAAAAAGCCCTAAAAGGTCATTAAGGTGCTGAGGTCAGACCATATCCATTAATTCTACACCCTGGTTTACTCTGTTATCAGCTAATCATGCCGTTCACGTAAAATCACTAGCCTGCAGGGTTCTAACCGTATAGTCTCACCGCAGGAACAGATTTCCGGGTTCCTCTGGTCCCTCTAGCACAGAAGTCCCCGAGGACACTGCTCCTCAGAGACGGTCATGAGTCTCCACAAACATTCAACAACATGTGCCCGGCAACATTTCCCAGTGGGGTCACGTTCCAGAACAAATTCCCATTCGTGAAGCGAATACACGAGCCTGAACTCTGCCAAGCTTGCTGTTTGGTGAGCACCCCCGTCGGGGCTGTCTCACTGTCCCTGGACCGTGGGGTCTTGGTCTGAAGGAAGTCTGAACACTTCACTGCCACCAAACTCTTTAAGGGTCATCTTCTGATTGGACACAAACTTAACACTTAACCTAAATGGTTATTCACGCACTTTACCTTTTTTTTTTAATTTTTTAATGTTTTATTTATTTTTGGAGAGAGAGAGAGAGAGACAGCATGAGCAGGGGAGGGTCAGAGAGAGAGGGAGTCACAGACTGAAACAGGCTCCAGGCTCTGAGCTGGCAGTCAACACAGAGCCCGACGCGGGGCTCGAACCCACGAACCGCGAGATCATGACCTAAGCGAAAGTCGGACGCTTAACCGACTAAGCCACCCAGGAGCCCCTCACGCACTTTACCTTTTTAGCAGCCCTAGCACACCACCAATCCATGGGGAGCAGGTGGTAAATGCAAACCCCAGGTGGTATTCATGTATTTCTTAATCAACGGGGGCAAGGTCAGTTCCCCAGGGTATATGCTTATAAAAGAGATTTTTTTCACTCTATATGCAACACCACACGTCTCCCTGTTGACTGTCACCTTCTGGATTTTGGCCCATCATTCCTGACTCTTCATTTTAAATGTTTTCACTCATATGTGGAACAGGAGAAACTTAAAAGAGGACCATGGGGTGGGAAGGGGAAAAAACAGTTAAGGAGAAGGAAGGAGGCAAACCACGAGAGATCCTTAAATGTTGAGAACAAACTGAGGGCTGGTGGGGGTGGGGGAGAGAGGAAAGTGGGTGATGGGCATGGAGGAGGGCACTTGTTGGGAGGAGCACTGGGTGTTGTATGGAAACCAACTTGACAATAAACTATAAAAAAAAGAAATAAGTATCAGATATTGATAGGCTTGAAGGAAACTGTAGGCATTCTAAAGCCTTTTGGTTATGCTAACATTTTCTGCCACGTTAATTTTTGAAGGAATAAGGGAGGTTATTCAGAAAGTAGAAATCAGGGTGAAAACAGCACCAGCAACGGCCAGAAAAAACACTTCCCAAAGCCAATGAGAAATATGGGCTAGATCCTGGAAAAGGCATCTACCTCTTTACCTTCACAACCATTTACTTCTTTACCTCTTACAACCAAATGAGATTCACATGGACATTATTCCTCTTTACAGTCAGGGCTACAAGCAGCAAGTCAACTAACTTTAGGGGCTGGAGGATGAATTATTGACTTACTATAAGCCTGGCCTTACACACTAGGAAACAAGTCCTTGTCATGGGTGAATTACATGCTAATAACAGCCAGGTAAACTATTCTAGGCAAGAACACCTCCAGTGGAACCAAACACACATTGTAAAAAATGTGCGGGACTGGGGAGAGCTGACCCAGGAGCAGTTACTTGGGTTTTTCTGTTTTTTAATTATAAAAAAAAAAAAATTTATTTTAGAGAGAGAGGAAGAGTGTGTGCGAGCAGGGGGGAAGGGCAGAGGGAGCGGAGGGGGGTGGAGAAGGCGGGGGGAATCTCAAGTAGGCTCCACACTCAATGCGGAGCCTGACATGACCCTCAGATCATGACCTGAGCTGAAATCCAGAGTAGGCCCTCAACCAACTGAGCCACCAAGGTGCCCCATTTTATTTGGCTTTCAATAAACAATTTAAAAATATTCAATGAAAATAGAGACTAACAGTTCATTGTCTACTTCAGACTACTAGGTATATCATCATTTTGGTCATCGTTAATAACTGTTATGACTGTGGCATTATACTAGCGCCTGTGGAAAATGCACCTGAAAACTTAACATGAGATCAGTTTAGAATTTTCTTCGCTGCAGATCCTAATTGTCCTGACAAGAACTTGCACCTTTAGCTCATTTCCCATAAGGCAGATGCCTTTGGGAAAATATTCCAAAATTTCACTTAAAGCACAACCAGCCATCATCAGGCAAAAGCTTCCTTCTCAGGGCCCATTTCGACAACTTTCCTGCAAAAATGCTCAAGTCGACTATCTTGGGGATCTGACGAACCCTGCTGATGGGAACCAAACAAGCTTCAAATTATTTTAGGGGGAGGAAGACTGACCAAGTGAGGAAAACCTCTTCTGGTGGTGAAATGGAGAACTCAGATTAGACCTGGTGTTCCTTCTACCTATTTAGAGTTTTACTTTGTTTTGGGGATGTTTCGTGGCTCTTGGTCATTCATCCATACCCTCCTTTAGAAATCGTCCTAGGTCGTTCAATTTTTTAGGATAATGTAAATAGTATCTTTCAAAAATTTTTTGGGGTGCCTGGGTGGCTTAGTCGGTTAAGCGTCCGACTTTTGCTTAGGTCATGATCTCGCGGTTCGTGGGTTTGAGTCCCGTGTCGGGCTGTGTGCTGACAGCCAGCTCAGAGCCTGGAGCCCATTTCAGAGTCTGTATCTCCCTCTCTCTCTGACCCTCCCCTGCTCACCTTGTCTCTCTCTCTCTCTCCTAGAAATAAAAATATTAAAAATTTTTTTTAAATGTTTATTTATTTTTGAGAGGGAGAGAGAGACAGAGCATGAGCGGGGGCAGGGGCAGAGAAAGAGGGAGACCCAGAATCCGAAGCAGGCTCCAGGCTCTGAGCTGTCAGCACAGAGCCCGACACGGGGCTCGAACCCACAAACTGTGCAATCATGACCTGAGCTGAAGTAGGACACTTAACTGACTGAACCACCCAGCTGCCCCTCAAAACTTTTCCATTTCTAGTTGTATGTTTTTCGTATACAGAGAATTCAGATTGGAGACTTGATGATTTCTCCTTTTAGTCTGACCAGGTTTTGCTTTATCTACATATTCCAAAACTATGTGTTTAGGCGCTCGGAACCAACCCTTTTATTGTTATGAAATCCCCTCTTCATCTACAGGGATCCATCTTGCTTTCAAGCCCACTTCGTATCGCACTGACCAGGCACGGACCCCGCTGTTATATTGGGGGAACCACAGCCATTGGCATAGGTAGGTCTTACTCTAAGCTGGTCCACGGCTCCAGGGAAGATTCTTCCGCCCTCCTGTCTGCAAGTCCGCAGCCCAAATAAGGGGGCAGGGCTGGGCATCTCCCTGTGTGGACTTCCACTCAATCCCCCATCTCCGTTAAGTACACTAGTCCTGCTTTTAGCTCAGCTGTCTTCTCCAGAATAAACCTGGAGAAGGTTTTCTGCCTGGCTGGGGACCAGTGGTAAACGAACTGTAAGGGACAGGAGAGGAAAATCCGGTCTTTTAAACATATTTAACTGCTCCCCGGCTCTTGCCCCAGGGCCAACTCTTCTGCGGTATGGATGAAGTGGCTTCTGACGGGCCGTCGCTGCCACACACGCCCTCCAATCTGCAAAGCTGGTCTGGCTCTTCCATCTGGGTTGGCGAAGTCGCCTGGTGATGCTTTTCCCTAGTTCTCTTTTCCTTTGTGGCTTTATGCCCTTTTGTTATTCCTTTGCTATCATTTTCAGTGGGGTTTGGAAGAGGAAGAGATAACATAGGCTTCCAATTTGTCACAACGAACTAGCAGTCCCAAACTCATGTATTCCCAAGTATCTGTAATTCCAATAAGCCTGCTCAATGGTTTCTGAACCTGGGCTGTGCCAACTGATCATCTGTTTAACCTCGGGTTAGTTACATCACCCTTCTTAACCTCAGTGCTGGCTCCCTGCACTCCCCCCCATTATATGTAACACACTTATCCTTAATCTGAGAGAGGCATCACAACTGAAGATATGCATGTTACTGACAAAAAGCTACATCAAACACAAGAAAGGAGTGAACATTAAATAAACAGCATCGTGGGGCATTTTGAGTTTGAGCCCACGCAGTCCTACAAAGTACAAGGGTCAGCCTTGAAGGGGATTCACACTTTTAATCTCAAAATGCGGATCTATAATCACCCAGAGAGCCACACCCCATTCACTATAGTCTGTTTTAAGAACGCAGCCGCATATATTTTGCTGAATTATTTCAATCAGGAACTACAATTTTTTTTTAAACTGGAGGAATCTGAAATTTGTATATACCTTTTTTCACCAAAGACGACAGGCAGATTTGAGAAAGACCACATTTTTCTTTCACGTCTGCCTTCCTGCACTTGTTCTCAATGTTTCTGTCCCCACTTCACACACACTCACTTTCTGAAGGCCAAGCAGAGGGAGGACGTTCCTGCCACCAGCGACTTATAGTCATCAAACCTTCGGACGTGCCAGCTCAGAGACCTCCTGGTTGTTTTCTTTTCTTTCATTAAGTTTGTTTGTTTATTTATTTATTTAGAGAGAGCATGTGGGGGAGGGGCAGAGAGAGAGGGAGAGAAAGAATCCCAAGCAGGTTCTGCACTGTCAGCACAGAGCCGGATGCAGGGGCTCGAACTCACAAACTGTGGGGTCCTGACCTGAGCCGAAATCAAGAGCAGGCTGCCTAACGGTCTGAGCCAGCCAGGCGCCCCCTCCTAGCCGTTTTCTAAGGCGAGGCTCCATACGCTCAGAGCAGGTTCCCTGGGTGTGTTTCCAAAGAGATCATAACTTGATTCTTGAAGCGGCATAACCTGCTTTTCAGCTTCCGTGCACCAGGCACAACTGGGAAGGCGTCACCCTCCGGAGGGTCCAGGAAGGGTCCCAGTTAAGCCTTCCCAATGACACCCTGGGTCTCCCTTCAGGACGCTTCAGCTTGTTCACCTGCATCCCGTGGGCCTTCCCGCCTGTGGGCAGAGGCCGACCAGCAAGGCCCCCAGTGGAGCCCGCCCTGATCCCAAGTGCACAGCTTCCACAAGACCGCTCTCAGGGTGCGCAGAATGCAATCCTCCCTTGGCAGAATGGAAATGAAAATCCACATATCGTGCAACTTCAACAAGAGCCAGATTAAAAAAAAAAAGTCAGTTACCAAGATGGCAGCGGAGGAAGGGAGACTCAGCACGTGTGTCTCTGTGGTGCACTTTGGCTCCATCAGTAAAGAAAAATCTAACTCAGAGGAGTTAAAAAAAAAAAGAGAGGGGTCACTTGTGGCCCCAAAGGGTGCTTCCCGATACTGCAGAACCTTGGGAGGGAGATCTATCAGGTTCACGACCAAGGAGCTGAGCAGACGAGGATCCCCAAGCCTGCGGGCCCCCCACGGCCAGGTGTGCGGAGTAGCACCTGCCGCTTGGCCTTACGTGATGTGGCAGGTGTTAGCACGGCACCGCCCACGGCACTGCTACCCAGTCCCCCGGGCCACAGGAGGCCCCAAAACTGGGCCCCTCTGCCCTTCCTTCACTCTGTTAACGCGCACGGCAGCGTCTTTTTTTCCCCCATAAAACACGGTTTAACGTTTGTTCTTTCAACAGCAAGTTGATCCCTTCATTGGCGGCTCGCTGCCTCTGCAGGCAACATCCACGGCGGCGGCTGCTAAGTTCCCACCTACGACGTATCTCCTTTCACCTTTCCCTCCAAACCGCCGCGTGTCTGCATCTTTGGTCCGCCCTCTGTGCAGAGCCCTCTAAGACTCAAAGGAAAAAGTTGACAAGGGACGATGGATTCATGAAGGGATGAAGGCATGATGGAAGGAAGGAATAAGAACCGCAGGGCCTGCTTTGGCCGATGATAATGTTAAGGGTTGTCAGATAACTTTAAGGACTCACAACAAGCTCCCTGCTCGTGGTTTCATGGATTAAATTACCGAATTCACCACGATGGCGAAGAGGATGCATTTTGGCTCTGTGAAGGTTCCTTTGATCAAAATTTAACCAAAGTATTAGCTAAGCTTGAAAACGTGAGGTGTCAAAGCAGAAAGAATGCTCGACAAACTTTGCGTAAATAAAGTCATTTCTTCCTCCCCAACTCTGAGGAGGTAACCACGTTTTTACAGATAATATTACAGCAGCTGATGGGTCCAATGACTTGCTCGAGGGCGCGGCCTGGTGTGACCCCAGCTGGGCTGCTCTTAGGGCTCTCCGTGTACAGCAACTCAGGGGTGATGAGAGCCACGGAAGGTCTGAATTCTGGAAATCAGCTAGTGCCTGGAACAATGAACACAGCTACAGGGGAGCCAACGAATGTGCTCTGAGCAGAAGGATGGTATCTTGGGAGACCCCGCTTTAAGCAAAACTTGAAGAGAAAGGGAAAGCCTGGAGAGGAAGGGCGGCTGGCCGAGGCTTCCTTTGCTGATCCACCATTTTCAGGGCTATCTGCTACAAGAACGGGAAGGAGGAAGAAAAGGAGAGCAGGCAGGAACTCTCTGCAGAAGAGCTGAGGGGCGGGGGCCGTTTCCAGGGGGAGAGCCGTCCAGCTTTGCCTTTTATTTCCTGAGTGGGACCAAGAGTGGAATAAACCCTGGGTGGGAACAAACGCAAGGTGGGGAGGATGGGCTTAGCGTCTGGGGGCGCCAAGACCACAAGGACCGTGTACCAGGAAAGCGCACGATGCAAGGAGCTCTTGCCAGTTAACTGCACCTCGGTCACACAGACACTACAGGATCGGCCACTTCTAGGGAAATAACAGAGCGTTAGTTCCTCTTCCGCAATAGCTGACGGGAAAGCCTCTGAGGCCAAAGGGTCAACGGGCTGAAATTGCACGTCATCCTCTCCGAGTTCCTAAAATGCGGCAACAGGTGGCAGCTGGGACCTCCCCGCTGCGGTGGACGTGAGAAAGCCTGGGAAGGTCCCACTGCCAGCCACATGGGGCCGGTACCACAGGAAGCCACGAGAAGCCACAAGAAGCCACAAGGCTGCATGTCCCGTGCAGGTGGGCAGCTCCTCCCTGCTGAGAGCCGGCCGGGCCTCAATGGGAGCACTGTCTGTGGGGGCGGCGCTGGCCCGGGAGAGCGCACTCAGGGACGAATGTGGGTCTCAGAATAGTCCAATTGTTAGGTGGGCCTCAGTTCACCCGTATGAATTTAATAGTGTCCAACTCCCTATTAATTTTCTTCAGTCACTGTATAAAACCAGAGGGGGGAGAAAAAAAGAAGCCGCCAGGCATGAAATTCAGAGCAAATGCAATCATGCATCGCTCAGCAATGGGGTTCATTTGACTTGTAAAGGTATATTCCCGCCCACAACTGTCACTGTCACATCAGTGACACTTAAGTGAATACGTTTGGAAGAGGGTGGCAGACTTCACCAGACACCTTTCCCCAGGCCACCCCCCCGCCCCCCCCACCATATGGTTCTGTGTTTTCCCTCCTCGTCTTTTAACCATTAAAATAAAGGACTGCCCTTTAAATGCTGTACCAGTGGTGTGGACAAGAGTTTCTTTCTAGACAGAAAAGTTTTACGTGTTTATTTAAGAACAACTTGGACAAGGAGGATGTGTACCTCATGATAGGCACTGTCTAAGCCCTTTAGGGGATGGATATATATATATATATATATATATATATATATATAAGTGTATTTACTTTGAGAGAGTGAGGGAGAGCAGGGGAGGGGCAGAGAGAGAGAGAGAGAGAGAGAGAGAGAGAAACAGAGAATCCCAAGCAGGCTCTGCACAGTCAGCACAGAACCCAATGTGGGGCTCGAACTCATGGAACTGTGAGATCATGACCTGAGCTGAAATCAAGAGTCAGACACTTAACTGACTGAGCCACCTAGGTGCCCCCAGGAGATATTTTTATTATGATCCCTTTTTATAGATGATTAACTGAGGCACAAAGGAGTTAAAGGACTTGCCTAAAACTGAGTTGTGACATGAACCCAGGAGTCTGGCTTCAGAAAATTCTGGACTCTTCACCTTCAGTAGTGCTGTCCCGCCCACCAGCTACGGGCCTCCAGCCACAGAGTGGATGGGCCCTTCTTCCCACTGGCAGGAAGGTAATTCTCCAGCCACCAAAGAGTAAGTTGGTGAGAGGGCTACCCTACAGATTCTAGAAGAATCTGTTCTTTTTATGTGTTCATTTAGCACACGTCTGCACAAATACTATCTTTCCGTGAAGATACTCATGACAAAAATAACCACTGTAGAGAAAGGTGAGTTAACATAGAGCTGGTCACGAGTCGTTAATAAAAACAGTGAGCTTTTCTTAGAGAAAAGAGGTCCTAGAAAGAATTCTTGGAGATGCTACAGATCCAAAAGAGGAATTCATTCCCCGGCGGTGCCAATGGCAGAGTCCAGGGCTGCGCAAAGACACACGTAGGGGCCTTCAAAACTGAAAGGCTGGCATCTTGGGGCAGAAACGGACCTGGAAGAGGCCAGTCTTGCACCCTACATCGTGGTGAGGATGGGATTTTTGCTGGAGACCCAATCCACCTGCTGGAAGCAGCTAAAAACTCTTCTCTGAAAGTTCCAAATATTTCCAAAAAGAATTCCAATCTGCTCACACCCCAGAAGTCTTGTGAAGCTAAGATGGGAAGGAGAAATGAAAGAAGTTCTCTCTGGCATATTCCTTTTATAAGAAAGAGAGAAGAAAGGAAATCACAGGCGAGGGACGGAACCATAAACGCCAGGTCTCCTTAAAGCACCAGACAGAAGGGAGACAAGTGGTCAGACTAAGATTAGCTTTTCAATCTGCAACAAAACCTGCCCTGTAAAACCAATTCAGTTCCTTACAGAGGATTTCTGAAAGATACATATTTCTTTCCTCGGGCTTGTTATAGAAAATCCCGGGGGGGAGAAAAAAAGAGCTGGGCATAGAGCTTTTCTTCAGAGTTAATTCAGCAGAAATTTGGGAGCCTGAGAAGCTAGGGTGTCCCAAAGGGCATCCCACAACTGCCTTGCCTCAATGTGCAGATTTCAGGGGAAATTCAAAGGGAATGTCTGTGCATTTCAATAAAGACAGAAGAAAAGTGTAAATTCTAAAGCCTCACAATTCCCCTGCTCTTCTAGGTAAGTTTGAGAAACATACTCCTGGCGTTCGGTGGATGTGTATAAAAGGGGCTGTGGGAAAGTGACATTTTGTCAATTTCACTCTATTTGAAACAGGCGGCTGAGTCGGCTGCTTGCAGGAATCCTAAATAGCTTAATAAAAGTAACAGAAAGCAGTAGGTTTGTTACTCTTAAGAACTGCCTACCAGCTCTTTTTGTTATTTTAAAGATTCTCATGTTAAATATATCATGAGAATTTAGGACTTGCCTTTAAAAAAAAATTAAAGCAAACCATTTGGAAGTGGGTTTTGATTTGTAGAAAAGCTGCAAAGATGGTAGAGTTCTCTCACACCCCGTATGATCTCTTAGTTGTTAACATCTTACGTCTCTTTGGTATGTTCATTCCAATAATGCATTGATATTGATACGGATAATGATCAGGTCCATCTTTATTCAGATGTCCTTGGTTTTTATCTAAGTCCTTTTTTGATGTCAGGATTCCATCCAGGATACCCCATTACAGTTATCTGTCATGTCTCTTATAGGCTCCTGTAGACCGTGACCATTTCTCAGACTCTCCTAGTTTTGGATGACCTTGGCAGTTCTGAGGAGCAATGGGTAGGGATTTTGCAGAAACTCTCTTGGCTGGTATCGGATCTATTTCCTCATCAGGCTAAGCTTACGGGTTTGTAGGAAGACCCCAGAAACGCAATTCCTGTCATGTCAAGGGTATACACTAACCACGTGACCTACCACTGTTGATCCTGACCTTGATGACCTGGCTCGGGTGGTGCTTTCCAGACTTCTCCACCGCAGACTTCTTCCCCCTTCCATGCCTCATCCCTCAGAAGTGAGTCACTAGGCACAGTCCACATTCAGGTGGAGAAGGGGGAGGCTAGGATTCAAATTTTTACAATTTTTCAAACTTTATTAAATTAAAATGTTTTCTATAATTTATTTAAAAAAATTTTAATGTGTATGTATTTTTGAGAGAGAGTTAGAAGGACAGTGCATGAACTAAGAAATAGATGTCCCTTTATCATTGTGCCTCTATCAAGCTGGAGGGTTTTTCTCTGAAATAAAGCAAATCCAGTCACTAACTCTTCTGCCTGGATCATGGGGGACAAACACCTGGCATCCATCTCCCCATGCAGATAATGATAATTGATAATGGCTTGTAAAATGCTGACGTAGCAATACACATAGTACCACAGAAGGATGAACACCCAGAGCAAGTTCCACAGACCCAGCAATAGAAGGTTCCATTTACATAAATGTATCTGCATCAGAAAAAGAAAAATCAGATAAAGAAGGAACTGTTCACGGTGATTATCTCCTAGGGATGGACTGGGCTGATTTTATTCCTTTTTCTTTTGCTTCTTGACTTTATTTTCCTATAATGATCATATAATACTTACATGCTGTGGAAGAATTCTAGGCCAAAAAAAGGTATATGGTTGGCAATGTTAGTATTTTTCCCCACAGTAAGGGGCATGTTCCCGTGCCCACATAAAACACTGTCCTAACAGCGTGAAGACACCAGAGTCACCAAAGAGATCCAGTTTTCTCTCTCTGGTTTGACTTCGCTTTGCCTCCAAATGATGCAGGCTGCCTTCTAGAGCTATTCTTGTCTAGGGAAGCTCTGGTCTGCATGGTCTGAACTAAGGAAGAGAGAACAGTTTCAGAGCTCTCGAGTGGCTCTGCCGCTGTGCAATTTCCAAAAAAGGACAAGATGCGGTCGGCACACAGGGACCCACGGCGTGTCTTGGCGGTCCCGCAGCTCCACTCCACCCCGCTGGGGACAGCCCGTTGCTGGCTAGTGGCTCCCAGGGCCCAGGAGGTCCAGAAGGAGGCGAAGCCGGCCTCCGTGCAGCACAGAAGCTCCTGGGTATCCAAACAGATGCATACAACCAGAATCCTCGTCCAAGCGGCCCTTCCTTGCCACCTGCTTCCCAAATGGAAAACTCACAGAAGGCGGACACTGTGATTTCACTGGGGCTCCCATGAAATAGGAGTGTGGTGGGCTGAACCCATTTCTTCATGGGCATCGTCAGTAAGAGTGAGAATCCTTAGACAGTACTCTCTGCGCTGGCCTCAATCCCTGCTCTCCCTTAAAAAGCTGTTTCACTCTAGGAGCACCTGGGGGGCTCAGTCAGTTAAGCGGTTGAGCGTCCGACTTCAGCTCAGGTCATGATCTCACAGTTCGTGGGTTCGAGGCCCGCATCGGGCTCTGTGCTGACAGCTGGGAGCCTAGACCCTGCTTTGGATTCTTTGTCTCCCTCTCGCTCTGCCCCACCCTTGTTCCTCCTCCACACACCACCCAGAATTAAATAAACATTAAAAAAATTTAAATGGCAGTCTTCTCAAGAGCAGATATCATACCACCGTTTCCTAAGTACCTCTTCACATCATCTAGAAGGAAACACTGTAGGAGAGAACCTACTTAAAAAATTTAATTTTTTAAAAAAATATATATATTTTTAAAAATTTATTTCTATTTTTAAATTTATTTCTAGGAGAGAGAGAGACAGCGTGAGCAGGGGAGGGTCAGAGAGAGAGGGAGACACAGACTCTGAAACAGGCTCCAGGCTCTGAGCTGGCAGTCAGCACAGAGCCCGACGTGGGGCTTGAACCCACGAACCGCGAGATCATGACCTAAGCGAAAGTCGGATGCTTGACTAAGCCACCCAGGCACCCCCCAAAATTAATTTTTTTAATTAAAAAAAAAAAAGGCTGTTTCACTCAAGGCTACATTTGCCCCACAGCTTGCTACGGGCTGGCCACTCCCCTGCATGGCTGTCACCTGGCCCGTCCAACAAGTGTGGGTCAGAGGAGCGCTCCTCGCACAAAGGGCGGCCGCACATCACCCATCCAGTAAAGGGTAAAGTACTTAAGGCTCTGTACTTGAAACCTTCTCCAGCGGCTGGGAGCTGCTTCATTCTTTTGAAAATGAAATTTCAGGGGCGCCTGGGTGGCTTAGTCGGTTGAGCGTCCGACTTTCGCTTAGGTCATGATCTCGCGGTTCGTGGGTTCGAGCCCCGCGTTGGGCTCTGCGCTGACTGCCAGCTCAGAGCCTGGAGCCTGTTTCAGTCTGTGACTCCCTCTCTCTCTGACCCTCCCCTGCTCAAACTGTCTCTCTCTCTCTCCTAGAAATAAATAAAAAATTAAAAAAAAAAAGAGAAAATGAAATTTCACAGAAAACAATGGGAGAGTGGAAAGAAGGAAAAGGCATTCAGGAGAGTATGAAAAGATCCCTGAACGTCTGCTTCCAGAGAGGAAAACTGAGCGAAGGGAAAAGAAAAAAAGAAAAGAAAAAAGCTCCGCCCCCCATGAACACACCCTATACTGGGCCAGGCTGCCCTGGGGCCTCTGTTTTTTGGTTGCACAATGATGTTCCTGAAATTTGGGGTGTGTGTGCAGGTCCAAGTCCAGAGGTTGAAGGCGGGGTGGTGAGCCAGCTGCCTGTCTCCATCCCCGTGCCACGGAGGCCCTGGCCCACGGATTGTGGCACTTGCCCCCAGTCCTTCGGGGCTCTGCAGAGGGGTCCAGCAGGGCTGTCAACGGCAGAGGCTGTGGTGGCCAATTTCATTCTGAGACACACAGGCCCACGGGGGAAGAGCTAAATATAGAAGAAAGCGGAAGAGTTCAGGGCTGCGGGGCCAGAGCAGAGGGGCCAGCTCGGTTGCTTTCTCTTCTCGAATCCACTGCTGATCCAACAGCACCGCAAAGTACCAGATGAGGCCACCTTAGGGATCACCACCCTGCGCCCTCATTTGCAGAGGCGCTTGATTCCACCTGCCGGGCCCATTCACAGAGCCAGACGGGAGACCCCCGAGCCTCAGTCTGCGTCCCCAGGGGATTCCGCCCTCAAGTTCTTGTCTGGAGTTTATTTTGAAATCTACTTTCAAAGCGAGCACGTTTGCCGAGGTTCTTTCCGGCACCCTGGAAAATCCTAAATAGCAAATCAGAAAACACAGAAGAAATACGCTGCTCACTGACACTCTTTAAAGCTACCAGGAGGTGACAATGGAGAGTTCAAGGAAGGATAAAAAAAACAAACCTGAAAACCTACGATAAAGTGGTCAAGGGGACTAACAGAACGCAGCACCGACAGATCAGAATAGACCTAAGGTCGTTAATGGTGGTGACCTGGGCTGCAGAAAGTGTCCACCCCTCATTCCATGTACAGGGACATGTGTACTTAATCCACTCGGGTCCCAGAGGACACATGGGGATGCTGGCGTTCAGCATCTGCATAAATCCACACATTCCCCCCCCCCCCCACAGGACTTGCACATTCTGACACTTTAGAGGATGAACCACAAACTATTTACAAAACTCAGCTAAGCCATGATGATTCACTGCCTGGGGATTTCAGGGGATCGTAATTCTAAGAGGCTACTTTGCTGCAGGCATCGACAGCCATGGCTTCGTCAATGAAGAGAATCTTAATTGGGGAGCCTATTTCTTCACAGCCTCCCTTTCCAAAAATAACTAGCCTCCCTCTGGAGACCATCCTGGAACAGGATTTTGTTATTCGTTATGTGCTGCCACTGGACAGTCATGGGGGCCCGGCATTCTTTCATACGGCACAGACTAAAAAAGGAAGTTCAAGTTTCCCCGAGGTCTACCAGAAGCCAGGATTGAGATGGGGAGCAGAGAGACACACCTCGGCAACCAAGGCCCGCTGACAGAACTATTCCAGCCCCATTATGTCATCGTTATGAAAACAGAAAGATAACTCAAATATGTGACCGGCTGTAAGGTAAGGGCCTAATTCAGCTACTCATCCAACATCATAATCATCCTATCATTGATACGATTATGGATCACTGGTTAAATCTGAATTCACGCAGAACTGAGGGGAAAAAATTATGAATGTAACCACTGCAATCTATCCAGCAAGCAAATTCTTTTGAGCCTGTAGCCCATGGAGGAATGTATCAAAGCTCCAGGGAATGAAGTAGGATGGAGTGACCGCCCGGAGTCTGAATTACACCCCAACCCACCACCGAAAAGAACCAAGTGGAGTCAAATAGTGCACGCAGAGGCACCTGGGTGGCTCAGTCGGTTAAGCGTCCGAATTCAGCTCAGGTCATGATCTCACAGCTCATGAGTTCGAGCCCCGCGTCAGGCTCTGTGCTAACAGTTCAGAGCCTGGAACCTGCTTCGGATTCTGTGTCTCCCTCTCTCCCTGCCCATCCCCCACTTGTGCTCTGACTCCCTCTCTCTCTCAAAAATAAGTAAATATTTTAAAAACTTCTTAAAAAAAAAAATGCACACAAACGTTCTGAAGACAGAAGCCGATCCGACATACACCAGTCAGCTTGCAGTTTTATCCACACTCGCAGCATAACGGTTTATGCACGAAAAAGACAGACGGTGGAGAAGCTTTCCCAGACTGGCTGCTGGGCCCATGGAAAACAGAAGAAGACAGCCCTGAAAAGCAAGCTGTCCAAGGGGTGCCAGGGTGGCTCAATCAGTTAAGCATCCGACTCCTGATCTCAGGGTCATGAGTTCAAGCCCCACGTTGGGCTGCAGCCTGGGCATGAAGCCTACTTTAAAAGAAAAGAAAGAAAAAGTGTGCTGTCCTGTAAGAAAGGGGCCAAGGTGGTAAGCTGCACCCGAGAAGAAAGCAGCGAGATGCCCTGAGTGTTTTTACTGAGTCAGTGTGGCTGCCTTATGTGTGGGATGTGTTTCTCTGCAGGTGTTGCACACCGAGCACATTTCACATCCCTGCGATAACTAAGGATACTTCTATAAAGGCGTTCCTCTTCAACTTCTAAGGAATGTAGCCTGCAAGCCTGAAAATCTAAATAAAAGTAAACACTATGTCACCTAGGACAAAAGAATCTCTAAAATCACAATACCAAAGAATTGTTTGCATCTCAGCCTTGAAGGCCATTTATAGAACTGCAGGAAGACTATTTGTCGTGCTAATTTATACACGCTTTCAGCAAAGATTTACTCAACACTTGCAATGCACACACAGTGCAGCAGGAGCTGTGAAAACACAGAAGTGGAAAGACGAAGCAGAGGTGTACGGAAAATCACAGAAAAGACTAGAGGGGGAGAAGCCCTGACAGAATTAACCACTGTAAACAGGAGGAGAGATTATTCAGAGGAAGAAGGGAGGGATACATGTGAACCCAGGGAAGAGGTCTTAAAAGGGGTAAATCTAGGAGCGCCTGGGAGGCTCAATTGTTCAGGCATCTGACTCTTGATCTTGGCCCAGGGCATGATCTCCTGGTTCGTGAGTTCAAGCCTCACATTGGGCTCTGCGCTGTCAGCATGGAGCCTGCTTGGGATTCTCTTTCTCTCTCTGTTCCTCTCCCACTCACATGTTCTGTCTCTGTCTCTCTCTCAAAATAAAGAAATAAACATTTTAAAACACGGGGTGCCTGAGTGGCTCAGTCGGTTAAGTGTACAACTCTTGTTTTTGGCTCAGGTTATGATCTTACAGTTCGTGAGTTCGAGGCCTGCACTGGGCTCTGCGCTGACAGTGCAGAACACGCTTGGGATTCTCTCTCTCTCCCCTTCCCTTGCCCATGTGCGCTCTCTCTCTCTCAAAATAAATAGATAAAAGATATTTAACAAAAGAGGGGGGGAATCTAAAACAAGTCTGACATCTGTGATGCTGATAAACTGGGGAAGAGAAAGCAAGAGAGAGGTGGCAATTCCACACTGGGGATCATCTCAGCAAAGGCAGGAAGTGGGGATTCCTGAGGAAGGGGTCTGGCAGCAATGGAGGGTCCATGACAGCCCAGGGGGCCCTGGCCTCGGTCTCTCCAGTGAAGGTGCTCCAGCCCAAAGCAGCACACCACAGCCGGCCTGATGCACTCACCCCCAGGGCTCTCCCTTACCTTTCCCATAGAAGAACTTGCGGTAATAATAGGCCCCGAGGTCGATGTGCTCTATGATGTAGCGCTTCACTTTCTCCCGGTGAATGGGCTGGTTCTCTCGGGGCACTTCTAGGACCGAGACGCCGGCATTGGTGCAGTGCGAGCTCAGGGAGGACTCGAAGGAGCAGCCTTCCCCAGAGCTGAATGATGAGGAGCTGGCACGGGAAAGCGCGATCCTTCTGTCGCCCTCCCCGCCCGTCTCGTTGCGAAAGTAGGGACAACTCAGAACGAGCTCGTTGCTTTTCCCATCTCCCTCATCTGCGTCCAGGTTCTCCTTGGAGTTGAGGTCCTCCTTGCTGCCCAGAGGGGACTCACAGTTGCCCGTCTGGCCTGCCGGCATCTGGGTCTGGGATGCTGCCGAGGCCCCTGTGGTGATGTTTTTCCGCTTCCCCACGTTGGCCCTCGTAGCCATGGCTTCGTTGATATTAAACAAAATGCTCTGGACATCATAATGTGCAAAACACCGCTGGCAATTCCAAGGGCGGACACCCCGCTCCAGACGACCGTCTTCCGGATCACATGTGAACTTGAACGTTTCGTGTTCACTTTTAACAGCTCGCAGCTTCCGGAAGAGGGACGTGTCCACCGACTCCGACTTTAACCTCCGTTTGAAAGGCTTGTCCCTGTCTCTCCCCATGAGGAGGGCACTGTCCATGTAGTCCAGTCCTGAGACGCGGACAAATTCTCCCCTGGATATCTGAGCCGCCGCGTGGAGGCTGGGGGAGATTGCAGGATCGCAGGGGAAACACTCAGGGAACCCAAAAGGAGCCATCGCTTTGTGGTCGTAATTCTCTACTCGGTACCCTCTGAGCATCGCAAAGAAGTTCTCGCCGGACAAACCCTGCCGGTCAATGGAAGACGTGCTCCCGTACTCCCGGTGGAGGGCGGCCCCGGTGTTGGGGTTCACCGCATTTTGGTCTAAGATGTCTTCGGCGTCGATGTCGCTGATGGTGACGTCACTGTTGCTTCTCTGCCTTATGGGGTGCAGCCCTCTTTGAGGAGAGTGAACAAAGATGTCCCCGATGGTGTACTTCGCCTCCACAAAGTCTAGATCGAGCTGCTCTTGCTGCCCGTCGCCTTGCCCATTGTGCGTGAGGGACGCGATGCTTTCGTAGCTGGTCTGAGACCGGCTTTCCCACAGCGCCTTGCAGGTCAGCTCCTTGGAGCAGTCTTTCTTGGGGGGCCACTCGCACACTCTTGCTCTCACACCCATCTTGGGCATGGCTGGGGTGCCATTAGCCGGACTGCCACCACTCTCGGTGGAATTCGAGGCATTTAAAGAGGTGGCGGGGCCCAGGTTGCCATTAATGGCTTTAAATTTTCGAGCAAAATAATCATCTGACTGCATGATTCTGGGAGGATCCTTGAACTTGGATGAGGCCCTGCCAAGCTTATGCTTCTCTTCTTGGGACTGCCTTGGGTCGCTCATGTCTGCCGAGGCAGGAAGCTCCAAGTGTCACCAGCAAGACCGAGGTGAAACTAATCACATGGTTCTTTACAACGCGATCAGAAATGCACAGATAAAGGCTTCCTCGATAGTGGTGCTCTCTCTTTTTAACCAAAAGCAAACAACATCCTCAGAGTATGGTTTTTGCAAAACCAGCTGGCTTCTCAGATGTCGGAATACTATTGTATGCCTCTGTCCTTTTCAAGGGCAATTCCTTAAGACATCTGGCCTCGGGTATTTCCTTCACCTGAATTAAAACACAGAAAATAGCCATTAGCGATTCTGGTAGCTCAAGTTCAATACGTTCTACATATGGTTCCTTCTCTGTCCTTCTCTCCAATTTCTGCCCATCCCCAATTCCCCCAAACTGTCACGAAGTTTCATGTCTCTGCTGTTCATGCTTCTCTCTGTCTTCTTGCTCTGCTTGGCTGGCCGGCATCTATACTGGAGATCAAGCAGTACCCTTCCCAAGAAACTTTGCCTCAGTCCACATCTGACAAAGGCTGCTTCCTTTGTGTCCCCACGGCACCTGTGTCTACACTTATGGTAGCAGATCTCATTATGCTCCTACTGGTTGGTTTACTGTTTATTGACCAGTCTCCTCCGCTAGCTGACTTCAAGTTCCTCTCAGCCAAGAACATGCCCTTCATCTCTGTACCAACATTACCTATTAATGTGGCCTGGCTTAAATCAGGTAAACAAAACACTTCAATTAGTTGTAAGAGTAACACAATGGTCACATAATTTTTTGAACAGTATTATACTTTCTTTCAAAATATTTAAACTCAGAATGTCCTGCAGCAAAAGGGTTAATAACAGGCGTTCACAATGTGTTTCTAGAGTGCGGTCTTGCAATCAAATAAGAACTCGCAGAGATTCCTGGTGAAGTGGGAAGGAGCCTTTAAGAATTGGGTATCTGAACAAGTGTCTCTTCTCCTTTTTGAAAAATGTTTATTTTTGAGGGAGAAAGAGAGAGACAGAGCATGAGCAGGGGAGGGGCAGAGACAGATAGGGAAACTCAGAATCCAAAGCAGGCTCCAGGCTCTGAGCTGTCAGCACAGAGCGCGATGTGGGGCTCGAACTCACAAACCACAAGATCATGACCTGAGTCGATGCCAGATGCTCAACCGACTGAGCCACCCAGGTGCCCCAACACTTGGGTTTTAATTAACTCTTTTCTTTAATTACACATTATTGTTTCAATGTATCCTATCTCTAATTAGATAAAAAATATATTCCAGGTACACGATTATGTTCTCAACTTCAGGATGCCTTCCTTGTTGGCATAGGAATGAACGAATGGCTCTGATTCTGAAAATAATGATGGTAATAAAGGTATAATACTGCTGATTTCTCTCAGTCCCCAGCAAAGCATTACAAAATGCAAATATCTGTTAGAAAATATTAAAGTTCCAACTAGCTGAACAACAACAGAACTCTTTCCAATAGGTTCTTTTTTCTTAAGTAATCTCTACACCAACGTGGGGCTCGAACTCACGACCCTGAGATTAAGAGTCACATGCTCCACTGACTGAGCCAGCCAGGCACCCCTCCGATGGGTTCTTAATGGCTTTGAGATGAACATGTGGTAGGTAGTCTCTTGGAATAACTGATATTTTCTTATCATGGCAGCTTGCTTTCCCCTCATTGGGAGAAAAAAAAAATGAGTCTGGGAATGATAAGATGTTGTCTATTCCCAGGGCAATTTCATAACTGAGGAAATATAATGATGTTTTAGGATGTGATAAACGAAGGGAGAACAATCAGATGCTTCAGTGAACCAGACTGGTGTCTGTCCGTGGTTCTCAGAAAGAGAAGAGACAGGCTTGTGTCTTCTCTATTTCACTTGGAATTATTGTGTATAAAAGGACCACGGATGATTCTCAATGAGAGTTATGTCCTGTACAATTTAGGCTATTATAGAATCCTTTCCTGGAAACTGAAAAAACAACAACTGAGATATGAAAGAAAACAACTTGTTGCCTAGAATCTCTCTGCTGATATGGTATTTGATTTACTAGACCGGCTTCTACATAAAATATAAATTTTATTAATAATCCTGCTGCTTATAGAGCACAATGAAATTTGAAGGCTTACAAATTATTTCTATGTTGGTAGAGAGATATGTGAATTCTCAACAGGCATTAACAGGACACTCATTTGCAATTATATACTGTAAATTACATATTAATTAACTGTGTATAAAGAAGGAAGAACCACGCCCACCAAAACCAACAAACTGTGTACTTTGAAGAAATACAATCAGTGGCTAAGCCCTCACCGCCTTAAAATATTAGAACAAAATGCCCTCAAAGAAACCAGGAAAGACAGAATGAATAAAGATAAAAGCTCAAATTAATGGAGTAAGGGAAAAACAAGGTAGAAAAGGGACAGACAAATCCAAATGGTAGTTCTTTAAAAAAGAGCAAGAAAACAGATCTATCCCTTCCCAAGCCTGAAAAAGGCAGAGAGAGAGACAGAGAGAGAGAGAGAACAATACTATACAAATTTGGACATGAGAAAGGAAACATGACCACGTATACAGGAGATTAAAATAAATATTAAGCATAAAAAGAATCATACCACAAACAACTGTATAGCAAGGACTTTGAAAACAGGAAACTAATGATTGCCTAGCAAACCACAAATTCCCAAAACGGATCCAAGTATGTAAAACGTAAAGACTGAGTCTCACTGAAGACGACAGAAACATAAAACCAGTCGCTACATAAAAATATGACCAAGTGAGATGCAATGAGCCATCTTAACCATTTAAAACTCCTTTATACTCTCATTTATGAGACCACATGCTATTTATTTATTTATTTTTTTTAAATTTTTATTTATTTCTAGGAGAGAGAGAGAGAGAGAGACAGCATGAGCAGGGGAGGGTCAGAGAGAGAGGGAGTCACAGACTCTGAAACAGGCTCCAGGCTCTGAGCTGGCAGTCAGCACAGAGCCCGACGCGGGGCTCGAACCCACGGACCGCGAGATCATGACCTAAGCGAAAGTCGGACGCCTAACCGACTAAGCCACCCAGGCGCCCCCGAGACCACATGCTATTTAAAACAACTTAGGAAGTAGCCCTGTCTTTCTTTTCCATGCCGTGGCATACACTGAAAATACCAAGATTCATGCAGCATGTGGCAGTCAAAGCAAGAAGGTTCTCACGACTTGGGTGCAGTTAGGACTCTGGCCCAAGCCCACTGTGCCTCAAGCTGAGCAGACCAGCACCTCCTCATATCGGGAACCCACTCCCCACTCTTCTGGGGGCAGCTCTAGGGCCAAGCCATGTGCCGGGAGATGTGTGAGACACAGAAACCTAACAAGGGCAACACACTCACTGAATAATTACTTCTGGAAAAACACCATAAAATAGTCAGCGGTCTATTCTGAGCATTCACACCCTTTTACATGTCTAAATTTATCATCGTTTGTAACAGACAATTTAAAACCACAAAATCTTTATTCCACAGATCTCCTGTAGAAATGGAAGGCAATACATTGTGAAAAAATAAGATTAGTTTTACTTTTTTATTATTAAAAAATTTTTTTTAATGTTCATTTTTGAGAGAGAGAGACAACGTGCAAGCTAGGGAGGGGCAGAGAGAGAGGGAGACACAGAATCTGAAGCAGGCTCCAGGCTCTGAGCTGTCAGCACAGAGCCCGACGCAGGGCTCAAACCCACGAGCTGTGAGATCATGTCCTGAGCTGAAGTCAGGTGCTCAGCCAGGTGCCCCAAGATTATTTTTAAACATAAGTAACAGAAACAATTATAAACAGATGAATTTGTGCTGAATTTTATTATTATGTTTGTCATAAAGCAAAAAAGAACAGTAGACTCAACAGCACACATACTTAGAGCCGCAGAGCTCACTTGCCGTGTGACCGAGAATGGGAACGACAGCATGAAGGCTGCGACTCAGGAGGGAAAGAAGGAATCCCAAGGACAGAGGTCTTGACTCTAACTGGACCGGGCACCAGCTCTACCCAGGGGCTTTTTCAGTTGCTTGAGCCAATGAATTACCTTTTTGGGGGGGTTATTTTGTTTGAGTTACATTTTTGTGTAGTCCAGATCCACTTCAAAGGTTCTTTCTGAGAGACCATATTTATACTCAGTGCAAGACCAAAGATAGTAAATTCAATAACCGAACTACTTTGTACTGTGTTGCTGATCGCCTGGCACATGAAGAAATGAATTCTAAGTGTAGTTCTGGCACTTGGATCCAAAATCAAGACCAGAGCCTCTCGGGCAGGATCCCTGCTCTAATAGAAATATACGCCCTTTAGCACATTTCACGTGGGCTGCTAGGAATTCAAAGTGTTCAAAGCCAAAAAAATTCCTGACCTGGTAGCTGATTAAAAGAGTTGAAGCGCGGCTAGAGCAGACCCCCTCCTGGCCCCGCATCTGGCTAGCCACATTTTCCAGCTTGCCATAGCTCCCCAAAGCCAACCTTTGTGATACAGTCATGGACAGCGCCTTCCTTTTACACGTCCTGTTAAATATGACTAAATACGGCATATTATACACAGCACCTTCTTTTAAAAAGTATTACTAGGCGAATTATTTTTATGACTGCAGGAAAAAGAAAACACCTCAAACAATTACAGCGCTTGTTTGTAAGCTACGCTAGGAATATTAACACAATGCAATTAAAAAAGATATTACAGCACGTGGGGAAGAATTAAAATCAAGATCTTTAAAAAGTGGATGGTATAGGATTTCAACAGAGAGACATGCAAAAAGCAAAAACAATGGAGGGAGTGGAAATCTAAAGCATGAGCTGGAATGACCTCTGAAATCATCCAGAACCTAGCAGTGACGCTTCGGATGCGAGTGAGACACAAACGTGCATGTGCACGTGGACGCACACGCAGCACCCCCGCACCAGTGAATCATGGTCTCCCTGCAGGGCCGTGGATCAGGGCTCTAGGGCAGCACGTCTGGCACAGAAGTCTCTTCTGCCATCTTTCATTATCTTTACTTTTTCTGCAAGTTCTAACTTTGCACCTTTGCCTGTTAGCATGCAGCATTCAGCTGAGAAGTTTTGGAAGGACTGAAATTTGCACTCTTAGTTGCACGCAGCACGTGAATGTAAGGAAGGTCCTGTAGACATCTGTCCCCAGATTTATTCTGGGTACGGACCAAGTATTTGTACGTCCTCTGTGCTCAAACCCACGGTGAATCCCACGTGCGAGGTGGCGTGCCCGACTGGTTTGCTGGACACCGAAATGATAGAAGAGACAGGAAAAGGATGGCATCTTAGAGAAGAGCCTGCAGAAATTAGGGAACTGCGATCACCCCTCCCCCCAAAAAAAGCACAGAGCTCACAATTATTACAGGTGTGCATCATTACAGAAGAAAATGCAACCTCCCCCATGCACAGAATTGTGGTGTTTTGTTTTGTTTTTTAACATTTATTTATTTTTGAGAGAAAGAAAGGCAGAGCATGAGCAGGGGAGGGGCAGAGAGATAGGGAGACACAGAATCCGAAGCAGTTCCAGGCTCTGAGCTGTGAGCACAGAGCCCAATGTGGGGCTCTAACCCACGAACCATGAGATCATGACCTGAGCTGAAGCTGGATGCTCAACCGACTGAGCCACCCAGGTGCTCCCTGACAAGTCTCTTCCTGATCTGTGCTGCTCAGTCTGCAGCCCCGTGTCTCGGGGTCCTTCCTCCTTGTCCTCTGTGCTGTGGCCCAAACATGCGGAGTGCTTTTCCAGCCTTCAAAGGCCTGCTGTCCACACCTGCATCTGCGCTGCCCCTGGAAACGGAGCGCCAGCTGCCTGGGCCGAGCTGACATCCTCGTCCCTGACCGGGGGTGCCTGTGACACACGCCTGTGGTGTCCTCCCTTTCCCAGACACCCACCTGCTTCAACCTTGTCACCACAAGGCCCTAAGGCTGGGTCTGTTCCATTCACCACTTACCAGCCATGCCAGGCATGGTCTCCAGCGTGTGGTAGCTGTTCAATACATATTACTAAATAAGTGAATAAGCTGCTAACCTCCTGTGCTAGACAGTAACCTTTTCTAAGATAAAAGTTTAACATTTACATGGCGAGTTCTTACAGTTACAGAGTGTCCCGCAATCATAAAAGTTTCATAATTTTGCAGAAACATACTTACTACCGAAACTCAGATAAATGTGGAGAGTTGTTAGCTCTTTGCAGGCTGCTGTCTGTGCCGAGGCAGGCCCAGATCCTTACCACGACAGGTTACACTGAACATAAAAGTCAACGGCTAATCCGCTCTGGAAAGAGCTTCCCATCGCCCACTGCTGCACGGGCCAAGTGAGGTGAGTACAGACAAGGTCTTCGAACTGTATGGAAGGAAAGCATGCCATATGCTTCATCTTACAAGCATTTCAGCAGTGGCATCCCTGAGGCTAATGGCTCATCCCAGACATGATGAGAAATGAGGAGGCCCCAGTAGCTAATATCCGCATCGGTCTGTGTTCTGCTCTGAGTCGGGTCAAGTGGCTGATGGTTTGCAGACCTCTGTTTCTGTTAGGTGGCCCGCTGCCGGCTTCCTGGGGATCTCGATGTAGGCTCACGGACAGCACCACTCCACAAAAGGAGGGCAAAGGGAAACCGTGCAATCAGCGGAGCTGGTCAAAAGGGGCTCTAAGCCTCACACCCGGGTTAGACATGGAGCCATATGAACCTAAGAGCCCCCATGTCACTGTTTTACTGTGTCGCTCCTGTCCTGTCCTGGAATTAGTGGGTCATTCTAACAGATGGTAAAAAACTGGTATGAGAGTTTTAAACAGGCAAATGCAGAGTTCTCAAACAAAAAGGCCATGGTATTTTTCCTATGAAAGACAGAAGTGCTATTTCATTCAATATTAGGAAGGTGTGAAATAAAACAGAGCCCCTGCATGTGCATCTTATGGGCACCACCGTTACCGCTTACCCCCTCTTGCCTTAGCAAATGAAGACAGTACTTAAGAGGATCTTTGAACGTATTACTTTCTTTACTCCACGGCTAAATGAACTCAAGTTGCCAACTTGGTAGGGCTACAAAAAACTGAACATCAAAAAAAAAAGGAAGGTATTTAATTCCTTCTTTAGGCCATAATAAAGAGAATCGATTAATAATCTGCAATGAGGTCTAATGAGCGGCACGGATGCCCACCTCTCCAGGTAATCTCCCAAACCTACTCAACTGACCATTCGCCAAGACCGGAGAGGGTACAGAATCCGTGTCTGAATGATCGCTAATTAGAATTTCTACAGTTTTCTTCCTTTCTTTGAGCTCAGTTTTGATGTCAAGGGCATTGCCCCTCCCCCACCGTTTCCAATTATTCCTACATTCCATCAAAGTCTTCAGCTCTTGCTCCCCACTAAAAACGCCCATCTGTGGGCGCTAAAAAAATCTACATCCGAACCAGTGTGACCTCATGGGTGGTAGGGTGGCCGCTGGTGAGGACTGGGCTAGCTAGGCAAGGCATCAACCCACGATGGAAGGAGAAACTGAAGAATTTTAGAGCTTGAAGGAATAATCTGTTCTCATGCTAATGGTCCTGGCAATAATTTGTAAAGGATAGAACAGAGAAATGGAGAAAATGTGATATTTAAGCATAATTGTCTTTAGATAGAATGTTTTTCAAAGTTTTCCATGAGACATCAGTGAGTCTTTAAGACCAATATTACAGTTATAATTGAGCCACTTATCAGGATTGCAGCTGTAGCAAATGGATTGAAAACCACAAAACACACAAATTAGGAGCCTCATTCAAGGAAAAAAATGGTTAAAATTATATGGCAGACTTATAATAAAAGTCTAACTACTTGAAAAATGCCTATTTTTCATCCTCATATTCCAGCAACTCTAATAGGAACATGTATAATTGGGCAGCGACTAAAGGGAGGGACAAACAGTCCCCACTTGTACCCTCCCTGTGACCAAGAAGGACAAAAGGAGAAGGGGTGTGCTCGCACTAAGGTCTGAGATGCGTTCACCATAAAATCGCCAAGTTCAAGTACATTCAGCCTGGTACTGACTGAAGCTACGGCTAAAGAGCTATAACACAATCCGTTAACTCAAATGCTTATCAGAGCAGACCACTAAAATCCAGGAGATGAGACACTGTGATAAATGGGCTGTTATTAATAATTGTCATAAATGGATATAGAAGTTCAGTAATCATGCTTTTACTGCTGAGTTTTTGGTAGATCTGAAGGTGAAAATCAGTTCTTAGATACTTGAACTAAACCATGGGGTGGTACCACAGATAGATATTCTGGTCCACGAAAGCATTAAAAAGAGCAAAATTCTCATTTTGGGGGTTTTGTAACCAAGGGGTAACCTCAGATTTGTGAGGAGCATAAAATCTTCTGGTCTAATGCCCGCATCGGGGTTAGACAATTAATGTTTGGAAGCACTCTGCGCTGTTTTTTAGAAAATTTCTCAAGTGATGTGCCCAGAAAAGCTGATCCCCTTGGCGTAGTTAAGGAGTTCATCATCAGAGTAAAACAGAGACCCTAGTAAAAAGCCTAAAGGACTCAGTTTCCACTAGGGCCGTGTATTATGAATCTATCCTGAGTTCTAATCCATAGTGAATTAAAGGGACAAATGAAAGGTTTGTGTTCTTCTGTAACTTTCTTTTACTTCCTTCATTTTATTTATTTGTTTGTTTGTTCATTATTTATTTTTGACAGAGAGACAGAGAGAGAGCCCCAAGTGGGGGAGGAGGAGAGAGAGAGAGAGAGAGAGAGAGAGAGAGAGAGAGAGAATCCCAAGCAGGCTCCGCGCTGTCCCTGCAGAGCCCAACTTGGGGCTTGAACTCACAAAACCGTGAGATTGACCGGAGCTGAAATTAAGAGTCAGACATTGCGGGCGCCTGGGTGGCTTGGTCAGTTAAGCGTCCAACGGCTTAGGTCACGATCTCACAGTTGGTGAGTTCGAGCCCTGTGTTGGGCTCTGTGCTGACAGCTGGGAGCCTGGAGCCTGCTTCAGATTCTGTGTCCCACTCCCCGTCTGCCCTTCCCCCACTCATGCTGTGTCTCACAAAAATAAATAAATGTTAAAAAAAAAAAAAAAAGAGTCAGACACTCAACCGACTGAGCCACCTGGGCACCCCACGTGTGACTTTCTAAGTGAAGTGGCTGCAAGAGCAGGGTCCTGATCCACCTTGTTCCCGCTCGTAACCCCAGCCTCTAGAGTCGTGCTTGGCATTTGGCTGGCACTCATGATGAATGTACATCCATCTGTCTAAACTGAAATGGCTGTGAACCAAATCCCCAAAGTACTGGGTGGACATGTCATCATGACACTCATGGAACACAGTGCTTCTTGAGTCTCTGTTTTTGGTTTTCCTGCTGGACCCTCCTTGGGTCTCCTTTAAATGCTGACAATCCTCAGAGATGATTCCAGGCCACCTTGTCTTCATTCCGTACACTTCCTGGTGCAGCACTAGTACTTTTTGTCCACCCTCTGTATGCTGACGACTCTGAAACCAACCTACAAGTCCAACGACACCTCATACACAATGCCGACAGCTTGAGCTGTGACAGCCTGTGTCCTCTGCCCATCCCCTCTGCACGTGCCCCTCCTCCACCCGGCCCAGGAGAGCCTCAGCCATCCACCTGCCACCCAAGCCCAGCACCTAGAACCCATCGTCCTTCCCTCACAGTCCACGCCCAACCCGAGGCCTGGCAGCTGCCTTCTGGATGTTCCTCGGTCTGCGCACGCCTTCCGTCTCAGCTGCCCTGGCCAATATTCTCCTAGATTATCATAAAATCCTTCAAGAGTCTACCATTTTCATCACAATAAAACCTGACCACCTTCAGGTAAGACAGGTCACTCATGATCAGGTCCCCAAGTTGCTGCCCAGCCCCCTCCCTGCTGCGGGGACCCCACACACCACGTCTGCCCTGCATTCTCTTACGCCGGGGGCTCTGCACAGGCTTCTTCTCTCACCCAGACTGTCGAGACTCCTTTTCCCTGCTACCATATTCCCTCCGGTACATTATACCACTCCACATACACGCCCTGCGTGCTTGTCACTAACCTCTCAGCCCTCAGCCCCGCGAACGCAGACATGTCTTTGCACTTGGGCACCCGGCAGACATCCAGGATCTACCTGACATTATGGCAAAGTGACACAGTCTCCCTGAGCCTCAGTTTCCCATCTGTAAACCAGGAATGATTTGATGTATCTCAAAGGATTATTCTAAAGAGTCGATGAAATGTAGACGCACGGTGCTTATGCCATGTATCCCATATGGAAAGCACTAGAATTCTTAGCTGGCAAAGCTGATTTACATATGAGTAAATATTTATCGATTAACTAATTGGCTTAAATCGAGCAATTAAAGTGAGTAAGATACATAGCTCTCCCCAAGGAACACAGCCTTGTTTACCAGATGTAATGTGGTATCTGATCTATGTACACATCACAACAGGAACACAGAGCAGTATCTGACCTGCGAGAGTGAAGCTGATTCTCCAACAGGCAAACGGAAGCTTCTAGAAGGTGAAGAAGATGCCTGAAACAATCTCTGGTCAGGTGCTGCCCTCTTCCCAGCTAGAACTTCCATTTGTAATTATTTTAGGGAACGCTATTAAATTACAATGAGACTGGAACTTTTTAACTTTCAGGGTGTCAATATAAACCAGGAATCGATTCTTGGGAGTAAGTTTCTCCCTTATCCAGCCAGCCAGCTCATGTCAAAGGAGAAAAAACAAAGAGCCATTTTGTTAAATGGAACATTCTGATCATGGAATTTTTTTTCCAAGGAGACAGAAGAACAGCTGTGTGTATTGACTGTTTTCCATTAAATCTTTTAAACCAGTAAGAGATAAAAAGAGACTGCCCTGCACCTCCCTCCCTCAGGAGGTTATTAGTTAATACATTTTTGCAGCTATGTGGCCCCTGAATTACAGATGACACAGTAGGAAATCAGACGTTCCGATTAATAATTTAAGTTGAGGCATTTCTGTCTTAGGAAGACACAACAAAAGAAAAACAGAATTTCAATCTAATGCCAACTGATTTAGACTGTCCTTCTGTTATTCCCACTTAAAAAAAATCACAGAAAATAATCTATTCTATTCTTTAAATAAAGGTTTAAGGACACTGGGGTGGCAAAGAAGAAAAACCCGGTGGGCTAGCGCCTTAAGAAAAGACTGTTTGCGATCTGTCCTGTTGTTTCTCAGACAGACCAATCCGCTCACTCTGTTATTGTCCACTGAATCCATAGCAAAAAATCTTACAGGGCAAAGGTCTGTCTCACCTTGCGCCCCCAAACTCCAATCAATCAATACTAATGAAAACTGAATGGACTACGCCAAGCAGCTACCTTCGATGTGTTCTTTGTAAAAATGCAACAAGTAAACCATAAAGCCAACAAACCTGAAGATGCTTCCTTTTGGCTGAGCATAAAGGGCCTGAAAAGAAAACCCCAGCAACCCATACAACAGTCTAGTATCTGATTTTTAAAGAACAGTAATTTTAGCAGCAGATACACAACGAACACCCTTCACACATCGCCCGCTCACAGCCACCTTCCCATCCTTCTCAAGTTTATTTGAATTACAGGATCCGGAGTTGCGCCGAACAGCTTTACGAGGTTTATTATCTGATACAAAAAAGCCTTTGTTGCTCCAGTAAATAAACGTATTCAGTTCTGCTGAGCTCCGTACTGGATGCTGAGGGACTGCTGGGGGAGCAGTGAGGATGAATGACAGAGCATCCTAATCCTCAGAAGCTGAGCGGGGCAAGATATGCACTTGCATAATAAGTAACGGAAGGAGTTAAAAGGATAGGACAGCACTTCTGACTAGCGTGTTAACCGACTTACGCACATGCATGGGCACACATGATGCCCTCCGTGCTGGTGAGGGTTTGGGGAATGAGTGTCCTCATGTGCTGTGGACAGCACCTCCCTCTGAATGCCAATAAACATGGTCGTTGACTTCGTACTTCTCCATCTGGAAAATCTACTCAATAGATGAGAGCTGTGGGGGAAGACTTAGACAGAAAGACATTCACTCCAGAGCTATAAGAGTGAAAAATGTGCAATGGTCATAACAGCCAGTGGTCAGGGGTTAACTATGCCTCATATGGTCAATATCATACAATGGAATATGGTACGTGGCCCAAATAGGTTCTGTGAATGTGTGTGATGCTTACAACCCAGGATTATGTGAAAGAATCCAAAAATAAAACTTGGCATCAAAACCATAGACGTAAAAGTACTGCAGAGAAGGGCACCTGGGTGGCTCAGTCGGTTAAGCATCCAACTTGATTTCGGCTCAGGTCATGATCTCATGGTTTGTGGGTTCGAGCCCCAAGTCAGGCTCTGTACTGATGGCGTGGAGTCTGCTTGGGACTCTCTCTCTCTCTCTCTCTCTCTCTCTGTCCCATCCCCACTTATGCTCTGTCTCTCTTAAAATAAACTTAAAATAAAATAAATAAAATGCCTGTAAAACCAATGCATGCTACATTACACAGAGCTGAATACTCATTTTTGCACAATGAGACAACCATCATCTCCCTCCCCCTGCTCTAAGACCCAAGATACCTAAGATGGTAAGATACCTGAACATGGAGGTAGGTATTCATGTTAGCAGAGTAACACCTATTGCTGATTAACTTAGAGTATATGGTTTTCTTTTATAGCAGGTATTCACAAAAATAGTGCCCTTTCTCTCCACCACTGGAACGAGACTTTGGTGAGACTAGTAATACCTTGCACTGGCATGTATTTTCAGATGCCCTGCGTCCTGGGTGCCCTGCAGGGCAGCAGTGCATGGAGAATTCGGAACGAAGAAGGCTGTGCCTCCCTTCCAGGACATGACTCCCTGTGGGCCCTTCGACAATCCACGTAGTCACACAAACTCAGTTTCATCGGCACGACAGGGACTCTGTGTGCCCAGCACGCTGCACACGGGTCTTGTGGGACCGAGAAAGCACGCATGAGCGTTCTGAAGACCTTAAATAGCACACAAATGCAAAATATGAGTATCATCCCCATCTGATAAATAAGCATGAGGAAGCGCGAACAGGTTAAGTGGTTTGTTCCTAACAGTCCTCAAGGTACTTCGCTAATGATCTCGCCACCTTGCCAAGGAACAAGGAACGACACTTGTTCCCACCCGAGACTGAAGATCGGAAGCCAAGAGGGCGAGGTGAAGCAGGAAGTGAAACAGAGCAAATCGCTGGTAAAACTCTAAGAAGGCGAGTATTACCGAATGTGATCTCAGTAAGGCGTTTCCCCCTGAGCTGTACGCTCTAATCACAGCCCTTGAGACCCTCCACAGCACCTCTGCTCCCTGGAGCCCCACACGGAGAGTCAGTTCCAGTAGACTTTGCTGCAGGAGAACTGGCCTGCCCTCCCCCCAGGCTGGTCCCTGCATTCGCCACCCTCACCCGGGACCCCGGCGTCACCTGCATGTAAAGTCCTCCCTGGCGTGCTGCACGGAAGTGTGCGTTTCTTACTGGATTTCAAGACCCACTGTTCAGAATTCTTCCAATTCCAAAACCTATGTGGACGCAGGTACCTGCACCAGGCCCTGCCCTAGGCTGACAACCCCAACGTTGGACTGACTGTTACAAGGTGGACACGGCCAGCCGGTCACCCAGTGGACACCCAGGCCCATGTCCTCATCGCCTCCGAAGGAGAGAAGCCGGGAGTGGACTTTACGCCCTGCAGCTGAGGCTACAGCCCACCAGTGGGAGCACAGCACAGACCAGTGTCCGGCTGGGAGCACTGTGACGTCCCCTCTCAGGAGCCTGGCGCTGGCTGCCTGCTCAGTTCTACTGCAGGGCCCGCTCTCAGGGCTGACAGACGGAGGGAAGCTCAGGGAGGTGGGGACCGTCACTGAGAGAAAACTGCGCTGCTCCCAGAAGGCTGGGCCACCAAGCAAGCAGTGATCTAACGACAAGACAATGTTATAAATACTAGATTTAATAGCTACTGTTGTGTGCAGTCCAATCCTCCATTCCTGTCCACCAATGCACCCGTCCTTAGGAAAGACAGGAAGCATGGGACACAGTGACTGAGGTCAGCTGGGCAGAGAAGGGAGGCATGGGATGGCTTCATTTGTGCTTTTCAACTGTCTGGTTTTTACCCCGATTGTCCTCATGCTGGCAGCCAGCAGGAAGGCAAGTTCATTCAGGGCTCCTGAACACAAAGTTCCCCGCACCTCAAATTCAGGAGTCATGTTTAGAATGAATCTTTAAGGTATGTTCTTCCCATGACGTCCTTCTTTAACAAGGCATTTACTTCCGGGTGGGGGGAGGGGGCATAGTTTCATAGCAGACACAGGGCATGAATTCCAGGGCCCTGAAGTGGAAATTCTTCTTCAATATACCCGACTTGGAATTTTTAAAGTATGAACCGAGGGGTGCCTGTGTGGCTCAGTCACTTGAACGTCTCCGACTCTTGATTGTGGCTCAGGTCAGGACACCAGAGTCGTGGGATCGAGCTCCATGTCTGGCTCTGCGCTGAGCATGGAGCCTTCTTGGGATTCTTTCTCTCTTTCCCTCTGTCCCTCTACCCCTGCTCACTCTCTCTGTCTCTAAAATAAACAAAATAAATAATGGGGTGCCTGGGTGACTCCCTTGGTTAAGTGACCAATTTCAGCTCAGGTCATGATCTCACAGCTTGTGGGTTTGAGCCACGCATCAGGCTCTGTAATGACAGCTTGGAGCCTGGAGCCTGCTTTGGATTCTGTGTCTCCCTTTCTCTCTGCCTGTTCCCTGCTTGCACTCTCTCTCTCAAAAATAAACATTAAAAATTTTTTTAATATAAAATAAAGTAAAATAATTAAAATAAAATAAAATAAAATAAAATAAATATGTATGAACCAAATGCTATGTAAGAAAGGAAAGTTAAACCACTTTGAATTCAGATGCATACTAATTAGTCCTGTGTTGGTTATTTTTTTAAAAGTTCCTATCTCCAAAGATACTGACTTAAAGCAAAAAACTGAAAGAATGACCACCTAATATATAATACAGGATTTTCTTAAATTAACACTAAAAACCCGATTTCCTTTTATAAACTTATGTTCATGGGAAATCACCACTGTCTTTGAATTTCTTGGTTAATGAATAAGGGATGCAGAAACCACAATTATGATGATTATCAGTCCTGAGATATACACAGAATATCAAACAGGGAAAAGTGCAAGCAAGTAAATCATCTATATCACCATAAGCTTCCTAAAAATCACAGATGGGCCCAAAGAACTTGTTTGGCTAATAGTTTGTCCTCTATCATAAAATATTAATAGAGGCATATTCATTTATTTAGGGATTTGCCTTTTTCAACCCTCTCTCATGTCCGTTTGATCCTAGGAAGACTTCTGGAGACACAAGAGAGAGTCTTGACTCCCTAGTTAATAGGTAAGGAAGAAAATCGTTGGGCAATTAAATAAGTGAATTGCCTATAATCAAACGACAGTGAATCACGAGACTCAGCACCAGGACCCAGGCTGCTTCGTTCTTTCCACTCTGACTGCTAACTTCTCCAATGTACATATGGCCTTTAAACCTTAGGAATAAAAAAACAAAACAAAATTCCGGAGTCGGCCCACAAGAAGCCAACCTAATCCAAATGTGCTAACTTCAGGCGAAAAGAAGACCATCTGCGTCCATTGCTTTGAGGCACAAGGAAAGATACCGGGTTGAAGGGAAGCAGAAGGCGGGCACACACATGTGGGAGGAAGGGGGAAGGCTCAGAAGCAGGGAGGCGGTAAGGCCTGGCCTGCCCTGCAGAGGGAGGCCAGTCTGAAGGGTCTCCGGGTCACCGAGCATGAAAGAACTCCGGCACCCACGGGGGGCACATCTCTGCCGGCCCCCCTGCTCCTCCTCTTTGTCCTTCTTAGACCAGGGCATGTCCTGGGCCTTGAGGACGGCGGCAGTGCCCAGTCACAGGCCCAGCTCACCATCCGCCGGGATTTGGATCACAGCCGGCTGCTCTACCAGTTACTCAGATGACGCAAGGGCGTCGTGAGCGCTTGACTAGCGGAGCAACAGATCGGACATAATCCTAACCGTAACCCAACCGAATAACATCATCAGGACTTCCAATGACAGACAGCATTTGCCTGCCTCCCTTGTACCAGAGCCCACTATCTAGTGCTTTGACCATGAACTGCTGCCTCAGACTCACAGCTGTAACGCGAGCTCTTAATGGAGCTAGATGATCTATTCTGACACCCTCAGTTTACAGTCCCAGAAGGCAAGTGATTTGTCTAAGGCCACATGACTAGTTAAGAGCAAAATGGACTTCTGCCCAGGGTCCCCAAGCCCCAGGGTCATTTGTTAGTTACTGCCCTTTCTCCTTTGGATCTGAATGTGGGCTTAGGAAAATGATCAACTCTGGTGCACACGTATCTCACTATGGGTGAAAAGAGAGCTGCCCAGCCAGGACCTGCACCCTCCCATCTTCATGTTTTTGCTTCTACACCACCACCCCCGCCACGCCCAGTGCTTTGAAAGTCTCTCTTCTTCCCTTAGAAGTGACAAAATCTAGGGGTGTCTGGGTGTCTTAGTCAGTTAAGTGTCCAACTGTTGGTGTCGGCTCAGGTCATGATCTCACGGTTCATGAGTTCAAGCCCTACTTCAGGCTCTGTGATGTCAGGGAGGAGCCTGCTTTGGATCTTCTGTCCCCCCCTCTCTCTCAGCCCCTGCCCCACTCGCATGCCTTCTCCCTCAAAAATAAATAAAAAATATATATATAGTGACAACATCTAATGCACTCAAAGCCATCTTCTAGGACTTTCTTCTCCAACTCTCTCATTACCCTGAAACTGTACCTTGAAAGCACGCTCTGTTCCTTTCTTGTGTAACAGTCTACATCATACTCATCCACGCAGCAAGCGCTTACCTAGCGACCTGCAAAGTGCCCACTGGGCACAGAACGATGGACGAGACCTGGCTATCAGCTTGGAGGAGCCCAGGGAAAGCTTCCAGGGAAAGCAAACTTGAAGAGCTGGGCCTCAGGGTCCCGGAATTCAGCTCCGTCAAGAGGACATCCCATGAGTATTCCCTGTTGCCGCCCTTTGCTCCTATTAGCCAAAATCGCGATTAGCGTCGCACACCTTCCCCTCCACGTTCTAGCTGCTGAGATTAAAACCCCACACCTCCCAGCAGCGGCTGGGTGGCTCTGTCGGTTAAGCATCTGACTCCGGCTCAGGTCATGATCTCACAGTTTGTGGGTTCGAGCCCCACATCAAGCTCTGTGCTGACAGCCCGGAGCCTGGAGCTTGCTTCAGATTCTTTGTCTCCCTCTCTCTCCGCCCCTCTCCCACTCCTGCTCTATAAATAAACATCAAAAAAAAAAAACACCCAAGCCCACACTTGCATGCAACTGGAGAGTGGCATGGGACATTGCCGGGAGTAAGACTTCACAAACGCCTTTTCTCCTTCCTCAGCTACAAGAAGCAGGGCTGCAAACTTGCCTTTCTCTTCTCACGGGGAAAAACATAGGTGCTGCCAACTTTGGCCGACAGCCGGCAAGAGTGAGCCGCGGAGGAGTGCCCTGGACCCCCGAGGGCACCCTGCCCATCTAGGCGGTGCGTCAAGAGCCGCGCGAAGCCGGATTCACCACCAACCCCGGTGCAGCGGGACAGAAGTGCGGGTTCCCAGGCTTGAGGGTGATTCGGCCCGGTGATGAAAGCGCAATTCCGCCTGACCCCTCAGTCCCGGCAGGTGAACCAACCTGTTTTTCCCGAATTCTCTTCCTGTTGAACCAGAACCTTCTTCCAATCTGGAGGAGGAAAGCCTTGTCATCTGCGCTGCCTGCATTTATAGGCTCCTTCTCATTCCAGCCACGGAGCGTTTCCTCATGAACGCACAGGCCTGAGTCCCTCCACAGACAAGCAGTAAAACTAGAAGAGTTTCTCGAAACGTAGGAACCAGTCTCTGAGCAGGAAAGGTTAAGCATTCCTTCTCTCCAAGAAAGAAGTTGGGTGGCGGGGGGCGGGGGGTGTTAACCAGTGGTTCCCAATTTTCAAGACTACCTGAGGTGCTTATACCTTGATGCCTGGGCCTTAGCCCCACGATTCTGGCTTTCAGGGTCTGGCATGAGCCCGGGAACCTACTGCCTTAAAAGGTGGTTCTCAGGCCCCAGTGGCTTTCGCAGCGACTGGTTTAAACATGACCCTGAAAGCTAAAGCATAAAGCTGAAGGCAGGATTCTGAAATCAACCTGTTTTCCCGTTTTCTCAAGTACTGAAATAGCTTCCACTCAGATTTCTCAGCTGAATGCTAAGCGATGGTAGTCACTCACATGTGTTTAGTTAGTCCTGAGGAAAACAAATGAAAGCCGAAATTGGGAATGCTGGAAACCGTTTACATGAACCCCAAACCCAAGAAGTTTCTCCTTGGGGGACTGTGACCTGGGTTTGCTCCGCCGTCGAGATGTAACCTCAAGCGCAACACTTATGAGTGCTGTCAGTACCAAGTATTAACTCCGATAATGTTATGTGGGAGGAGCTGCTATTAACTTCAATTTAAAGCAAAACTGCTCAGTGCAGCCTGTGAGGCCCTTCCCAAATGTAGTTCCATTCTACAAGATCACCCCAAAAATCTCCTCCCTGCCTCCGCAGTTCTTCAGACCTGTTCCCAACTCTGCGACTTTCTTCTTGGGAGTTCCCTTCTGCTGCACAATTACAACCGCTCTGTGACCAGGAGAACACAGACGTGGATGTCGGGCCTGAGTGAACTTCTTGAATCCCCAGGATCTGTTCCATCGTCTATAAGAGGCATGTGTGCATTCACAGGTGCTTGTGGGCATCTCCAGGACTGAGGACACAGTGATGCACAAACTAGGAAAGGTCCTGCATTTACAGAACTTGTATTCTGCCAGATGTCATATACTAAAGAGGAACAAACGGGCGCCTGGGTGGCTCAGTCGGTTAAGCGTCTGACTTCAGCTCAGGTCATGATCTCACGGTTCGTGGGTTTGAGCCCCCTGTCTGGCTCTGTGCTGACACCTCAGAGACTGGAGCCTGCTTTGGATTCTGTGTCTCTCCTTCTCTCTGCCCCTCCCCTGCTCGCACTCTGTCTCTCTCTCTTAAAAATAAACATTAAAAGAAAAAAAATTTAAATAAAAAAATAAAGAGGAACAAATACATAAGAACCTATCAGTGATGAATGTCATAAAGCAACAGGACGAAGAAGATGAAGCACGTTTGGGATGGGAGTGCATGTGATGGAAGGGTAAGGGGGTGGGGGGTGGGGGGAGAAGAGGTAGGTGAGGAGCTCCTATCAGGGAAAACCAACGACTGGATTGGACAGTGAGCCTGACACACGCGAAGAACAGCAAAGATACTGAGGAAATGGGTTGGAAAGGTAGTGGGAGCCAGATCATGGCGAGCTTTCACCCTGGAAGGTTCCAGGCAGAGCAGCGAGGAGACCTGACTCGGGTTTTCAGTCACCTTGTCTGCTGCAAATAGAACAGAGAGGGGAGGTGGAGGCCACATGGCAAGACCCCTGCAGTAGTCCAGCAGGGGAGGGTGCCGGGGGCTTGAACCAGGTGGTGAGAAGAGGCGGGTTCTGGACAGAAGGATCTGGATTTGGATGAGAAGGGCAGAAGGGGTAACAGGAGCTGACGAATGGGCTGAGCGGGATGAGAGAACGAGGAGAGTGAAGGAAGACTCGAGGACTTGTGGCCTAAGAAGCAGGAAGGATGAAGGGGACCCTCACTATGAAGAGAAAGACCACAGGAGGGGCATGGGCTGTGGAGTCAAATATGACCACGCATGCGCCTGAAGCACAGGGAGGACCTGGTAAATGCTAACAGTTATGCCTGTCGTCGCCCTCGTTCCAGGTGCAACCTTGACTCCTCCAGCACACGTTGATCACTCCCCACGGGAAACTCGATTCCGTGTTTAACTGGGCACCTGATAAATACCCGCCTGCCTTGCCTTTTTGCGCAGTTTTCAGGGGGGATAAACTTGGCTTCCAAGATTGTCTGCATGCTTCCTGTTGGCAATAAAGCACACGCCATTGCATGCTTGTTCAAATGAACTGCAGGGTCTGGGGAACTGGAATTTATATATAAAAAGAAAAGTACGCCGATGCTGAGCTGCTGTATGACTCAATCTGACCAAACACCCAGATTTCACGTCCATGTTAAAAACTCGGTGGAGCACCTGGGTGGCTTATTCGGTTGAGCGTCTGACTTTGGCTCAGGTCATGATCTCACAATTTGTGGGTTAGAGCCCTGTGTCAGGCTCTGTGCTGACAGCTCAAAGCCTGGAGCCTGCTTCAGATTCTGTGTTTCCCTCTCTTTCTGCCTCTCCCCTGCTCATGCTCTGTCTCTCTTCTCTCTCAAAAATAAAATAAGCATTTTACAAAACCCAAAAAACTCAGAGGCAGGACAGGGCAACAGGATTGCTCTTTTTACTTTGGGAGAAATGACAGATGACTTGGGAAGAGGTGGCTGGAGGAGAAATCAGGAGGGGAGAATGGGGTCAAGAAGTCCTGCCTGCTAGGGTGCAGTGCTCTGATCCATTATCAGCTGTGTCCAGGGATGAATACAAGAGTCCAGAACCAGTGGAGGGGATGAGTCAGGGGTCCGCAAAGGTCTGAGAGTGGGCCAGCGCCAGGCCAGGTGCCAGGAAACTGAGAAGAGTCTGTTAGAAAACACGAATTCCTCAGCCACCCTCCTAGTAATTCTGACTCATGAGACTGGGTGTGGGCCCCCCCCCCCAAGACTGTTTTTAACAAGTTCCTCAGGTGTTTCTGGTATTGACTCATCTTTGAGATCCATGGGGTAGGAAAGTGCTTGGGAAAATACAAGACACTACACAAGCATGTGGTATCATTAAACCATGAATTTACAAGCAGTGCTAATGGCTGCCCATCAAAGCCAACACCACACCCCTTCCCTTTGGCTCCGTGGACTCCACTCATCTAAGTCCTTATTTCCCCATGCGCTGGATCCCACGGGGCCCAGGAACCCAGACTGAAGAGCGCGGCTGGGCAAATCTGATCCCTACAGAAAGCTGGAGTTTGCTTACCACTTGCCTGAAACTGGACTCAGAGTCTGCAATGGGGAAACTGAATGAGAAATCAGAGGAGGCATCCTGAGGTAGGCATTCGGTCTAAAAAGGTAAGAGGCAAAAAGGCAAGGTGTTGGGGAAATCATAGAGGAAGAAGCTGGTGCACATATAGATGTCCACGGTTGGCAAAAAGATACAAGGGGAAGGAAAAGAGGTCATACACACTGCTAGACATACAATATTCAGCATCACACAACTTCCATTTGAAGAATAGGAAATTGTAGCTCGGAGGCACCTCACACTCATCTACAAAGGTGCACAATGGGTTCAGTGATAGAGCAAGATCCAACAGCAAGTCTTCCTAGCTACACCCAGGTCTCTACTCTTGCCATCGAAAAATATACATTAGAAAGTACGGGACTCAACCAAATGGAAAGAAATCCCGAGTGTATGGACTGCAAGACTCAGTATTGTTAAGATGTCAAGTCTCTACCCAAAGTGATCTAAAAACACAATGCAATCCCTACCCAAAGACATGTTTTGTGAAAATGGAAAGATCCATCCTAAAATTTATATGGAATGTCAAGGGACCTTGAATAGGCAACACAGTCTTGAAAAAGAAGCACAAAGCTGGAGGTCTCCCATATATTCCAATTTCAAAACTTACTACAAAGCTACAGGACTCAAGAGGGTGGTATAGGTATAAAGATAAATCTATCGACCATTAGAACAGAACAAAGATCTTGGACATAAATTTCTGTGTAGGTTGTTGATCTTTGACAAGAGGGAATGGACAGTCTTCTCAACAAACGGTTCTGGGACAACGGGACATCTCATGCAACAGAACAAAGATGGACCCTTATCTTATACCAGATACAAAACTAAACTCGAAATGGATCAAAGACCTAAATGTTGAGCGCTGCAACTATAAAATTCATTGAAGAAAACACAGGGCAGAAGCCTCATGGCACGAGATTTGGCAACAATTTCTTGGATAGGATATCAAAGGGACAGGCAACAGAGCACAATGAGATGAAGCTGGACTTCAGCAAAGTAAGAAGCGTTTGTGTATCACAGGACACTGTCAACAGTGATGTGAAAAGGCAACCGACGGAACAGGAGGAAGTCTTTGCCAACCACGTATCAGAAAAGGGGGAGCATCAACAGCACAGAGGATTCCCGCTGACCCTACATGTCTGTTTGAGGCTCAGATATCACCACGGTGGATGAGTCCGGCTGGACCCGGCGGATCTGAGTCCTGTGGTGGGTTCTTCAGCAGACAAACTGTTCTAGCGCTAATGTTCAGTCACTCCGCAAATCTGCTCCGCGAATAAGTATCATCTTCCCCCAACTCAGAGATTCCAGTTTCGTACGACTTGAAGCACTCCTCCCCCCCCCGCCTTGAGCCGTATGTGAAAATAAATTGGTTGCACAGAGTATCTGTTAGGCTTTGACAAATGGAATAAATCAGTTGTAACTGGTAGCTTTATATTCACAATTTAAAATGGCAATTTACACTCATAAATATAATACAGTATGACAGGGCGGAATTACTTCCACCGACAACATCAGGTTTTGATCCTAGAGTAATGTATAAGATACAGTTCCCAATCACCAGACTCCAGGCTGTAAGTTCTGAGTCCACTAGTCCAGAGAAAGATAAAAGGGAATTTAATAAACGGCTGAAACATCAAGGAGCTAGGTTACGAGTCTGCCAGAGAGAGTCCGCTCAAAGCCTGGGAAACATCCACAACATATGTTTTTTTAAAGCTGTCATAATTTAAAGCCTTTCTAAACATCTACTGTTTAATCTAATTTTCTCTCATGAATGTTTGGCTGCAGCTCAAATGGAATCAACATTTCCATTATAAATCTCTATTTTCACATTTTCCCGGTTTGATTGTAGAATGTCTTTCGTCTGAAATACGACACAAGCACAAGCCTAAATTTTAATGCTTTCCATTGGCAACACGGTTTTACTACAAAACCAAAATCAGTTTTCTGCAAGCCAAATGCCTAGAAATCATTTAAGCAAAAGGATGAATAAAAGTTTTTTAGAAAAAAAAATCTTCAATTATAAATTCCCTCCCAGGTTCTAAAGAAGAAACAAACAAACGTCTGTCGGGTATTTTTTAAAATTAATATTCATTCTTGCCCACCCAAAGATTCCGCATTTAACTTTGCCTCCTAAATATGAATATCCACCAGTGTCCAAATGCTGTTGAATGGCCATGATTACATTTGCATCAAACATAAACTTAGTAGTTAGGAATTCTGCACCATATCATCGTGACATTTCTTTTAACAAGTTGCTTTGGGATGTGTACATTTAAATTCTGAAAATCAAAACCAAAAATTCTATGAGTCCTTTTTATTATGCCTACTAAAATTATACACCGGAAACCGACAAGTAAGCGCAGCGTACTCCATGTAAAAGAGATTAAATGTTCAATCGCGGTTATAAATGTTGGAGTCTCAAGTGACTTTCTCCTTAGGGACACGTTCTGCAGTTCAAGGAGGAGAGAATTCTCTGACATGCACACCCCAGCATCTGACAGAAGCCAAGGCCAAGTACACGCACATGTTGCCTGGGCAGAGCTGCTGGCGGTCTTCAGAAGAGCCTGGTGAATGGAGCTCTGCCTACTTAGCCAGAGGCAGAGGGCAGGCCTGAGATCCAAGAGATGCCAGGTGGAAAAGGGAAAAACCAATGCAATGTTACCTAAGAATATGTTAACACCATGTAAGCAACGGTTCCCCCAATCTTTCCTTCCATTGAAAATCTGGCTTTGCCTCAACAATCCTGGTGTAGAGTAGTCTTACCAATCTCTTATGTACATGGTGGCTTTCACATACAAAAGACTCTTTAAGGACAACTGGAGGAAATCCTGTTTAATTCTCAGGAATTCACAGACATTCAAGGTCATGTTCTAGTTCTAAGTGACTCAAACACATCTCCTGGCCTCTTCCATCACTGCCTGGTGAGAGCCACTCTCCTCTCGCTCTGCTTCAACTAGTATTTGCCTCCAATCATGAGAACCCAGGCAAAAAAAAAAAAAAAAAGTCAAACCTAAGAGGAATCAGGCTACAAAATAAATGAGACATTTAACTAAAATAAAATAAGAATCTGTAAACAGACTGAGAAAGGAGTTCTCAAAAAACAAACAAAAAAATAAAAAGTTCTAAGTCTATAAGTGCCTTCTTCTCTCATAACTGTAGTATTTCTATGAATGATTTCACTTTAAAAGAAATAAAAAGAGAGGCACCTGAGTGGCTCAGTCGATTAAGCATCTGACTTCGGCTTAGGTCATGATCTCAAGGATTGTGGGTTCGAGCCCCGCGTCGGGCTCTGTGCTGACAGCTCAGAGACTGGAGCCTGTTTCTGATTCTGTGTCTCCCTCTCTCTCTGACCCTCCCCTGCCCACGCTCTCTCTTTCTCTCTCTCTGTCTCAAAAATAAATAAAACATTAAAAAAAAGAAATAAAATGATCTTCTGCCTAAAAAAAAACTTAAGATGACTGGTTAACAGGAGGAACAGTTCAGGTGACACAGAGTGAAATATGAAAAACCTATTTGTCTTGTGTCCAAATATCTGGGAAGTCTAATGGCTTAAGATGTTTATGTTTAAAAGAATGTGCTTTCATTGGATCCACTGTGTGTTAATTTCTGGCCCCAAGCAATTTGTAATTATAGTATGTCCTAGGTCTCTTGGAACAAATTCTATTTTGATCAATAGAATTAACAAATATTCACATGCACACAAGTCTGTAACTAAACTGAAAGCGTAACAGGAAAACACATGAGTTGCTTAAAGAGAACAAAAGGAGTAATTCATCTTTTTTTTACAGTTCTCACAGTAAATACAGATTAAAATTCACAGATCGAAAACCTGAAGCAACAACCAATGCGTCAACAACTTGAGGAACTTTGAAATTCCTAACCCTGTAATTTCGGTTCTATCCCCCCTTGGGACAGGAGAGGTGGGGTCACGACGGCTGACAGCTCACAGCACAGTGTCAGATACAGAGCTGAGAGTCACGGCTCCACGCTCACTGACCCTGGGACCCAGTCGAGAAACTTGAGCTCTGCGAGCCTCAGTTTTCTCATCTGTAGGATGGAGATAAGGACAGGAGCTGCCTCACGGGACTGCTGTGTGGATTAACTGCGGGTAAAGCCGGTAAAGCTTAGAGCAGTGTTTCCACCATGCAGTGAGTTCAAAAGCTATTATTACTGTTTTCCTCATGATTCTTAGACTGCATGCAACATTTCTACCTTTCATTAAGACATTTAAAGTGTATCCATCACTCCTTTATTAAAGTCATCCTGAATGACAAAAATATTCTGGGTAGAACTTTTTTTTTTTTTTTGCAATAAATGCCATCAAAGTTACCTGTGAAAGTTACCTGTCATCTCTTTCTGTGTTGAGAAATTCTGGGAGGCCTGGGTTTAAGGCCTCAACAGCATTTGTTACATACAGCTGACCTTGAACATCATGGGTCTGAACTGCATGGGTCCACTTACACGCAAGTTTCAATAAATGTAGTACTGTAAATGCATTTTTCTCTTTTGGTTTTCTTAACATTTTCTTTTCTCTAGCTTACATTATTGTAAGAATACAGTATGTAATGCATGTGATAAACAAAATATGTGTCTACCGACTATATGTGCCATCAGTAAGGCTTCTAGTCAGTAATGGCTTATTAGTAATCAAGTTTTGAAGGGAGTCAAAAGTTATATGTGGATTTGCCACTGCATGGGGGGCTGGTACTCCTAAATCCTGCATCGTTCAAGGGTCAACTGTATAAGCAACAAAAAAGTTTTGGTAATTTCAAGGGTAGGAGTGCAAAGCTCAAGTTATCTCTATTCCACTACTGGCCAGTCATGGGTCAAGCAGAAAGGGGTTTCTGTTGACACTGGGCTCAGCATTCATCTCTGTTAGGGCTGAATAAGAGACTCCAGCATCCTGGGGTGTTGCTAACACAGCCCTGTCTGGAGTTGTCTACAAGGTCTCTTAACCCACCAGCACCCACTTCCCTTCTTCAACACAGCAGAGGGCAGTGACGTGGCCCTCCGTAAGGGGTCATGCTTGAAGAATAGCCCTTCATACAAGAATGACTGATGTCCCTGCCATAGCTGATTCTTTGAAATCATCTTTCTACATGAAAGACGGCCCTTTCCAGAAGGCCACAACCATTTCCCATGGAAACCTTTTCACCACTGGTATCAAACAGCATAACCTAAAATGTAGTCCCTAATCCTGCTGCTTGCAAATTATCCAAAGAGAATCACTACAGAGAATGGTGGCATCTTTTAAGGGTTTTGTTTGTTTGTTTGTTTGCTAATTTCTACTTTATACAATCTTGAAACCTATGGTTAGCGTTTTGGTACTACACACGCCAAAAAAAAAAGCACGTACACACACATACACACGCTCCCACGGACATAACTAAGACAGGAAAAAACTACGTCTAGATCTTCATGGCCACGAAAAAGCACACAGGTGCTGTGTAAACTTCGACTAGCGATCTCCGATCCTCTCCTGAATTATAGCACTTGTCCAGGAAAGCAACAGTGGGCCAGTCAGGAGAAAACCCAAAATGTGACCTTGGCATCGAAATCTGCAAATGTATGTAATACCACGTCCTTTTCCCTATTTCTGTCATCTCCTCAGTCCAGCTGATGAATATTCCAGAGACACACGTTTTATCTATTTCCAATACATCCTAAAACTATTTTGATCGCTGACGCAAGTACTGTGGGGGCCACACCGTTCTGTTTGCAGCCCCCCGGAATGAGAAAGCATCTCCTTCAGGTGTCCTCTGTCGAGCAACGGGAAGTTCTTTTCTCTGCGGTCTCCAGCTTTCCACCAAGTGAACTCTAATTGTCACTATCAGGAAAGCAGCTCAATTTTTCTGGCTCATCTGACACATGAAGCCCTCGGGCTAGAGTCCTGCCTGCTGCATCTTCTCCCATGTGCCAGCTCCTCAGGCAAGGCCCCCAGGAGTTCAAGTGCAGGAGGCTCTCCAAGTGGGAGAAGGCTCACGGTTTGGGATCTAGTCAGAGGTCGGTCTAGAATGTTCAAAAGCACTTAGTGCAACTTCTTCATTTCATGGAGGAGGTAAAAGGCCAACAGTGCTTCACTTGCTAACTTATAGTCAAGTTGAGCCTTGAAGGCCACACTTACAAGGATGGGTGGAGGCCTGAGAGGAGATTACCCCCTCCTGCATCCTTTAGGAAGGCGCTGTTCAGTCTATTCTGTATCCTCACCAAGTAGATCTAGGCCCACACAGTCCTGCCCTTAACATGTGACCTTGGAAATGCTGTGCGCCCATCACTGTGCTGATTCGGACCCGGCCAGCCGGCAAGCAGCACCACCTCCCTAGCCTTCTAGAAGAGAGCCGGGCAGTGTGGAGCTATACCCCAGAGCCAGCCCCTGCCCACCAGGAGCCTGAGGACCCTGCTCTCGGATCAGAAGGCCCCCGACAGAAACGGGAAGTCCGTGTGGGGAGGTGGGCGGAGCTGCTGAGGTGCCCAAGGCCTGCACTGTGTTTTCCACAGGGTCAGACCCTTTTCTAAGTGCCAAGGTCAAATCAAAAGCACCAATTATGAAAGCCAGAGGACATTGCTGTGGCACCTTCCAACCGAGCCTCCTTCCACACCTGTGCGGCCGGCATGGCCCCAGGGCTGCACCTGCGCCCACACAGAAACTCACAGGAGGGGGGCGCTGAGGGCAGTCAGGAAAGGAGGAGCAGGACCGAGGGCAGCCGGGGGTTCTGGCAGTTCACAGACATGTTAGAGCGGAGAGGACAGTGAGGGGGGAGGAAGGAATGAAAGGAAGAACAAGCAAGAGAGGGGGGCAGGGGGCAGGAGAGAAACTGCACAGAGAAACACAAGAAGGAATTAGGCAAGTGGAAGGAATAAGAGAAATAAGCTCACCGACCCAATCAAAGGAGGGACATGGAGACTCGGAGCACAGTGAAGCGAGGCTTTAATCAGCGTTCTTGCGAGAGCGGGTGTGTAACAGGCACACTGGGGTGGTGACAGCAGACCATTTATCTCCTAGCTTGCAAGCCCCTCCCCTGGCCCCTTATAGGCTGAGCACTACAGAGGTTACAGCCTGACCCCTACAGTCGCCTATGCACATGTAAGGCAAAAAGTAGTCTGTACATTTCCTGAGCTAATCCAGAGACTTTCAGTCCCTCCTAACTTTGTTCTTCGGTGTGTGCTCATTGCAAAGCCCATGAAAATAAGCCTGCTGAAGGGGGCAGTGGGGAGGGGTGGGGGTGGGGGATGGGAGTGGAGGGAAGAAGAACCAGGAAGTGAAGTACCTAATAGTTTGGGACTCCACTGTCAGGGGGGTAAACCTACTATTAACTAGATAGCACAGCATTTATTTGGTATTTCTGAAAACGAATCATCTCCCTTACTTCTCCTAGGGAGAAGGGCAAGGGGAGGGGAGGGGTGAGAGGGATCGATCTGGTGGAACATGGTAATAAAATTTAAAACGTACCAGAACAGGGGCACCTGGGGGGCTCAGTCGGTCAAGCATCTGACTCATCAGACTCTTGATTTCAGCTTAGGTCATGATCTCACAGTTTGTGGGTTCGAGCCCCACAATGGGCTCTGCTTGGACAGCACTAGAGCCTGCTTGAGATTCTCTCTCTCCCTCTCTCTCTGCCCCTCCCCTCCTCATGCACTTGCTCATGCTCTCTTGCTCTCTCTCAAAAATAAATAAACATTAAACAAACAAACAAACAAACAAACCCCAAAAACTTGGACCAGAGCATTATCAGGAGCAGACATTTGCTTTCATCAGGCACCTGGCCATTAACACCCACCACTTATGTCCACTGTGTGCTGGACATCATACCAAGTCCTTGACAGTTCATCTCTGGGCTTGCCACTTATTAACAATGTACAATTTTCAGTAAGAAAACAGCTTAGAGTCCAGTACGCATACCGAACAGAAATACCTTTGAAGACTGGAAGACGCGAAAACCTTCACACTGATGTCTATGGGCTTCCCACTTTCAGAGGTCTGAATGCCAACCAGGCTGTCTTTAACAAATGAGACTGAAAAGTGATTGTTTTTCATCTCCTAAAACCTCAGGTTTACGGGCAGTGAAAAAAGCCTAAACTATTTCCTTGGCAGTATTTGCACCTAGGAGGTAAGATTAAGTCAACACAGTATGATGACATTTACATAATAAAGGTGTTCAGTGAAACTTGGACTTTAGACTCCATTAACTTTATCTGCTAGTCTGATGATTCTTCCTGATATCTGAACAGAGAGGAACTGTGAAGGAAACTCACATTAGCACTAACCAAATGCTAGTTTTCCATAAGTACCCTTGCACAAACAAGCTGGCCCCGGAGAACAAAGCTCAGACACAGGACCCAGACGTGAGGCCAGTCTGGATCTTACAGATACACAGAAAGCAAACGAGGCAGGGACGGAATGGGAAGTCTCAGCTGAGCCTTCAGTCTCTCTTTTCTCTGTACTTTTTTAAAAATACCTACCCAGACCCTTACCAGAAGAGGCAAGATAGTGTCATTGCTTTTTTTATTACAATGCCTCTGATATCCAGAAATACCCTCTGAGTGGTTAGCATTTATAGTTAAGGAGGTAATAACTTAAAGTTATCTTGATTGCTATAAATAGCGCTAGACTGCTACCACCTACTTATGTAACCCTGGGAAAGCCTCTCTGGGCTGTTGGGTGATTTCTCTATTGCCTGAGAAAGGCGAATTTCATTTCATAGTTAATCTGCAGTGGAAGCCTGTCAGAGACGCCCAACGCAAGCAGATGTACTGTGGTAATGGAATTCAATCTCCTGCCTACGGTCAGGGCTGCATCTAGCTCATACTTGAACATACGGGCATTGCATCTATCAGGAATTCTTCATTTCCAGGAGCTCCGACCGCAGGACTCACCGCGTTCACGATGCACCTTTAAAGATACTCCCTGGCATACAGTGCGAAGGTTCTTGGTCATAAAGTTCTAAAGAGAATCCGACTCTAATCTTAAACACGGCCCCACAACGACCTGGATAGAGCATCTCTGGATGTGTCCAGTAAGTCAGAATCCTCAAACACCTTTGGTCGTCTTCCTCTGACAGAGCATAAATGGAAATTTCTTACCTTGCAATCAGGACCCCTCCACCACCTGACCCCCACCTACCTCCTTTCTCACTGTCCGAGAAGCCAGAGACTGAGGTAAAGGAACTTGGGCCAAACCCCACAGAGGGATGAAAAAGAAAATACAACGACCTCAGGTCATCTGTGGACGAGGCACAGGCTAGGCATCGGCACTGACATTATCTCATTTCATTTTTCAATCCAATGTGGTAAGAACCCAACATCATTTGTTCAGCTGGTTAAAGAGACAGACTTGAACCCATTGACAAAAGAGAAGCCAAGATCTCATGACTAGTAAATGGTCAGGCAGGCTCCAGGCAAGCTGGGTATGTCTTCATCACCTCCAGGAAGCCAGCAGAGCCCCAAGAGGAAGTGCACGTGGCTTGTGCCCATGAGATACACACCCCCCTCAGTGGCTGCAAACAGCCTGGGGCTATGAATGGAACACGCCGTGTTTGTACACTGGTATTTGCACATGACAAAAATCAGGCGCTGCCACCTACTAATTCCCTCAGCCACAGCAAAACAGCTACGTTTTCCAAGAATCCTCAAGACGTTATTTTAAGTACGTTTTGTAAATCTGTGCTCCTCCAGAAGGCTTGCAGGGTGCTAGCTAGATCTCTCCCTGCGCAGAGGATCTGTCCAGCACGAGCCAAATGCCAGTGTCTTCCAAACGAAAGCCTGTGGCCATGAGGCTGGGGGTAAAAGCAGAGTGACTCAGAGCTAAGCAAAAATAACCCCTGTTTTCACCTCAGGTCTAATTTTTTTTTTTTTAAATGTTTGTTTACTTTTGAGAGAGACACACACAGAGAGAGTACGAGCGAGGGAGGGACAGAGAGGGAGAGAGACACAGAATCCGAAGCAGGCTCCAGGCTCTGAGCTGTCAGCACAGAGCCAGACAGAGGACTTAAACTCTCAAACCAGGAGATCATGACCTGAGCTGAAGTTGGAGGTTCAAAAGACTGAACCACCCAGGTGCCTCATCTAATTACTGATAGAAAAATATATTGTACACAAACATAATTTAAGCGATTTATTGAAAGGGTTTTTTTTTTTGTCATGATATATAAGAACCAATACTTTAGAAGATGGGGGCTTATGACACTGCCATTACTATTTTCATAACAAATGCTTTATACGTGAGTAAAACGGTACAGAAAAGCAGCATATGCATATATTGATGTAAACCCCTGTTAACACAAATCTTTTTTTTCTGATACAAAAATTAAATTTTGGGGGGCGCCTCGGTGGCTCGGTCAGTTAAACATCTGACTTTGGCTCAGGTCGGGGCTGAGCCTGCTTGGGATGCTCTCTCTTTCCCCCCGTCTCTCTCTCTACCCCTCCCGGACTTGTGCTTTCTCTTTAAATACATACATACATACATACATACATACATACTTAAAAGTCTTGATCTTTATTCTTTTATAGAACCTAAATTTATTTTTTATTTTATTTTTAAATAGTTTATTGTCAAGCTGGTTTACATATAACATCCAGTGTTTATTCCAACAAGTGCCCTCCCTCATGCCCATCACCCTAAAAGTCTTGATCTTTAAAAAAAATAATAATATTTTTTTCTTACGCAGCGAATAAAACTGAATGAAGATTTCCATGCTCTGTTACATCTTGGGGCATAGAGAATGTTTTATAGGACTGAACATTTGTAAAGACTTTCAAATACAAATGTCCTTAAATAACAATAATAATCTTAATATCTTGAAAGGAATATCTGCTCTAATAAAGACAAGTTTGGGGGTGCCTGGTTGGCTCAGTCAGATTAAGCATCTGACTTTTGATTTTGAATCAGATCACAATCCCAGAGTCGTAGATCGAGCCCTATGTCAAGCTCTACAATGAGCTTGGAGCCTGCTTAAGATTAATTCATTCATTCATTCATTCTCTCTCTCTCTGTCCCTCTCCCCCATGTGAGCTCTCTCTAAAAATAAAATAACAATAAAGAAGACAAGCTTGGCCAAAGTAGTGTAGGAATGTGACAATAGAAAAAGAAGAGAGTACGTAAGCCTGCTAGGTGGAGTGTGCCACCTTGGTCATCTATTTCACTATCAAATAAAAGGCACCTAACACCCAAAGAAACAGTACCAAGGTTTCTCACAGTGGGGAAGAAAGGGCTCCCAAGTACCTACATAGTCTCATTATGTCTTTCTCTCAATCAGACCAGCTCCCAAAATAGACACCCCTCCTTTCTCTCAGGCAGGGTAATTCCCCCAACACTGTGACCTGAGCATGTGAATTCTTTTTAAAGGAGTTACCAGGGCTTACACTTTTGTAAACAGGCCAGACCCTTTTCATACCTTACCTTCTTGAGAACAAAATCAGCCAAGTTGATGGTTACTGAAGCCATGAGAGCAGCCAATCCCAATGAAGACAGTTATTTCCATTTGCAAGAACAGGGTAAAGTGACTAGTAACCTGACAGCCACTTCTAAGCCTAATGACTTTGACCAGCCTGCTCCGCACTTCATTAAGCATAAATTGTTACAATGTTCTCAGTAGCGGACACTGAAAAGGAGAAAGGCAGCAAGCACATGGGCATAAATTTGTTCCACAAACAGTGCACCTTTGGTGACGGATTTTTAACTTCTTGTACACATTTCTTATTTTCTTATGTGATTTAGGAATCTTAAATTAAAGCGCTTGCCTGAAATACCTAACAGGCTCTGTGTGGGAGCCTGGGTACCCTGGAGGAATCAGGGCTGGCTTTGTGTGTGTTTAGTTCTAATAGCAATCCACTTCACAGAGATGGGAAAAGACAGAAAAACAAGTAATCCATACATAACATCACCACCCTTATTGAAGCTGTGATTTACATGCATTTCTTCTAGCCTCTGGTCCTTGGCTTGTTTTCTCTATTGAGAAAACTGAAAAGTCACTAATGGCTTTCTAGTCTGATAAAAAGCATGATGATTGGTTTTTTTAAAAATTCAAAGTGTCCAGGAAAAGCAAAAACTTTTCTTAATTCTTACTAGAGTTTAATAATAATTTAAAGACTTAATCATTAACTATATGTACCACACTCCTATATACATAAAAAGAGGGAGGGTGCAGGTACCTTCTGATTTTCTAATTCACTATGATTATTTAAATGTTCATGATGAAATTTACACAGTACTACAGCTGCAATATTATCCCACTTCCTCTTTTTCAATTACAGCATCAATGACCTCTTTTCTTTCAGGTCAGTATAGATCTGTATTACTGCTTTAGTAAGTCACTGCTGGCTTCCTTTAAGAACTAGAGTAACAACGCAAAATTGCTAGACAACATTTCAGAATGTAAACTGTTTACAAACTGAGCACAAGTTTCCTTCCTCCTTCTTCGGTGCCACTGATGTGAGCATGATCGGCAACCATGTTACCATTATACTGCAACCTCTGTTAGGAATATTCAGATCACAAAACTTCAAAAGCCATTTTTATCTTCCAGCAGACCCAGAGCCCTGACTAAATCTTGACGCTGATGGAAGCTAGAGAGATTTAGGTACAAAATATCAGTGCAGTGGGCTGATCCAAAGACTAGAAAGTGCGTTTTGCATCCTTAGGGCTACTAGCAGTCAGCTGGATACACCACATAACCTTACTTTTAAGTATCAAGATGTTCCTCGCACCGGAAAAAAATATCTCTGCTCTTTATAAAAGACTTCTCTACTACTGCCCTGAGAGGGAGAGGAAACTCTAAAAGGCTGCTACTATTCAGAAATTTCCACTCTCGTGCACTTACCATTTTTCACCTACTTTTACGAAAGGGTTTTTATAGCCCAGTCTTCCTTTGTAAGAGTCAATACACTTTATGAACTTCCTGCTTCGTCTAGTAAAAGATTTAACAGGAGCCTTTGCTCAGCCAGCAACCAGTGACACTGACTGAGAGCACTCGGCGCCAGACCACGCAGCACCCAGCTGAGAGGAGGTGCGGGTGTGACTGCAGACCTGCTCTAACCTCCTCGGCGTGGGAGCACCGAGCAGCCCAGCCCCGCCAATGTACACAGAGCGGTACACCAATGGACACACTTGGCTCTGCTCATTCACCAGTGTCTGCTCTGCTTCAGGGACTGTGTGAGGCACTGGGTCCCGTGGATGACAAAGACTCAGTTCCTGGAAGCCGTATGCAGCCTAAGTAAAGGAAGGAGACATGCAAATAATTAAAACACGTTGATGTCCACACAGTCAAAGAGAGAGAACTGTATGGTGCTATGGAAGCTTCGAGAAAACAGCCACCTGTCCAAGGGGGGGGCTGCTCAGGATGGTTGCAGACTGGAAAGGACGAGCAGGAAGTCTGCCAGGTGGACAGGAAAGGGGAAGGCATCCCGAGTACAAGAGAGGCCGACAAAATTATGGCATGACAGAGCCTGGGGCAGTGGCGGGGTGTGGGACGCCTACAACACAGAGAACCCGGGCTCTCAAGAGGCAGAAGTGAACGGGGTGGAAAGGGAGCTTAAAACCAGAAGTTCGGGACTCTGTTTCATGTTCATGCTGTGACCTTTTGCAGGCAATGGGGAGTCAAGTGCGACTATCAACGAGGAAAACAGCAAGATTGGATAATTCCTAAAATGTTGTCACCAGTGGTATTGGCAGTCAGGATTCTACCAAAGAAATGGAATAGTGTGTGTTTATATAGTTGGGCACAGGGGGTGGCAGGGGAGAGGGGGGAAGAAGAGGAGGGGAGAGAAGCAAAGGAATTGGTTTACTCAACTGTGGGGGCTGGGAAGGCTGAAATCTGTAGAACAGGCTGGAAACTGCCATAGGAGGGCTGAAGCTGCAATCCACAGGCAGAATTTCCTCTTCTTCAGGGAAACCTGAGGTTTGCTCTTAAAGCCTTTCAACTGATTGGATGAGCTCCTCCCCCATTGTCTCCTTTACTTCAAGTCAACTGATTATGTCAGTCCCATCTACAAAATACCTACCCAACAAGACCTAGGTTAGCGCACTTGACTGGGTAACTCGGTGCTTACCGAGCCAAGCTGACACTTAAAACTAGCCCTTACAGGGGTCTGCACTGTTTCCTGAAAAATGAATGAATGTGAGATCAGAGACAAGGAAACAGGAAGTCTAAGCTCAGCTGGGAAGAAAGATGGGCCGGTGGTCGGAAGGGATGATGGAGGGGGCTGGAGGAGTTAGCCAGGGCACCAGAAGAATATCCAGGAAGCTCATCTCTAGGAAGTTAGAGAAAGGAGACTAGCATTCACACACCTCTCATTCAATAAAGGTCTAGTGGTGAACTACTTTTTACCCAAAAATTCCCCTACCTTAAAATATGGGGCATATGGAAGTATAGCCGGGGGTCTCGAGCTCACAGTTACTAACTGTGCAGACTTCTGATTAGTCAAGAAAGATTTTCTGGACTAGCGGGGTTTTTGTTGTTCTGCTTGGTTTTTGTTATGGTTTGGGTGGTTGGTGGGGGTGTGGGTGGGGTGGTGACGGGAAGCCACAGGCCATGGATCTCTGTTCACAGAAGGAGCCACAGATCCAGGTATCAGGTGCCAAGATGAGCTTGCCCTTCTGAGAACAGGGTGTTCTACCAACAGGAAGCCACCCTGGTCTTGGCTGACCTTCCCCCAAATATGTAAGAAAGTCACCAAATGGCATTCTCCACATCGGCTGCCTTTTCATAGAAAGCTAGAGAGGTTATGAAACGTTCACGGCACACTTGGAGATGCGAAGTATTGCACACGCACTACCGTTTTAGGACCAGAAACAGAGAAGTATTAGCACCTGCTAGAATGCACATAACTCGTCTCTGGGAGGGTGTCCTAGATACTGTGAGGAAGGGACACGGATGGTGGGTTTGGGCCCTGTGAGTGCCTTTCTCCCAGTAAATGAAATGGTAAATAATCAGTAAAGCAACCTTTTGCTGGCCCCCAACCCCCACCCCCACCAAGAAAGGCAGATTCTTCTATAAGGGCACAGGGCTACACCCACAGTAAGCTAATCACATCCAGGTAGGTGATCTCAGGAGGCAGGAACACGGCCCGAACAGGATGAAAGGCGCTTTCTGGGCAAGGCAGTCACTGGGTGGCGCCCAGGTGCTCCCTAGGGATGGGGCCACAGGCACACGGACTTCTGGAACCATCACTTTCATGGTGTTCAAAGGGTGTTCTGAGGATCACTTTGGTGGGGAGAGGGCAGAGCAGAGCGATCGAACATAAAAACTTTGGCAGTGACCAATTTAGGCAAAGAATCTGGTATTGCTGTCATCCAGGCCCTACATTATTCACCAAGGGGGTCTCTGCACCCCTCTATGGTGTTTACTGGAGCAATCCCTACACGTAAGTGCTGAGCCAAAGTTATCTGACCCAGGTACGTGTTTTGTTTCCAAGGTATTCAGTCTTTACACAATCTTTTCTGAAATACTAAGATGTGGGAGAGGTCCCTCACCTGCAGAGCCGTGGCCGACCGTGGGTGCCGAGACGGGGACACAAGCAGCCCTGCTCGTGGGAGCTGGCTGGACACCTGTGCAGCACAAGGCAGCACGGGATGGCCCGGCTGGGGCCTGACGCACAACCCACGGTCCCAAAACGTGCTTCCCATTCTTCTCAGACACTAATCCTTAGAGTTAAGTGCAGAGCCAATTTTCTAGAGAAGTAATTACATAATCCACTTTCTTTACAGACAAGCTTTTCTACAGAGTAATCGCCTGAGCAAAAGGAAAATAAATATTACCATGAACATGACTACAGTAATCAAGCAAACGCTGAAGGCAGAGCCCAAAGCACAAGGGTTCTCATGGAGTCTGCAAACCACACGGTTGAGAATTGGGGGGTTTTCTCCTGCAGTCTCTTTGCTGCCTTATTAGCGGGCTCACAAGGTTGAGGACTGGTATGATGAGCAAATATGAAGAGCCACCCTCGTCCTGAGGGAAAACCCCCAGAGACTACAACCAGTCCCCATCATTCATCACCTCAGTCTGTTTCCTCCCCCCACATAACCCTGTCTTCAGCTCATCATTTGCGTGAAACGCAGAATACCCGTATTGTTTGCCACTTACCTTCCCACATGATTAAGGCTCATAGACAAAACATGTGTTTTATAGCCCCAAACAACAATTGGCTCCATAAATATACTTCGTTCATTTGTTGTATCAACAACCATTCACCATGAACCTACTGGTAGGGAGAGGACACGTCCTTAGCCTCAGGAGAAGCCCAAGGAGAGGGACACAGCCAGGCCTTCCCAACGGCGTGGTCATAACATCAACGCACACAGTCCACAGGATCCCAGCTACCCTGAGCAGGGTCAGCAAAGCCTTGCCATCTAGATGAACATGTCACAAAGAGGGGACATTCCAGCCACATCTTGGCTGGTGAGCAATGTCACCCAAGCCGGTGAGAACACTGACTGCAAGAGGTGTGTCCCCAGGCGCAAAAGCAGAGAAATCTAGGTCCACAAAGGGGTTGTGGAAGAAAATGTGTGAACATGTCTGCCCCATCAGGGAGAATGTCTGGAGGTACCAAGAGGCCAACGCACGGCCAGAGCAACAAATAACAAAACATGAAGATGCCAGAATAAAACCAAAGGCAAGTCTTCAAGGAAGAACATGGGAAACAGAAGAAGCGCTCTGTGTCTACCCAGGATGTGCATGCCAAATGGAAACGTGGGTGCTGGATGTCCTTTGGTCCATACTGCCCCTCCCTCTCCAAGGCATGTGGTCCCTGCCCCAAGAGAGCTGCAACCACCCTGCAGATCATCCAGGCACACACGTCAGCAGCTGGTAAAATCCCCACCCCGCCCCCTCCCCCCCATTTCTAGCCTACCTCACACATACCATGGCTCTCTCCCTTCCACCTGACCCGGGCACCCCCTTGGTGGCCCTCCTTCTCTGAAGGCTCCACTGCAAATACTTCCAGTCTTTTTTTTCTTAATATTTTTTATTTATTTCTAGGAGAGAGAGAGAGAGAGAGAGAGAGAGAGAGAGCGTGAGCAGGGGAGGGTCAGAGAGAGAGGGAGATACAGACTCTGAAATAGGCTCCAGGCTNAGGGTCAGAGAGAGAGGGAGATACAGACTCTGAAATAGGCTCCAGGCTCTGAGCTGGTAATCAGCACAGAGCCCGACACGGGGCTCGAACCCACGAACCGCGAGATCATGACCTAAGCGAAAGTCGGACGCTTAACCGACTAAGCCATCCAGGCGCCCCAAATACTTCCAGTCTTACAGCGCCATCATCTACAACCTATTTTTCACTCTGGCCAGGGCCTTTTTCTAATTCTTCCCAAGTGGAGAGATCTGAAAGCAAAATCCTCACGGCTGAAGAATAGTGTACAGAATCTGAGCACACCATGTCTGAGTGTGTGCAGTTCGCAAGGAAGATTGCTGAGAACCACCAAAGGAGCCAGGTGGGTGTGAGAAGTCTCAGAGGTAGTTAAGCATTCACGCTAGGTGATTAAGATGGGTGCAGTGTTGGACGGGAACGTCCATGATCTGGAAAGCTCACTTCTGTGGGACACTTTTTTCTCTACTGATCACAAATCAGTCAGGTACTGCTAATGAGCCTCAAATACAGGGAGGTTAAAGGAAGGGGTCTGAGACACAAATACAGCAGGAAAAACAAAGCCTTTTTTATTTAACTGAAAATCTGCTGATCCAACTTCTATTTCAAGGTGAAACATACAAACTTAATGGTCAATAGTATTTCTCGACCATTTTTTTAAAAAGTGTATTTATTTATTTTAAAAGGGAAAGAGAAAAAGGGAATGAGTGGGGGATGAGGCAGAGAGAGAGAGGGAGGGAGGGAAGGAGGGAGGGGGAGAGGCGGAGAGGGGGGGGGGAGGGAGAGAGAGAGAGAGAGAGAGAGAGAGACAGAGAGAGAGAGAGAGAGAGAATCCCAAGCAGACTCCATGCTATCAGCCCAGAGCCCAACACGGGGCTCAGTTCCATGACCTGTGGGATCATGACCTGAGCCAAAATCAAGTCAGACACTCAACTGACTGAGCCGCCTCAGTCTCTTCTTGACCATTTTTACTTTGTTTCTATATATCTCTAGCTCACTACTTCACTTTAGGTTACAATAACTAGCAAGAGGGAGGAGGGCTCTCAATCATCCTAAAGCCCAGACACATACACAGGCAGAGAATCTCAGTAAAGAGGGTTTGATGACCGAAACCGACAGCGATCTCTTTTTTTTCCCCCACTGCTGTGCAGAAATGGAGAAGAGCCATTGAGAATGCCTGAAAAGGCATTACGCTCCTAGCTCTCCATGAGATGGAGTGTAGACTTTCCTAATCTGCAACTGCCCACTCTCACTTAGGGGGCTTTTTTTGTTGTTGTTGCATAAAATATTTATTAATAATGCTACTTCATCAGTTTACCAAATGGCATCTTGCTGTATTCAAAGGAGTTCATTACTCAAAAGGCCATCTGTCTAAGAGCTCAACAGAAGGCTTAAATAATCAGTAGTGAAGAATGTATGGTCGCATTATATTAAGTCAAATATTTACATCTCTCAGATTTTAAATACGAACGTTCTTACCCAGCCATCCACCACAAGTCAGACTTAATGACTACGCCGTTCTCTTTGTCTTCTTACTTCTTTATTTGCAAACCCGTATAGAAATTGCCATACAAGGAGAGCTCTAACTTATGCAAACAGGACTGCCAATCACAACCCTCTGTGCAGCACCTTTATTTAGGCAAGAAAAATCCTGACGGCAGCAGCATTTTCAAGCAGAAAAGCAGTTAAACAGTATTACATGAATCAGAAAAACATTTGGGGAAAACAGCTGATGCTGCCTTTCTGAGCATTAATAATTGTGGTTGCGGCTGCCCCTGCTACAATCAGAATTGAAGGCAGGCAACCCCTCTACCGTCTTCCTGATGCAGACAGCAGAGCCCACAGCTGGCGGAACCTTCTCCACCATGGGATGGGACAGGATGAAAGATCTGGAGAGGTGCACGGATTAAAACAGACTAATGTGGGGCGCCTGGGTGGCTCAGTCAGGTAAGCGTCCAACTTCGGCTCAGGTCACGATCTCGTGGTTCACGAGTTCGAGCCCCACGTGGGGCTCTGTGCTGACAGCTCAGAGCCTGGAGCTTGCTTCGGATTCTGTGTCTCCCTCTCTCTCTGCCCCTCCCCTGCTCATGGTCTGTTTGTCTGTCCCTCTCTCTCAAAAATAAATAAAATCATATTAAAATTCTTTTTTAAAAAAACAGACAAATGCTAAAGAAAGAAAACTGCCTTCAAAGTGCTTCCAGTAGGATTAAGTACAAATAGGAATACATTGACATGGGTTTAAAGAGGCGGAAAAACAAGCAACGTGGAAGGAGCTACCAGGGAAGTAGTGAGCACAGTGGAGCAGCACAGAACCCAATGTGGGGCTTGAACTCGAGAGCCATGAGATGGTGACCTGAGCCCAGATCAAGAGTCGGACATTTAACTGACTGAACCACCCAGAGGATTGGCAGGAAGGTTAAATGAGATAATACGGAGCCTGCTTCTGGGATCTAAGGCGCACTCCAAAAGCACAAACACAAAACCACTGTCTTGTCTCCTTTATCTCTTGCAGAAGCTCTGTTTTTCTCCTATGACCCAGACTCGACTCTTCCTCCAGCTCGAAGATGAAAAGGTTGACCTGGACCACCACATCGTGGAAGGTCCCTTACGACTTGAACATCCAAAGGCTGGAAGGAGCATAGGGCGTGGGTGCCGGGCGTGTTTACGGCTCCCCTGCCGCACTGGGGGCGGAAAGCGAACTAACTGAAGATGAGCTGCAAGCATGTGGAAAGTAACTGAAAAGGAGAGGCGGCAGCCAAGACTGATAAGCAGGGAGTACTCACAGCCAGAGCTGTAGGAGCTCAGGAAGGCAGAAGTCCCAGTGGGAGGGGGTGAGATGTGAGCAGGGCCTCAAATGACGGTTCCACTCCATCTTCAAAGAGAGAAAGAAGCAGGCGGGCCAGGCTGTGCAGAGCCTGGGGGAGGCTGATGGATAAGTGGGTGTGGCCGGAGCAAATGATTCATAGTTAAGTGAACATTCAGAACGAAAGAAAGCCGGAAAGACTAGTTAGTTAGCTGAAGCGGTGGGCCTTAAAAAGCTAGGCAGAGGAATTTTAACTTTATCTTGAAAACGGCAGGTTTTTAAGTCAGAGAAAGCAAGTTCAAATCACTTTCAGAAGTGTAGAGCAGCAGTATAAATATTATACTTAGCTCAGCACCTGACAGAGCGAGCATTGATTAAATGTGAGCTCTTACTAGGATTGACAGCGCTAAGTGCACGTATGCCACTTACACAGCATCACGTTTTTCTTGACTTCCTTGGGACCCAAGTTGAAACCATGAGACGGGTTACAGAACTGGGGTCCGACTCAGATCAGGTCATCGATGAGGACTCAGTGAATAAGAGAATGCATAAATGAACGCACTGCCACGCAGATATGGTGTTAGGGGAGAAAAGACGAGAACGAAGAAGGGAGGACACAGGACCAATGGGCTGAAAGCGGATTGCTGTATTCCACACCACTCAGACCCACACTACAGTGCGGGCCCCTGGCCTGGGTCCAGCAACACTTGGGAGGTGACCAGACACTGAGGAGAAGCAGCCCACCTGGGATTTCGACAGAGGAACTGCTCCACCACCTGCTATATTTAGATAGCCGGCCCCTGGGCAACACTGGGGCTTACGGCGCTGACCCCAGCACAGCCGAACACCCCCATGTAACTTCTGACTCCCCAGAAACTGAACTGTGCATGGCGTACTGTTGAGCAGAAGCCTGGCCGAGAACATCAATAGTCGATTAACATGGATCCAGTATGTTATATGCATTCTATACTGCATGCTTGCAAGAAAGTAGCCCAGACAAAAAAAACTATTATAATAAAGAAAAGCATAAGGGAGAGACAATACACCTACAGTGCTGTATATACTGGAAAAATTCCACATAGAAGTAGAGCCGTGTGGCTCAAACCTGTGTTGTTCAAGGGTCAGCTGTATTCTCTTCCCTCTCTGGGTATCTAATGACCATTTCCCTCCCCCTGTAAAAGAGAAGTCTGAATCCTCTTCTACGATAAAATACATTTTGGGGTGCCTGGGGGGCTCAGTCGGTTAGGCGTCCGACTTCGGCTCAGGTCATGATCTCGCGGTTCGTGGGTTCGAGCCCTGCGTCCGGCTCTGTGCTGACAGCTCAGAGCCTGGAGCCTGCTTCGGATTCTGTGTCTTCCTGTCTCCCTGCCCCTCCCCCACCCACACTCTATCTCTCTGTCTCTCTCAAAAATAAACATTAAAAAATTTCAAAACATAAATTTGAAAAATTAACCTTTTCTGTAGTTAGTACTTCCTGTCTTCATTAGCAGGCTGTAAATTCCTGGAGTTCGAATACATAGGTATATTCACTACGGAGACGGGACCCATCAGTGAGTGATCAATAAAAATTTTCTGATTAACAACAGATAAAGCCTCACAAAATCACACTTCTGGTAAACCGGGTCCTTCTTTCACTTAAGCCTTCATGAAGCATGTACGTCCTGGTGAGGCCTGTGGCGAAGCCCCAACTTCAGGAAGCTTACAATTTACCCGAGGAGGTGAACCTAACATGCAAGTCTTCCCACAGCGTGGCTTTCAATCTTACCTTCAAGAAAATATTTATTTTTCCAACACGATCACTACTAAAGGCCAAAACGGACATAATCCGAATTTCTATCTTGATCTCCGCCTGTGCCTCTAAGCAGTCTATGTTAACAAATGCTCAAATCATTTAAGTGCCGTGAGGAGAGGAAATAAGAAGAGAGGGAGAAAGTAGGAAAGATCTGTGAGGTTGGATACGAGACAGAGTGGCAAGAACAGTCTGGGACTTTGGCTATGGGACAGAAACATCCACAACCCGGACGTCGGGGGCTGGCTCAGGCAACGAGCCAGGGGCGCGGCTGCGCTAAAATAATAATATTATATTAGGAAATAAATATTTACGCTTGAAGTTCTATTTTTAACAAACTTACTTTAATCCAACCTCTCAAATGCCCGACCCTTCCACGGGAAAGCTCTGCACAGCATTCCTAAAAGTAGTCTCCTTTTTCTTTCTCAAAATACCATGTAGATTGGTCTTCTGTTTGCTTCTGCAAGGATGCTGGAGAATGACACAATCGCACACATTACCTGGCAGCGTGCACACGCACCTCACTCGCGACACATGTGGGGATGCTTTCTTTCTAGAAATGCGATCTGCATCCCGCCCATGTTTGCTGTGGGTGCCCTTGGCCTTGCAGCTATCCCCAGGCACGCGGGATATTGTTCCCGGGCGTTCCACAGAGTTTGTCAGTTTAATTTTATCGAACGGGCTACAAAAGTTTCAATTATTTTTATTGAAACAACAACAAGGGGGCGGCCGGGTGGCAGAAGTGGTTAAGCATCCAACCCTTGATTTAGGCTCGGATCATGATCCAGGGTTTGTGAGTTCGACACCCGCGTGAGCGGACAGCATGGAGCCTCTCTCTTTCCTTCTCTCTCTGCCCCTCCCCCGCTTGCATTTTTTTCTCTTTCAAGATGAATAAAATTAAAAAAAAAAATAGAAGTAAGGAAATAATTCCCACCAATGAGCGTCTGAGAGGTTCTACACACCTCTCCATAAAATAAAAGCAAGTAAGTGAAACTAGAACTGAGTTTACACATTCACGTACATTAATTAGCCTACACTGGCGGAGGCTTCTGCTTTGGAATCGGATACAACGCAAACGTCTGAAAACCTTCTTGGCTCTCTGTCACATGACTAACCTCAGCAGGGCTGAGAAAACAAGCCACAATCACACCAAACAAATGAAATCACCCAGTGAGACACATGTATCTCGCTGTGTTGTAAGCCCCGTGCCCAAAATGAAGACAGAGGCATGTCTGGGACTCAACAAATTTACCCCCAAGGTAATTCAGGCCGGCTCGGGGAAGCAGGTACGTGTGGGGGCAAGTCTGTAGGTAGTTGGGCCCACGGTGACCTGCGCTGGGGCACCAGGAGCTACCCAGGAGCAGCCGAACCTGCCGTGACCTGGAAATCCTCCAGGTGGGCGAGCAAGGGCAGGTCTACACATCAGGACTCCTGAAGATGTGTTCTACCAAATGCCACCGACCACGAAACCTGCGACTGCCCCGCAAGGTGCAGCTCCCGCTGAGTCCGGGACGAGGCAGACAGTCCAGGGCTCCCCCTCTGTCAAGCCCCTCTGACTAAGCCCCCAACTGCTAACTGTAATCTAATAATTTGCATACGTAAGGATAAAGGTCTAGACTATGACATCAGCTTCACAGAAAATCAGCAGATTCAAAAAGGAACCTAGGAGCCCACTCCGTCTTTGGAAATCCCAAAGAAATGAACGGATGAAAAGGCTGGAACAGCAGGAGAGAGCAGACTCTGTATTGTCAGTCCTAGAAAGTGCAAAACATGTTTCTAAACGAAACGATACTGGGAATTCACCGTTACAGAAAAGTATGGGGCGGGGTGGGGGGGAAATCCATTCACTGCGAGGGTGTTCACTAAAAAAGTTGCTTCCCTAGCAACTGGATAGTGCTACGATGTCCTTGAATAGCATTCTGAAGTAAAGACAAGCCAGAGTTAACCCAGAAGAATGTCAACAGTTCAAGGATCACCTAAGCTCGGTGATAGCCTCTGACCGGCTAACACAGGATTCCTCTGAGATGACGTTACAGCCAAAGATAGCAAGAGTGCCCACAGTCTGAAGTATCTGCCTCAAGAATTCAGGATCCACTGAGCTGTTTAAGAGCTCAGTGTGTAGACTTGTAACTAACTAAAGCTGCTTGCCCTGCCTGTTCTAAAAACTAACGGAAGAATAAAATGAACTTGACAGAGCCTCTGTCATCAGGGTTTTGCTGCCAGCCCTGAACCCTCCAATACCCCCAACATCTAGGTCATCTGTCGGACCCCCAGGCTTTTTGGTGGTGGTGTTGGTGATACTGCTGTTGTTTGAAAGACTGAACTCCCAAACTGTTCCTCCCTCCCCTTCGGGGACCAGGCAGGGCACTGTGAAGCTGGCCAGACAGAGATGAGAATCCATCCTGCAAATGTGCTTTCACGCACCAGACACTGGTAGCAATGGCATCTCCGGCCCTGAGCAGCTATCAGTGGGGCACATGAACTTCATTCAGGTGTGTAATCAGACATGTACGTCTGCTGTCCAGGGAAAACTAACAACAGACATAGAAACAAGATAAAGTCAGGAGAAATCAGGAGCTGTTCTCAAGGGCACTGGAGGAATTTTGAACTCCGGCTTTGTGAAACTAGGCATCTTATTCTCTCTTCCACAAACACTTCAAAACCACACTGAAGGGCTCCAAGTTAATGAATACCCGGATCAGACTTAGTCTGCGAAAAACCTGATAAGATGGTTAAGTGTAGTTAAACTACTCTTTAAAAAAAACAAATGTTTATTTCACTCAATGTTTTAGGCCCAGATACCAAAATCTCCGTGAGTATGGGATAGAGGGAAATGAAACGGCCATAAGGGACACAAGCCAACACTTCTCAATGGCCCTGGGGCAGCAGTCAAGAGAGGAGGTAAAACTCTACACCCAAACCAGGTAAATCCCCCCTCGAACAGCAAAGAATTAACAAATACTAAAGGAGCGAGTGGGGGGCTCAGTTGGTTGAGCATCCGGCTCTTGAGTTCAGCTCAGGTTATGATCTCATGGTTTGTGAGATGGAGTCCCACATCAGGCTCTGAGCTGACAGTGAGAAGCCTGCTTGGGATTCTCTCTCCTTCTCTCTCTGCCCCTCCCCTGCTTGTGCTCTGTCTCTCCCTCTCCCTTGCTCTCTCACAATAAATAAATAAACATAAAAATGCTGAAGCGGGCAGCTCAATAAAATGATGGGATCGAGGGAGTTAAGAGGCTGGCACAGCACAGTGCCTGTCAAATCCACAGTAGGGGACAGTGGAAACATTCGTGGACCTAGTCTTATTTATTTATTTTGCTTTTACCAAAAATCTTTATTTTTTCCTATAGCTTTGAGTTACTATCTCGTATAGTAACTCTCACTGCAACCACAGGACTACTGTTAGCACTTCCAGGGCAGGCATAGTGGTAACAGACTCCTTCAGTTTTTATCTGAGACTATCTTAGTCCCTTGCATTCTTTTTTTTTTTTTTTTTACAAATGGTTTATTGTCAAGTTAGTTTGCATAGAACACCCAGTGCTCATCCCCACAAGTGCCCTCCTCCATGTCCATCTCCCCCTCTCCCCCTCCCACACCCATCAATCCTCAGTTTGTTCCCAGCATTCAAGAGCCTCTCAAGGTTTGCCTCCCTCCCTCTCCCCCACTATTTCCCCCCTTCTCCCCCACGGTCCTCCGTTAAGTTCCTCCTAATCCTCCTATACGTGCAAACATATGGTATCTGTCCTTCTCTGCCTGACTTACTTTGCTCATTTATATCTCCCACCATCAGGATGAATGAGAGGAGCTAACACACTGAATGCCTGCTCTCCGAGTACAGCATGCTATTTCACGTAAGGCATCCTAGGATGCAGTTCTTTGTAACCCCATTAAATGTGAGACAAGGGGCTTAAAGAGTTGAGGTGGGTTATTCAGTTCTGGAAGACACAGGGGCCAGGAGCAGGTGTTTGATTTTGGTCAAGGGGCTACAAGCTGCTCCTTATGGGTCTTCACACATGTGCGATTTTCTCTCCCAGCCCCACAGAACACTAGGTCCTGCCAAAGGGTGACTTCAGCCAGTCTTTCCACTCCCTACCCCTGAGCCCTTTCTTGTTAAGCCAAATCCCGGGGCACCGTGGACTTGCCAATCGCCCCCGAGAACGTTTTTTCTCCAGCTACTGGAAGCCAAGGCTCTTGCCCTGTCCTGCGTTCTGGCAGACATGACCCATATATTACCATTACTTCTCTATGTGCTTGTCTCTCCCACTAGGCTGAGAGCCTAAAAATCAGAGAACTCTACTCAATTTTGTATACTCTCATCCTGCCTAACAAGGTACCCGATGAAGGAAGGGAGGATGGGAGGGAGGAAAGGAGGGAGGGAGGGAGGGAGGGAGGGAGGGAGGAAGGAAGGAAGGAAGGAAGGAAGGAAGGAAGGAAGGAAGGAAGGAAGGAAGGAAGGAACCAGCTAAATGCAATATTGCCAAGCAGCCCAGGGCTGAATACTGTCGGCAGGTCCTACACCCTGTACCAGCCAGAGACGGTTACGTGATAGTCAACAGGTAAGCCATTCATTTAAAACACTGAGGTGGCATATTTTTATATATACGATTATATCCACATCGACAAGGCAATCCTGGTATGCAGAGCAAGCCAAAACAAAGAAACAGCCTCACTGGAAAAAGTGACAAGTCCTAACGACATCGTTGAGACGGAACCCTACCTGGAAAGTCAGCTGCCATGGGCTTTCATCTTGTACAATAAAACGTCTCTGGGGAGCTGAGAAATAAGGAAAGATCACCCTCTGAGATTTAAACTTTAAAGAGCAAGAAGCCCCAAGGCCTGTAAGATCTGTATCCTAATTAATGGCAAGCTATAATTTGAGAAAGGAGTTTGGGGCAGGCATTTGGGGCATGGAAAAAGATGAATCCCAAAGCAAATCCTGTCAGAGGGGAAGAAACATCAGCCGTTCAACAGGGAATATGCTCTCAGGACATCCTCGCCTGAATCCAGTGACTGTTCAATTCACTAATCTCCCTTGCTCCCACCGCAAATGCGCCAAGCAACGTCCAGATTTCTGCCTACCTCAAAGCAGGGAACATGCGGACTGAGAAGGTGTCCCCATGACTGTATTTACTACTGTAAATTACTAAGTGGGGTACTTGTTACACACTCAGGTTAGTGAGCTTGGTTAATGGGATTATGGGTCTGAGACATGGATCCAATCTCAGTGCCCTGAAAAAAAAAAAGACTGTTTCTTCTGAATGCCAAATAATGGGGGCACCTGGGTGGCTCAGTCAGTTAAGCGTCTGACTTTGGCTCAGGTCATGACCTCGCAGTTCGTGGGCTGAAGACCTACATTGGGCTCTTTGCTGACAGCTCAGAGCTGGGAGCCTGCTTCCCATTCTGTGTCTCCCTCTCTCTGCCTCTCCCCTGCTCATACTCTTTCTCTCTCTCAAAAACAAATAAACATTAAAAAAAATTGTTTTGGGGGCATCTGGGTGGCTCAGTCAGTTAACCGTCCAACTTCAGCTCAGGTCATGATCTCACGGTTAGTGGATTCGAGCCCTGTGTCGGGCTCTGTGCTGACGGCTCAGAGCCTAGAGCCTGTTTCGGATTCTGTGTCTCCCTCTCTCTCTGCCCCTCCCCTGCTCTGTCTCTCTCTGTCTCTCAAAGATAAATAAAAAAGCTTTTAAAAATATTTTAAAAATTGTGTTTTTCTGAATGCCAGATAATGACTATCACCATAAAAGTTGTTCAGAAGAGTTGGCAGGCATTTCTGCTGGCTGATGTGCTATCCTATGCACTCACATATGTTTTCTTCAGATTTCTACTCCGTGTGTCATGTTTTATTGAGGGTCATCACTTATGATCAACAGTAAGTTTTTGTTTTTGTTTTTTTAACCCAACAGACGGACCCAGTGTCCTGGTGTAAAACTAAACCCTTAACTCTCAGGGTATAAGTGTCACAGAAACAGTTTGGCTTCACCAGTACTAAATGAGAACTGCCTTGGCAGGGCTGAGGCTAATTTCTTCGAAATTTAATTTGCAAAAACCAGCCCAAGGCTACCATGATATAAATTCACTTGATGTGTTAATTTCACACTTTAGAGCCCTCATCCCACTGGTGGGCGGGTCATCTCAAGTATGTAAAGTAGGGGAGTGTCTGAATTTACCCTAGCAACCTCAGCCCTCAGCCCTCTGTGCCGGGGGAGCCCAGCTTCCCTCCCTCCTGCATGCCAATGAGAAAGCAGGGATCATGGCAGAAATCACCCAGGCTGAGTGAAGTACATTCAGTATGCAGAGTTCTATCGCTGGCCGGCAGCAGCTCACCTGATAAACTCTTTCTTCCACATCTTCAAACAGACGGGGCACTTTTAGTATGGGCAAATAATGACATGACCTCAATCAGCTCTAGTTCGATCTAACAGGTATAGGACATCTTCGGCTCCTCAGCCAAGGGCACCAAACCTGGGAACCACATGGGCAAGTGCCAGCCCCTTCCGCCCAGGTCTGTGTTCCTGAAAAGAACTGCACCAGCCTCAGTGAAATAAAGACATTAAATGTTCTGGATTTAGGGGTGTCTGGGTGGTTCAGTTGGTTAAGCATCCAACTTCGGCTCAGGCCATGATCTCACGGTTTGTGTGTTCAAGCCTCGTGTCGGGCTCTGTGCTGATGGCTCACAGCCTGGAGCCTGCTTCGGATTCTGTGTCTCCCTCTCTCTCTGCCTCTCCCCCACACATGCTCTGTCTCTCTCTGTCTCTCAAAAATAAACATAAAAAAATGAACTGTTCTGACTTTCAAAACACTGTTTATAAAGATAAGGGAATGATGAGACGTACAATGTCAGAAACTTTAACGAGAGCACACCCGGATACACACACAGGATGTTCACAACTATATAATACCACCACACATGGATAGACACACAAACACATTTATTCATAGAAAAAACGATGATGTTATTGGGTTTTATCTCCAGCTTTTGGCACTTGGGTTGATTCTATTTCCTTCCTTCTATCCAAATATTATATATGGAATACATGTTACTTTGGACAGGGATTCCCCTTCAAAGCAAGAGTCATGGACACAAATATAAATACCCTTAAGTTTATCAGTAAGTGAAGATCTGTGTCTATTACTTTAAATCAGGAAGTTGCTCTGTTGTTGGAGTGAGCTGTGATTGTTCTCTGAGAGGCTAACTGGATGCGGACAGAAGCTGACTGTATCTGTTTATCAGGGGAATAAAAGTTCCATGATACAGGGAAACTAAAACCTACATGTCGGCAAATCCATCTAGAAACCAAATTTCCTTCCTGTTGATCCCCCCTAATTCGTATATGACTTTTAAATCCCTGTCAATTCCCTTGTCTCTGTTTCACACGGAACTGTTGGCTTTTCAGGGCCCATGGAAAAATGAGCCCAGAACAGAATTATCCCCATACTGCCGGCAAAGAAACTTCACTGGAGTTCAAAAATAAGAGTTCTCTGTGGTGCCGCTGGCTTCACTTTGGACAGCAATCCTACCTGCCTGCCCACCAGACTGTTAGGACACAACCACTTGGCCACCTTGGACCCCAAATAACATCCCAAGCCAACCAGTTAATAAGACATCAGTAATCTGGTCATTAGTAACTTACAGCCAAACAATAACAATTGAAACAAAATGCTATTCCCTGTCAATCTTGCACTTCAGTGGTCTTCAATAAAACTCTCAGAAATACACAATGTAATTCAGTCTTTTTCAGATGGTCTGCCTACCACGCTAGTGAGTAGACACAGCTCCCATCAAAAGAGCCTAATTCCTCAGAAACAGGAAGGTTTTCCAGGGACGCCTTAGTGCTCACGGAAATTAAGTCACTGCTCTTTGGCTGATGTGGTCAGCAGGGGAAAACTCCAACTTTCTTCTTACTGCCTGCATATCTGGCAAATGTGAGCAGGAGGGGTGGCACAGAGGGGGAGGGAGGCCCAGGGAAGGCCGAGGCCTCCAGCCTTCAGGAGGCTCCCAGCTGAGCCAGGGAACTTAATGCAAAGCCTCTCCCACAGCAGGCTTCAGACCAGGCCACGTTGGGGCTAAGTTCTCAAATCAACCAGAAACGGAAGCTTCTAAGTGGATATAATTTCTCAAAGGGAACAGAATCAAGAAAGGTACCATTACTGGGAAAATTACCAAAATGAACAGGTTACACGTAAGACATGTAAATCACCCCCTGGAAGGTACTGGATTTTAGAGTGCAGATATTTACGAGGGGGCAGGGGAAGCAAACAAGGATGCTGTAGTATCCTGAGATAGAATTTCATTAGATATAAATGAAGCTTTTCTTTTTTTTTAAAGCATTAAGCTTTCATTCGTGAAGTACTTATTACATACCTACCACGTGTTGGACAAACACATCACAGCATTATACATTTGTTCACATGTACAGAAAGTTATCCCATTATGTACCAGTTCCCTGACAGACCACAATCTCCATGTCAATAAGATAAAGTCAGTCAGATAAAATGAATTTCTGGACCTTTGTGATAAATGCTATAAATGACCTCCTACCCTCAACGATTACCTTCCCAACTCGAAATAATTATCCGTGTCAAAGAGAGTAAGGTTTCGGAAAAATTTCAAGAAGTCAGCTTTGCTGATTTGAAACAGATTTGCAAATATGCGTCCGTCCCCACGTGATCAGAATAAGGACTGTACGTTTTAGGCATTTCCTGGCCAGACTCTGAATAGCTCCCATTCCCTACCTGCTTCATCGAATGAAGCTTATTTTATTATCAGCAGGGAAACCTCAATGGAACGTCCACTCAACACAACCGCGAGGCCAAAACAATGGCAAAAATAATACACTTAACAATTCTTTTGCTGTATAAGAATTGGAACTGGATCTAATGCTGAGTTTGGTCCTGGGTTGGGGGGAGTACACAGATCACCGGTTTGTCCTATGCTCCTCTCTGTCACAGAGACACAACACTCAGGGTCTCCAACAATACGACACGGAAAATCAGTGTCCAGGATAAATGGCCCCATTAACTTTCTGGGCATTTCGGCAACATCCGCCTTCACGATACAAAAGTAAGTGGATACTGTCTCCTGTCTTGGACTGGCATGGCTTCGGGGTGACCCTGGGCAAGTTCATCGTCACTGCCGGGCTCTGAATAGTTCATCTGTACAACGAGGTTTTGACCTCGTTGGTCCCCACACATCCAATGGGCCACACATACACACACATCCAATGAGCCACACATCCAATGGGCCACAGAGACAACTGTATCAGAGCGATCTCGATGAGAATTCCAGTTACTAGCCTCCACCTTAACCTATGCCTTCAAGCCCAGGGGCAGGAGAGAAGGGGACACGGGGCCGTGTGCACGGTGGGCCTGGGAACGGACAGTTCGACAAAGGCCTCTGGTGACTCTTGATACGCAGGTTTGGAAATTACTACACCCCTTCAGGGCCGGAGGTGAAGGGGAGGCCAGAGAGCGAGCCACCCGGAGGGAGTGGAACACTGCTGAGTTCTTCTCAGAGGCACAGAGAGGATGACTATGGCGTTGGCATGCATGAGATCCCTAGATCCATCCCCACGGAGGATTGGAGGGTGCAGGACCCTAGAGAGATACTGAGGAGAAGAAACGGGAAAAATGGTCCAAATGTACTTGGGAAAATCAAAACGTTCCTCTTGATAGGCCGGGCCAGGCCTGTGCTACGGAGTGACATGGATCCCAGGAGGAAGGAGAATCATATGTGCAACACCAGCAGAAAGGCAGAGTTGAAAACCCTCAGTATTAACAATAAAAGTCATCAAAGATGGCTCAGAGGCTATCCCCTCACTCAGCACTGCCAAAGAACATCTTTTCTTGGCTAAATGCCTAGTTACGGATTAGTTTGGGTACGATCTTTGCAAAGGTGCATACTGTAGAAAGTCAAAGCTATATAGCAGTGACCCCAATACACACCCTGTTATGGCGTTTTAATGGTGGGAGATACAATAAAGGAAGGAAAGAATTATAAATAATATCCAGTCTATTGAGTGAGTACTTTAAGGGCATCGCATTATTTTACAATGAGGGATTGTTTTTCCATTACAACTCGGAGTAACTGCTTGTTTCTGCCTCCTTATGGACTGGCTGCACATTTCTGACAAAGGATCAGAATGCAGCAAGTAGCAATGGTCTTTTTTTCTTTTTTAAGTTTATCTATTTATTTTGAGAGACAGAGAGAGAGCAAGCAGGGGACGGGCAGAGAGAGAGAGAGAGAGAGAGAGAGAGACAGAGAGAGAATCCCAAGCAGGTTCACGCTATCAGCACAGAGTCTGACACAAGGCTCAAACTCAAGAGCCGTGAGACCACGACCTGAGCCAAAACCAAGAGTTGGATTTTTAACCGACCAAGCTACCCGGGTGTCCCTCCAATGGCCATTTTAAAAATGAGTTTAAAATAACATTTAGGAGGGGCGACCGGGTGGCTCAGTCAGTTGAGCGTCCGACTTTGGCTCAGGTCATGATCTCACGGTTCGTGGGTTCGAGCCCCGCATCGGGCTCTGTGCTGACAGCTCAGATCCTGGAGCCTGTTTCGGATTCCGTGTCTCCCTCTCTCTCTGACCCTCCCCTGCTCGCACTGTCTCTCTCGCTCTCTCAGAAATAAATAAAACATTAAAAAATAAAATAAGATAACATTTAGAGGTGCCTGGGTGGCTCAGTCGATTAAGCATTCAGCTTTGTCTCAGGTCATGATCTTGAGGTCTGTGGGTTTGAGCCCCACATTGGGGTCTGTGCTGACAGCTCAGATTCTGCCTCAGATTCTGTATCTCCTTCTCTCTCTCTCTCTGCCCCTTCTTTGCTCAGGCTCTGTCTCTGTCTCTCTCAAAAATAAACATTAAAAAAAATTTAAAATAACTAAAAAATAAATAAACAAAATAAGATTTAGTACTGGCCTTATCCATCTAATCCATTTGACAAGCAGACCCTGACAAGGGGATCCCCTCAGTGGAGGAAAACACATGCTCTTAGACACAGAGCAGAGATTCAAGAACCTGAACATGCTTCACGTGTTCATTTTCCCCCCAGCACTACGAAGGGTGCACAGTGTAGCATGTCTTAAAAGGAAGAGGAAACGAAATAAAAATTAGCCACATAATGACCCCACGAAGCGCTGCATCTGGAGAGCAGGGACATCGGAGGAGAGCTAGGCAGACATCCCACATCACGTGACAGACAGCCAACCGTCTGTATCTTTAGGCTCTTCACACTCTTTACAAAGAAGAAACAACAAAAAAACTCCTACATGCCTGATCCGGGAGGCGGGAGCGCCCACTTGTAACTCATCCCTCCTCAGACCGAACCCAGCAGCCTCCAAAGGTTCAATAGCCTTTTTATAAACCTATTGTGTGGGTGCGTGCCTAAAAATAGTGTGGTTCGGCAGGCAGATCACACCAAGGAATATTTCCGACATCCTCAACTGCCAAACAACAGACAGAGGAATGGCAAAGGACGCCGAGACGGATCGGTAGGTGGCACGGCTGTAAGCCCCCTGCAGTGGCCCCTCCCTGGACGCCTCCAGGTTCCCGACCTTGTCTGAGCACATAGGAGCCAACTGCGCCCTTCCAGCCTAGATGGGAAATTGCAGGTGGACGCAGGAGGGGACTGAGCCACTGATTCTACAGTACTCGCTGCCACTTCCAAGAGACCTTGGTTCCTCACTTAAACGGAGTGACTGGCAGTGATGATGACATTACAGTAACAATGGACTGCATGGCCCTCCCTGGGCAACCTTATCCGAATGCAGCTTTCAGCCTTCCCTGCCTATCAGAATCCGTTTTAAAAAAATACAGATGTCAGGGCCACCTGGGTGGCTCCATCGCTTAAGTGGTAGCCTTCAGCTCGGGTCATGATCTCGAGGTTTGTGGGTTGGAGCCCTGCCTCTGGCCCAGCACTGACAGTGGGGAGCCTGCTTGGGATTCTCTCTCTCCCTCTCTCTCTCTCTCTCTGTCCCTCCCCCACTTGTTTGTGTGCTCATTCTCTAAATAAATAAGCTTTAATATATAAACACAAACATAAATATATATATATATGTATATGTATATACAGACATCGGCAATCCAGTTGCAATTTAGTTTCTAAACATCGGTTTTAGATATCAGGTACTGGTGTTTTTATTTTTTTTAATTTTTTTTAAATGTTTTATTTATTTCTGAGAGAGAGAGAAAGAGACAGAGACAGTGTGAGCAGGGGAGGGTCAGAGAGAGAGGGAGATACAGAATCTGAAGCAGGCTCCAGGGTCTGAGATGTCAGCACAGAGCCCCATAAGAGGCTTGAACTCACAGATTGTGAAATCATGATCTGAGTTGTAGTCAGGACGCTTAACCGACTGAGCCACCCAGGCGCCCCAGGGCTCGAACCCATGAACCGTGAGATCATGACCTGAGCCGAAGTCGGACGCTTAACCGACTGAGCCACCCAGGTGCCCCAGTACTGCTATTTTTAAAAGCTGGTATTTTTAAAACTACCCAGGGGATCGGATGGGTAGCAAAGAGTGAAAACCACTGCTGAAAACAACAAAGGCTTTTGGGCCAAGCCAGGTCCACCCTCCAGGGGAGAGGCAGGCAGCAAAAGCCGGCTGGAAGCAGGTGAGCATCAGGAGCTATGCCTGCGGAGGATCGGCCACCAAGAGACCACCAGCGCTACTTTTCTAGACACTGTTCCTGGAAAGAATAAAAACCGAGTCACAATAGGCTGCTCTGAAACAGATAAGATCATAAAAGAGTAAAAAAAAAATTAGAACCTCAATTTTAATACTCCTTAATCCCCCGTTTTAGCTTAGCACCCCCTTCTCCCCCTTCTCAATGTATTTATAAAAAAGAGATTCTATCCATGGGTTTTTATAGCAGGGACAGGACAGAGCGAGACGGGAGAATAAATGACACTGTCCTACAAACAGACTTGAGTTTGTTTTTAGATACAACCGGAGAGAGAGCAATAAAATGGCTGGATCAGTTGCACAAGCATTGCCTTCAGATGAATATCTTATAAGAGATTATTACATCCATTTTGCCAATACAAAACCGGGATATGTAAACGATTAAGTAAATTGCCCCAGGTTACATTACGCTAATAATCTGACGACCTGAATGGCAAACCCAGTCGTCATCCAAATTCAAAATAAAGGTTCCCACTGTGGTCATGCACCTAGACTATTGCCACCAAGCCCGTCTGCCAGGTGTTTTTGTGCAAATGCGTGGGAGCTGGCCAGGACTCAGCCTGAGAGCTGGGAAAGCCGGGAGCTAGAGTCCGCATCCTCAGGCCAGAGCCATCGGCCCCGCACCTACGTACCTAAGTACGAGTCCCCTGAACGCCCTCCGAGTGCCCAGGGCAGGGAAGCTGGTCACAGGAGCTGTGTGCATTTAAGAAAAACAGACCCCCAAGGCGCCCACAACTGCTGGCTGTAACTATCACTATACTGAGCAGAAGAGAGAATCAAAGGGGGCACCCGGGTGGCTCGGTCTGTTTAAGTGTCTGACTCGATTTTAGCTCAGGTCATCTCATAGTTTGTGGGATCAAGCCCCTCGTCAGAATCCCTACTTGGGATACTCCTTTCCTCTCTCTCTCTGCCCTGTTCCTGCTTTCTCTCTTGCACTCTCTCTCAAAAATAAATAAATTTTTTTTTAAAAAAGCAAGGAGGGGGGACGCCTGGGTGGCTCAGTTGGTTAAGCGCCTGACATTGTCTCAGGTCATGATCTCACAGTTCATGGGTTCGAGCCCCACGTCGGACTCTGTGCTGACAGTTCAGAGCCTGTAGACAGTGTCTCCCTCTCTCTCTACTCTCTCCTACTCACACTCTCTCTCACTCTCTCAAAAATAAAATAAGCATTTGGGGTGCCTGGGTGGCTCAGTCAGTTGGGTGTCCGACTTCGGCTCAGGTCATGATTTCACAGTCTGGGGTTCGAGCCCCACATCGGGCTCTGTGCTGACAGCTCAGAGCCTGGAGCTGCTTCAGATTCTGTGTCTCCCTCTCTGTCCCTCCCCCGCTCGCTCTCTGTCTCTCAAAACAAAATAAAGACAAAAAAAATTTTTTAATTAAAATAAAAGAGAGAGAGGGAGAATCAAAGAATCCGATCTTAGAAATGTGTTCACATTTGCTAGGCAGTTCAGTAGAAAAACTTAAGTGTGTTTCACTGCATCTGGAGACTCTGCTCTAAATAAACAACCTTACAGAAGGGATGGCTACCATCACTTTATGTCAATTGTGTGTCCAGGGGTGAAGGAGACCAAATGACCTAACAACCTACAGCCCCAGATCACAGAAGTGTGAGGCACAAAGACTGAGCCTGGAATGACACCCAATGCGACAGCGCCATCTCCGCTGTGAACAGACACATGGCTCATTAACATAGAACGGCTTCTCTCCAGGAAAAACAGTTATTTTACTTCAGAATCAAAGTCTTAACACTATCCATTGTTCCTCATTGAATGCTTCCTTTATGAAATCTTCCCCTGATATTTCCTCCAGAGAAATGTTTAATAAAAACAAACAAAGGAAAGAAAACAAACCCTGCTGAGATGTAACTTACAAAGTTACAATGTGTTTTGTGAATGAGCCCTGCCGGCATTCGGGCTCCTGAAGGAAGTTAGCAGCTTTTCTGTAAGGGAATATTCAGAATTGTATCTTTAGGAGAAGACGGCACCTCAAATGTTTTCTGGCAAATGTTTTCTGAGTAACGGCTCTCTAGAAGCCTGATGCAAAGTTGGACACTGCATTGTAAACATTTTGTAATGGTGATTCCTAACATGCTGACTTTGATACTAGTCTCGTTCACCTTCCAGAGCTTGTATGGAATCAAGAAGCTATTTCAGGTGAAGGTTCAACCGGCCAGCAACAAGGTCCAGCTGCCGTGACGCTCGGGGGCAAGTGTGTTTTGGGAGGCTTGCTACTTCAAGGGGTGTTGGGGCCACGGACAGGTCATGCCCCCAACACTCGAGCAACGACCGTTTCTTATTCTTGTACACGTTCAGGTTTTGTTAGGACTTTATTTGGTCTCACACAGCATCAAACGTTTCTTTTTATGAATGATGAACATATGGACGGCGTCAGTGTAATTGTACTAACTCTTCCTGTTGCTTCTCATAGGGGACCACATCTTGAAATCTCTGTAACATAAGACTAAATGGATGCGTTAGCCTTCTCCGGAAGTCACCTGCCCTAGGGGCACTGCCAAACAAGGAGGTCTGAGAGCCCAGCTCCTTTGTGCTCCCTAACTGCCTGGCTGGGTGACCTTGAACACATCATTTACCTCCCTGGCCTCAGCTGCCTTATCTTTAGAATGTGGATATTGGGGCGCCTGGGTGGCTCAGTCGGGTAAGCGTTGGAAGTCAGCTCAGGTCGTGATCTCACGGTTCATGAGTTCAAACCCGCATCAGGCTCTGTGCTGACAGATTCTCTCTCTCTGCCCCTCTGCTGCTGCTGCTGCTGCTCTCTCTCTCTCTCTCTCTCTCAAAATAAATATAACAATACCTACTTCAAAGAACTATTGGGAGATAAATGAAACAGCTGAAGGACTAAACTATTATCTACCACATAGTAGTAACAGTAAGCAAATAAAGCTGCAATAGTGGACTAGAATCATTATTAAGGGGAAGAGAAAATGGCCTGCAAACATTTGCAGATGAGACGAAGTGTCTGCCGTATTCCATCATGAAGCCCATCCTGTGCGATTACACTGATCAGGGCTACATTTGGGGAAACATTTTTTGTAATATAACAGACATAAAACACTGTCATTTATTCATCTAGAAAGAACCTAATGGTAGGCAAAGAAATTGGAAAAAGAGCAAGAAAAGAAACCCCTATCATTATTAAGAAAAGTGATTCTTGCCTCGTGAATTGAGAAAAATAATCACAATAATAAATGATAGGTTTGAAAAAAAATGACTAAAGATTTAGGAAAGGAAGGAAGGAAGGAGAGAAAGAGCGAGCAACAGAAAAAAAGAAAAGGAAAGAGAGAGAGAGAAAGAAAGAAGAAAGAGAAAGGAAGAATGAAAGGGCAGCAGAAAAAAAGAAATAAAGAAAAAAGGAAAGAAGAAAGAGAAAGAAGGAAAAGAAAAAGAATCCCAACACAAAGCAGTTTGAAGTGTGTCCGGCATGAACCAGTCAGTCCACGAGAAAGCAGAGGGCCAGACCTGTCACGAGAAGGACCAAACCCTACTTTGTCCAAGTGACAGACTCAGGAGAGTCCTCCTCCCCACGACTCCCCGGGCTTGGGAAGAGGAAGCTGAGCAGGCAGCAGGACTGTCCCTGGTGCAGGGCGAGACAGAGTGGCTCTGTGACAGATCTCACTCAGTCCGGCCTATGCCTTTGGTGACCTCACCAAATTCTCATACCTTATGTGACCAAACACAAATTCATCAAATCATCTCTTCCCACACATTTTTTTTTTTTTTTTCAATGAATAAACCACACTGGAATGTACGTGTCTGAATGTATTCACTCATCCATTCAAATGTGTGTATTAAGCGCCTGTCTGTGACCGACCGGCCAAGCTGGGGGCGCAGAGGCCCATGGTGAACTCAGCTCACCAGTACACCCTTGGTGTTCGCTGTTACAGCAATCAAATCCCTGCTACAGCTATTTGTATACAATTCTTTCTTTCCTGTTAGATTATAAACTCCTGAAGGGAAGGACCATAATCCATATTTTAAACATTTTTTTAAGTTTATTTACTCATTTTGAGAGAGGGAGAGGAAGCGGGGGAGGGGCGGACAGAGAGGAAGGCCAAGAATCCCTAGCAGGCTCTGCACCTTCAGCGCAGAGCCCAGTGCAGGGCTCAGACTCCTGAACCACGAGATCATGACCTGGAGCCAAAATCAAGAGCTGGATACTCCCCCGACTGGGCCACCCAGGCATTTCGGGAGGGACCGTATTTTAATCATCTTGTTTCCCTTGGCTCCTGACAGAGTGCTCCACTAACAGAAATTACCCAACAAGTGTTTATGGAAGGAAATCACCTCCAGCGTATGCGGAACAAGAGAGGCCGCAGACTCCCTCCCACGAGGTCTTCAGATTTTAAGACCACTTGACAGAGGTGCCTAACCCTTTCTACAAACCTGGCTGATGGCGCGGTAGGAAGCAGAGTGTCTACAAACCTGGCTGATGGCGCGGTAGGAAGCAGAGTGTCTACAAACCTGGCTGATGGCGCGGTAGGAAACAAGAGTGTTTGGAAACATAATCTGAAAATGTCTTTGTTGTCCCGTGAGTAGAAGCAGCAAAACGTGAAGTTAAGGAAGGGATATGGGGTCACCCAAACGTTTTCCATCTAGGCCAGGGCGCTCCCCAACATCTGGGCGCCTGATCCTTAGATCAGGCACCACCACAATTCAGACTTATACTCGACATCCTGATCCAGGCAATGGATGACACACTGCTGTTGGAAGCCAGCAAAAGGGCATCTGCCCCGGGGCTGTCCCCTATGCAGAGACATCTAAGTAAGTATGGTGTCTCTGCAGAAATCTGGGCAGGACAATGAGAAGTTTACCAGTCCGAGAAGGCTGTCAGTCAACGGAGATAAACTGTGGCCCCTCTGGAGGTCAACTAGAGCCTTCTGAACTTCAAAGTTGGCCAAAAAGCAACAAAGGGTAGGAATGAAAAGAAGCGTAGAATTCCCTGCCGATACTTATTTTGATTCCAAAAAGGTGCAAGAAGGGGGCACTTGGGTGGCTCAGTTGGGTACGAGTCGGACTCTTGATCACGGCTCAGGTCATGGTCTCACAGTTGGCGAGGTCAACAGCCGCATCGGACTCTGCTGACAGAGGAGCCTGCTTGGGATTCTCTCTTTGCCCCTTCCCTACATACTCACTCACATTCTCTCTCCCTCAAAATAAACGTTAAAAACAAAAAGGTGTAAAGTTGAAGGTAAAGCTGAGAGTAGAGAAGAGGAACGAAGCATTCCAGCTTCGAAACGACACCTTTCTGATACAAAAATACCTAAGGAGTTAAAAATTCCTACCAGAATTCCAAAGGCTGAAATACACATCACTCGACCAGGATGGCAGCAGATATTCTAGAAAATCCTCTTCATCTTTGTAAGGACTAGAGTTTGGAGCTCACCCCAAATTTTTATTAAGCCCCTAATGATAATTGATTTCTCCTACAGAACAAGTCTCCTGATAAAGAGGCTGCTAAGGCTTTAGGAAGGCTGGTTAAATGTGTCCTAATGTCATCAATGGGAAAATGAGGAGACCAAATGGTAAAACCATCTCTCTAATATTGTGCACCAAGTCAGCAATTAAATCAGTGCATCCCCTCCTCAGTTCTGATGCTACTACAAAATTCACAGATTTCAAGCAATGTATTCTTTGCATATAAACCTATGTGAGGTTAACAGTCCTTGCACAAGAGAAAATAGAAGAACCAGAGCACATGAGCTTCATTTATCCTCTTTTAAAAATAGACATGTTGTACAGATTCATGATGGGCCCTTGACCTGGGGTGTAATTTGTAACCCATGTTAAGAAGAGACTTAAAATGGATTTCCAGGGGCACCTGGGTGGCTCAGTCAGTTACACGTCTGACTTCGGCTCAGGTCACCATCTTGCAGTTCATGAGCTTGAGCCCCGTGCCTGTCTCTGTGCTGACAGCTCAAAGCCCAGAGCCTGCTTTGGATTCTGTGTCTCCCTCACTCTCTGCCACTCCCCTGCTCAAGTTCTGTTTCTCTCACTCTCTAAAATAAATAAACATTTAAAAAATGGATTTTCAACTCAGAAAAAAACACTAGTTGGTACACAGCAGCCAGAGTACAACATAGCAAAGATTTATTCTACACTATGCTCCAAAAGAGTTTGTCTGGATTCACATCATAAGCAACTCAAGTTCAATTGTTTTTAAAGTTTATTTCCTGGAAAGAGAGGGAGAGAGAGCATGAGCAGGAGAGGGGCAGAGAGAGAGAGAGAGGGAGACACAGAATCCGAAGCAGGCTCCAGGCTCTGAGCTGTCAGCACAGAGCCTGACGCAGGGCTCGAACTCACGAACCACGAGATCATGACCTGAGCCAAAGTCGAATGCCTCACTGATCAAACCACCCAGGCACCCTTCAAACAGTTTAAAGAAAAGATATGGTAATTAAAAATTTGCAAAAATACTGGTCTATATCATGTGATAAAAGACTAATATCCAGAATAAAGTTTCAAAAAAATAAAAAATAAAAATAAAAAAACCAGTACATGTAATAATACCAAAGACAAATAGGTCAAAAAACAAATAAAAACTGGGGCGCCTGGGTGGCTTAGTCGGTTAAGCGTCCGACTTTCGCTTAGGTCATGATCTCGCGGGTCGTGGGTTCGAGCCCCGTGTCGGGCTCTGTGCTGACTGCCAGCTCAGAGCCTGGAGCCTGTTTCAGTCTGTGACTCCCTCTCTCTCTCTGACCCTCCCCTGCTCACGCTGTCTCTCTCTCTCTCCTAGAATTAAATTAAAAAAAATAATAATAAAAAAAACAAAAAAACAAATAAAAACCTCAAGTGGCTATAAAGGTGCCTAACTTCATTAATTTAAAAAAATATTAAACAATTAAAGAGTTTTTACCTTAAAATCAGAAACAAAATACTGAGATTAGTCACAGATAGTGGTGGCTACAGGCTCATTCCTGAGTCACTGATGGAATCCTAACTGTGCACAGTCTCTCTGAAGGGCAATCTAGCAATATCTCCAGCATTCAGACTGTGAGTACTCTTTTAGCCAGGAATTCCATTCCTAGGAATTTATCCCAAAGAAACAGTTACAGAAGTACGTATATACTTACATATATGTAAGCATTTTATTAATAAGAGCCAAATGCTGGCAAGCACCAAAGTACTCTTCCATAGGGATTAAATAATAGTACAACTATGCAAGGAAATCCAGTTCATCATTTAAAAGAATAAGTAGGAACTACCTAAATATTAACAAGGAAAAGACACCTGACCCAGCAATAGCACTGCTAGGAATTTACCCAAGGGATACAGGAGTGCTGATGCATTGGGGCATATGTACCCCAATGTTCACAGCAGCACTCTCAACAATAGCCAAAACATGTAAAGAGCCTAAGTGTCCATCAACACACAAATGGATCAAGAAGATGTGATTTATCTATACCATGGAATACTACATGGCAATGAGAAAGAATGAAATCCAGCCAAGTATAGCAACATGGATGGACCTTGAGGGTGTTATGCTGAGTGAAATCAGTCAGGCAGAGAAGTACAAATACCATATGTTTACAGGTATAGAAGGATTAGGAGGAACTTAACAGAGGACCGTGGGCTAGGGTAAGGGGGAAAAACAGTTAAGGAGAGGGAAGGAGGCAAACCATAAGAGACTCTTAAATACTGAAACAAACTGAGGGCTGATGGGTGTGGGGGGGAGGGGGATTATGGGCATGGAGGAGGGCACTTGTGGGGATAAGCACTGGGTGTTATATGGAAACCAACTTGACAATAAACTATTAAAAAAAAAAAATAAGAAAAGACACCTACAATGTACTGGTAAGCAAAAAAGCAAATGGAAAAACGGTATGAATGGAAGACTCCCATTTTTGTTTTGTTTTCTTAAAAAGTGTGCATGCAGATTTAAAATAAAGTCTATCGACACTGGTTGCCTTTGGGGAGTGAGGTTATAGGGGAGATGCAGGCTCCACTTTATATATTCCTGTGTAGTCTGAAGACATCTATCAAATTCAAAATGAAAGAAGCTCATTTTCAACAAAATGAAGTATGCTTAAAACCATGAGCCTGTATCACAAATGTTTGTACAGCCTCATATCTACACAATCCATGTAACTTCACTCATCAAAATGAACCATAAGGAAACTAATCCGGAGACCACACCCTCCAGGCTGGCTGCTCTATACACCTGATCGGAAAAACCTCGGACAGCATTCATTCCGGGCAGAAGCTATTTCCTTCCTCTGCTCAAAGACACAGTAAGGGACATGGGGTAATAATCCGAGAGAGGTCCAGGCAGCTTGCACCCCCTCGGTGGGCGGGAGGCTACTAACAGAAGGGACTGATCTCCCGGCTTCAAAGGGGACCAAAGAACCAGGAGGGACAAGCACAGCCGAACGAGGGAAGATCTTCCCTTACGACCAACCCAGGTACCGCCTCTCTTCTCCAATGCAGGAACACAGACGACACCCCTTTCTTATCTTCACACCACAATTCACTCGGGCATCAGTGCTTTCACTAGCACCTCGGCCAAGTCTCCTGAGTCCCATACAAGTAGGAACTAAAGTCTTTTCAGGCTGAGTTTCTTTGCTTCCCCCTCCTCTCTGCTGCAAGGAGTTCTGAAACTTCGCCATCAAAGCACTGATGTACTTGTACCCGGTAAGGAGGAAACCCTGACAGGCATGCACTCCCGGTGCTGGTGATGTCCTGTCACCATCAGTGGGCTCCTCCACAGGCCCTCAGGCGCACACAAGTGACAGAGGCCGTGGGAACAAAGAGGATCCAGGGGCGTCTTGACCCTCGAGTGGACCTCAGACGGAGGGGACGATGCTCTACAGGACGCTCCGGGCCAGGAGGCAGGACCGGCAGACACATCAGTGATTCAGTGTAAAGTAAGGAGTCCCTATTCAGTTCTCCTGGCTTGATCCCTGGACTACTGTGAACCCAGTGAATATCTCTATTTTTAAGAAATACGCACTGAAAGTTTGGGGAGGGCAACAAGCCACGAGGTATGTAACTTATCCTTAAAGAGTGCAGAAGAAAACTGCATGTGTGCGTGTGTGGGTGCATCTGTGTCAGCCACTTTGATAATCCAAAGCCAGAGACCAAGTGTGCAGGGGGTTGGCTACTTCTGGGGGCTCCTTCCCAAACCATGTGAGGGCCTGCTGTTACAGAAAATGCAGTGCCTGGGGACCCACCCAAGGGAGCCACCAGCACTGCCTTTACTCTGTGTCGGAGGAAGGCATTCCAGGTGACACCGTGGGGCCCAGGCCAATGGCTAGGCCTCATCCAGGGGCCCCAGCCCTCCTCCACCACCTTCCTCACTCACAGTGGCCTCTCGGGGCAGGCCACACTGGCCACCAGAACAGCTGCTTTTCGGCAGCCCCGGAAGCCCCACGATGCTCGCACTCTGTCCCCAAGGGACATTCCTTGTACAGGTACATACACCAACTTTAAAATTCCTGTCCTTTCAGACACATCAAGGGACGGACGCTCACAGGAACTTGCTAGTCCCTCCTTCTGATGCCCCCAATTTAGGCAATTCCAAAGTTCAAACGGCTTCTTCTTCTTTTTTAAAAACAATTTATTTAATGCTTATTTATTTTTGACAGAGACAGAGAGAGTGAGCAGGGCAGTGGCGAACAGAGAGGAAGACACAGAATCAGAAGCAGGCTCCAGGCTCTGAGCTGTCAGCACAAAGCCCGACGTGGGGCTCAAACCCACAAACCACAAGATCATGACCTGAGTGAAGTCGGACGCTTAACTGACTGAGCCACCAAGTGCCTCTCAAATGGCTTCTTAAAGCAACACCCACCTATGCATGTGCTGGAAGAGTGAAAAATATCAGAACAATCTAATCCATTACCCAAGGGGGACAGAAGCAATCAAATACAACAACAGCAAAGCCAGGGGCGCCTGGCCGGCTCAGTCAGTTAAGTGTCTGATTCTTGATTTTGGCTCAGCTCAGGATCTCACTGTCGGTGAGATCGAGCCCTGCATCGGGATTTGCGCTGACAGCATGGAGCCTGCTCGGGATTTTCTCTCTCTCCCTCTCTTTCTGTCCGTCCCCTGTGCGTGTGTTCTCTGTCTCTCAATAATAAATAAACATTAAAAATTAAATTTAAAAATAAATTTTTAAAACACCATCAATGGGACACAGGAGCCCAAATTTAAGCCTCTGAGCAGTGGCTTGGGGTGTGGACTGGGGGTGGACTCACCTCAGCAGGGAGAATAGAAGGCTTCAGCTCAGACGACTGGGAGCAATAACCTACAAAAAAAGAGAAATGCAGTTCAGACTCACAGAAAAACTTGCCGTCAGTGGTTTTTAAAGTGTGGTCTGAGGGTCCCCAGGGGTTCCCAGGACCTTTCCAGGGGTCTGCCAGGGTCAAACCATTTTCACAGCAAAAGGCAGCATTTCCCTTTTCCACTCTCCTCTCACCAGAGCACGGCAGTAACCATCTCGGCACAAAAGACTTGAGACTCTAGCTGTGTTCTCTTAAGCCAGGCACTAAAGAGATCAGCAAAAACGTAAAACACTGTCTTTCTGCCCATTAAGCTTGTGTTGTTTTGGAAAACAGTGATTTTCATAAAATGTGTTATTTAGAATGGAAGGTCAAGGGCTTACTGCCATCTTGAATGTTAACAACTATTTTTAAACTCCTCCATTTGAATCCGAGTGTCACAAATATCAGTAGAGATGAACCACATAATAAAAGGCTCTCTGGGATCCTCAACCACTTTGACAGATGTCCAAGGGGCCAAAATTTTATCATTTACAGATCTCGGCCAAAATTATGACAACTGCCATCCTAGGTGTCTATTTTTGGTATTAAGTTCTGTGAAGCTGCATCTGCTTTTAACAGTAATGGCAGTGGACAATACTGGGCATACGGCACTAAGCGCTCTACTAGATACTTTCTGTACACACGCAATTTCCACATTTACGATCACCTGAAAACAGAATTGGCCTCTCCTGCCTCCCGGATGAGGAGGGGTACTCCTAAGAGATGCGTTATTCGCCGAAAGTGAATCATCCAGAACAGGGTGTGACTTCAAGCCAGCCTGTCTGCTAAGATCACAATCTTTTTGTTACGTCATTTCTGAAGGCACTAACTAAGAATTTATGCAAACCGAATGAGAGCGAGGCGCACTGAGGCCCGCACCCCTACCTGACATCCCAAAATGCGAGGTGCCCAGCTTGGATGAAATGGCACCGACGTGGCTTCCCTAAATCCTGGTAGAGGCCTGCACTCTGCTCCCTACAAAAGACAGACCCCTGTAGGTGGGCTGTGCCGTGATGGCTGGCTTACACCAACAGTCCCACATCAGTACTGACAGCGATCAATTACGGGACCACCTCTCGAGAAGGCTACCACTGACCTTGGCTTCGGAAAGCCCACCTTTTTCAATCTGTCTCCATTTTTACGAAGCCCTGAAACAGCCGATGAAATGTTACCATCATTAGTCCCTCAACTGTAGCTGGATTTAAGGTTATGTGCACCGGTAAGGGCGGGCGAGACATTCTGACTTGACTTAATGGAGCCAAATTTAAGCTGAAAAATCAAAAGCACGGATGGCGAGTCCCTCAAAAAAATTTAAGCCCAGAATTACCTTATGATCTAGTAATTTCACTTCTGGGTATAGGCCCAAGAGAATGGACAACAGAGGTTTTGAAAAGATACACACACACACACCCATATCCAGAGTAGCATTATTCACAGTAGCTAGAAGGTGGGTGCAACTCAAGTGGCCATCAGCAGATGAATGGAAGAATCAAGTGTGGTAAATCTATACAATGGAATATTACTCAGCTTTAAAAAGGAAGGGAATTTTAACACCTTACAACATGGATGAACCCTGAAGGCATGATGCTACGTGAAGTAAGCCAGTCACAAAAGGACAAATATAGGATTCCCCTTACATGAGGTACCTAGAATAATCAGCTTCATAGAGACAGGAAGTAGAGTGGGTGGTGGCCAGGGACTAGGGGAGGGGGATGGGGAGTTAGCGCATAATGTGGGCAGCATTTCTGTTTGGGAAGATGGAAAGTCTCTCGAGATGGATGGTTGCACCACTCATATGAATATACTTAATTTCGCTGAACTATATGCTTAAAGACAGTAAAATGTATGTAAACTTTATCTCACACACACACACACACACACAAACACACACACACACACCGAAGTATTTATCAAAAAGATGTCCCAACATTAAGTGCCTGGGATAAGAATATATTATTGGGCATCTTATGTCATTGTTTCAATCTTTTACTAGTTTATTCAGTGCAACCAGGGGCGCCTCAGTGGCTTGGTCGGTTGAGCACCCGACTATAGGTCAGGTCGTGATCTCACAATTCGTGAGTTCGAGCCCCGCATCGGGGTCTCTGCTGACACCCCAGAGCCCGCTTAGGAGCCTCTGTCCAATCCCCCTTCTCTGCACCTCCCCTGCTCATGTTGTCTCTGTCTCTGTCTCTCTCTGTCTCTCTCTCTCTCTCTCAAAAACAAACATTTATTGGGGCACCTGGGTGGCTCAGTCGGTTAAGTGTCCGACTTCAGCTCAGGTCACAATCTCGCAGTCCGTAAGTTCCAGCCCCGTGTTGGGCTCTGTGCTGACAGCTCAGAGCCTGGAGCCTGTTTCAGATTCTGTGTCTCCCTCTCTCTCTGCCCCTTCTCCCACTTGCACTCTGTCTCTCTCTCTCTCAAAAATGAATAAATGTTAAAAAAAAATTTTTTTAATCATACCATCTGAAGTATCCATATTTTTGAAAGTTATAGGAACCCATTTTTTTTCTCTCAAGAGGCTTTCCAGCCTTCTAAACTTTCTTGTTATGAAGATACATTGTAAAACTCTCAACTTTTACTTTATGAAATCAGCCTTTAAAAGCCCTACCGATGAAACAGTTTGTGTTCCACGACTTAATATTTTGTGGCTAATTCTTCTACTGCAGCAGAGGCCCTTTAAATGATGCTGTGATGTCCCCCACACAATGAATGCAACTCTGTAAAAGGCACTTTTCCTTCCTGTGATACAGCGACCATCCGGTAAACAACCCATGCCCCACTCCTTTAAGGGCCTGCCTTTGTTTACCGGCAGGAAAGGAAACCCCAAATCCTCCAAGTGGGACTGAGGGGCTCCAGGGTTCTCTATTTCCTCCCAAGCAGGTGGTTTACAAGAGGCAGCGGACCATTGTCTTTTGCCTTGTTTTTGCTCTGGAGAAGAAAATCGGTGAGCTTTCGGCAGAGCAATAGTCTTCTCAAAGAGCAGAACCTGGGGCTGTGGGCCATCTTACAGACAGAAGGTCAGGGACAGGCAAGATGCTCTCTCGTTCCCTGGCCCATGGAGGAGAGGAGACAACTCAGCTTCAACGGGATTCTCTACCAGAAAACCAGATTTGCAGGCAAAGAGAGGCCTGGCCCTTTGTTCTTACCAGCAGGTTCTTCAGCTGTTTTCCAGTGAACCGGGGCTCTGAGAGAGCGAAGGCAAATATTTACTTTCCACTGAGAAGAATAAAAATATTCCATCCAGCTCCAAGTCATTATTTCTCCCATGTTAGGACAGGCTTGCTCGTATTCAGGAAGAGCACCGGAGAAAGGCTGAATTGCTTGTATTTTTTATTTTAAAAATAAAAATGCCTTTCAAAATAATGATGTGTGTCCAAGAGGCGAAGTCCTGAGCGCCGCCTTCTGTCCTTGCACCCAGGAGCTCTGGCGATGTGCGCGAGCAGTACGTGTCTGGACCGGCCCCCTCCCCAGGGCCAACAGGCCAGCCACCGTGCCCGCATCAAATTCCTGAACCACAGCCACATTCTGCGCCCCATCATTAGGCCCAGAGCCGCACAGCTACAGGCTGACCCCGGACCTCACCCAAAAGGAAACTACGCGCTTGGGGAGATCGATCCTCAAGAAGCATAGAACTGACTATGGAATTGGCCCCGGATTCACACAGCCAGGCGTTCCCAGAAAGGGATCGGGATTCCGCAGATGAGTGTCACCTTCCGCCATGTGTTCCAGGCAATGCATTTTGGAAACCACGCACCTGTCACGCCCAGCGTTCAACAGCACTGACTGCTCAGCAGCACGAGCAATCAGGCTTTTCCCATCTCAACCAGGTGCGCTTAGCCACACAGAGACCGAGCGGGGGTCTCTGTTCACTGTTTTCAGTCTATTTCCTGGTCTAGTTTTGCACGGGCATCTAAAGTAAGGACAAGACTGAGCAGTCTGAAGGGTCTACTTTTGCTGTGAAATCAGGTCGGCGCAATGTAAGACTCTCAATATGGATAGTGATGTGGTTTGACTACAAACATTCCCTTCCTCATTTCAGTGTGGTGTATGCACTACGTCACTCAGGTGGCGACTGTTTGGGTTTCTTTCTTTCTTTTTTTTTTTTTTTTGGTGGCTGTTATAAATGTGTTTTTACATTGTTGTAAGAACCCTTCAGGAGAGCTTTACCCTCTTAACAAATGTTTCAGTGCACGGTACACTATTATTAACTTACTAGACACAACGTTGCACGGCAGATCTCTAGAATGTACTCAACTTTACATTAGAACTGCAACTTTATAATGTATTGAACAGCAATTCCTTACAGGCCCCCTGCCCAGTCCCTGGCGCCCACCATGCCCCTCTCTGTTCCTGTGGGTCTGATTGTTTTTAGATTCCATCCATAGGTAGAATCACATGGCGCCTGTTCTACTGTAACTAGTTTATTTCACTTTAGTATAAAGTCCTGCAATTTCGTACCACACCTGCGGCAGGATTACTTGTTTAAGGCTGAATAGTATCTCTTTGTACGTATTCCCCTGCGTTCTTTTTAAGTCAGGTGTTAATCAGAAGGGCGCTGGAAACACAGCCCTTCAAAGTTATTTAAACATTCAATAAATATTGACTCAGCACCTCCAGCACTCTCAGACACTGCACTAAACACTGTCCATATTAAGAGCTAGTTCTTGTCGCCTAAAGTTTCTTGCCTAATCGAGGGAGCCGACCTTGACACACCTTCCTCTCCCCCATCACTGGCCCAGGGTGAATCCAGAAGAACCTAGGATTTGAGTGCTTCCCCCACACCTCACAGGGCAGTCCATCAGCCCCTATGACACTCTGCTTTCATAGCTAGACTCTAGAATCCAGGAGGGCAGGGCCAAGGTATTACAAGGTATCCAGTCCTAAGTACCATGCTCTGTGCTTTTCTTCAAAAGCCCCAATCAGTATCTCCCAAAATATGAAGGAAGAAGAGAGGGACGGGGGAAAGGGGATGAGGGGAGAAGGGAGGAAAGAGGAAGGAAAAAGGGCCGGCTCTCTGAAGGCTTGCCAGCCACGAAGAATGAGAACGCGGGAGGCCGGCGCGGTACACAGCACACGGTACGCATCTGTTGAAAGAAAGAACATGGGCGTTTCAGGACGGAATTCCCAGGGAACGAGCTAAACCATGTGAAATTAGCACTGTGCTGCCATTTTTGACCTATGAAAGCAGGAATTTCATGTGACTGAACCTCACATCTGATCTTCTCCAGTGAGCTTCACTATTCCATGCCTAGCACTATGACCTATCACTCACTTTGGTACCATGCTAGCTTTACTGATCTCTCCTGTGCCCAAACAGCTAGCTGCCACATCAGTGTGCACCACCCCCGACCCCGGCACCTCCAACTCAACATGCAAAGGGCACAGTGCACATCCTTCCTGCCAAACCTGCCCCCGTCCCTGCCCCATACCCCGGCTGACAACGCTGCTCTCCCTGCATGTGCCCGTATCTGTCGCCATGAGCCAGGGCAGCCGCACTGTCTGTCTGCCTGGCACACCAGGCCCACGCTCCCCTCTTCTGGCTCTTGTAGGGAACCTTCCCTGGCCCCGTGTAATGCCATCCACTGGGCCACTCGGGGCCCGGCATCCCCTCACGCTCAGTGCCCAGTTCAGTGCACGAAGTTCAACGCTAAGTCGTCTACATCTTCCCTGGATAGCGCAGGGGACCTGGGAGGGAGAAGTTTGGTTTCAGCTAAGAGTGCTAAGCCAGGGGGAGGTGAACCCCGGCTACTGGCTGCCATCTTGCCGATCACACGGACGGGGCTGCCGCGGAGGACGCAGCAAAGCAGAGTCAAGGTACAGAGAACGTCTCTGGGGCAACGTCAGAGCCCTGGGCTCTAAAGCAGGCTACTCCTAGGTGCCTCAGTTACTTGCGCAATACCTTTCCTTTTCTGCTTACAGTTGGGTTCCTGTCATTCATAACCAATGGTCCAGATGAATGACCTGTGCACAACTGTATCAGGTATACGATCACCTCAAAAGAGTCTTCAAGTGATTCCCTAAGAGCCTCAAGTACCTTTTATCGGACAGTCATGGCATCCATAGGCTCCTTCCCAAATAAATAAGTTCCCATCACCCCAAAAAGTAGCATCCTTATGGCCTCAGTGAAAGGCCTTCACTCTCAACACAACTTTCTCAGATATTTCCAGAGGAAAAAAGTTTTCAAGAAAACCTTTCTAGACAGTGTCTCTTGCTCTCTGCTACCCCCAGAAGCCATTCGTTACTTACACCATTTGTTCTGACATTTTTCAGTCAGTCTCACAGATGATGATTTATTTATAGACGTCTGCCACCTTCAATCGGGAGTTCTTAATGAGCAGAGGCCTTCGGCTTAATAGGTAATCGATACACAGTTGGTGAAATGAATCATCTGAAGCTGGCAAGCTTCCTGTGTTCAAAAACAGTGGCTGGTGGTGGAGTCCCAATTAATTCAAAGTCCGTACCCCTTTTCCATAAATGTGTTATTATCAGCTATTCTGTGAATTTCTAAGCGTAAATAACTAGACTAGCATGACTACTGAGGTGTCCTTGACGTGGAGTAAGAAATACTCTGGGGTCTTCTTCCAGTACTTCCCACAAACAAGATAAATAAGAAGGACTCTTGGGAGCCAGTACCCCTTGCTAAATTAAGAAAGCTTCAACTGCTCCTCAGTGACCGCAAAGTCCAAGCTTGTAACCAAGGCAACCGGGCACCGGCGGTCTGTCCAGCGGACTCTTGCGGCTCCCTGTCCCGCCACGCTTGCTCACACACCCAAACAGTGGTTTTCAGACTTGCTTAGGCAAAGGGCGGAGTAGTCAGACATCATGATATTGTCTGGCGAACACCCTCTCCTCTGCTGAGTGTGTAACACATGATGAATCATGACGTAACGTTAGCACGGGAACCGGGAGCATTTTTATTAGTAGAAGGATGTGCATGGTGGATTCAGACACGCTGCTACAAGCACGTCTACCTGGAGGGAAAAAAACCAGGATGTTGAACTTGGCCCACCCAGCTGATACATGCCCTTCCATCCTCATTTGCTAGTTTGCTTTATCATCTGCATGGAGACAAGCAAAAACGTCACAAATAAGACGAGATCATTCCTCAGTGTGGTGATTCGTTATCTTCAGGGCTCACAACTGATCCAATCTGAGAGGTATCCCCAAAACCCGTGGTACCCCACACTGTCTACAGTTGGAAAAAGTTCTAATGTAACAAAATTATGATGCCATTTTAAGACTTGAGGACCCTCTGTGGCATACCTGAAATCGTGTTTGTTAAGTCAATCAAGAAAAGGAAGGATTAAAACATACTTCAGAAATTCAAGTAGATTCCCTAGTGTAAGGACTGTTGCCAATAGCAACCATAATAAACTGAAAAAGGCTAGATTCACACAGGTGACTACCGGCATCCATAAAAGGTAAAATGCCCTGACTAGAACCCTTGCTCGTAGTGCTGCCTCTGTTTCCTGACACTGGGAGGGACAGAACTCGTTCCCAGATGCATTTTTTTTTTTAATCATCCTTAAATATCACTTACACAAGACGCAAGATGAAAAATCGACACTGAGCTGGGCAAACCCTACAGAAGGAACGTGAGAAAGGGAAAACACCTTGGTACAGATTTATCTTCTGTGGGCTTGACCACATCCAGAACAGAAGAAAGACATCTGACAGTGCAAAGTGACATAATAACTGTGCTGTCACCTTTGGCACCGGCAGAGTATCCCAGCTAATATGTATCAAACATTTACTAGGTAGTAAGGGTGCATTTCATTTAAGCCCCATTACTTCACTTTGCCCAGAATTTATTTTTTTTTAGTTTATTTATTTATTTTGACAGAAAGGCAAAGAGCACAAGCAGGGGAGGGGCAGAGAGAGAGAGAGTGATAGAGAGAATCCCAAGCAGACTCCACACTGTCAGCATGAAGCCTGATGCAGGAATCAATCTCACAAACCGCCAGATCATGACTGGGGCCGAAAGCAAGAGTCTGAAGCTTAACTGACTAAGCCACCCAGGTGTCCCTCACTTGTTTCAACTTTAAACAATTATGTATCTTACTCGACTGAGGCACAGATCTTTATTTTATGTACCTAAATGTAGAAAATGCAAAGCTAACTTCTGTAAGTGATACACAATTTGGGGAAAAAATACAAGGAAACCATTTGAACTGTCACAGAGAATAACCCTTACCCACCCATGCGGGTTCTCAGCTATAATCGGGGAAACATGCCCTCTACGTTTTCTTGGTACCAATATATCAGGCCTTTAGGTGACAGTTCTACACATATAATCAGTATCCCAGTCTAGGAGTTCCCGCTTTTATTTTCTAGGTGAGGCCCCTCCTTCCCCAGCAAAAGGAGATATTTTGCAGCCTCATCTCGGAAGTGGTCATGCTACCAGCCCAGAGCAATCAGGCTCCTTTGACAAGCACAGAAAAGAGGAATGGTCTCTAAGTACTAAGTGGGGGAGTAAGAATGAGATGGGCCAAAGGTTAGGAACTCTGCAAAAAATGCACAGTGACAAAAGCAGAATCATCTCCACTAACGTCCTCTCTCTCCCTCCCCCTTCCTTCTGCTCTCTCTCACCTCCAAAAAGGCTTCCCCCTCCAACGAAGGAGCCCATGGTTGGAGACCTGCAGCTGTGCGCACAGTACATACAGCAAGGAAACAGCACAAGGAGACCACAGGAGGAAGGAAGTCCGTCTGGAACAGTCCTTCTCCATCACAAGGTTCTCTTGACCTTGATAACCTGACAAGGGGAAAGAGCAGAGTGAAGAGGAAGCTAGAGGGCAGATACGAAACATGCAAATCACAGGGTTTCTAGAAATGATGGAAACAAAGACAGAGATTGGAAATGATACCGTTACTGACTTGCACACACTCTAGAAATGCCCGTTGAACTGAATGAAAGATTTCGCAGGCCCCAAGCAAGAAAAGCGTGATGGGCAAGCCTGGAGAAGGTGGTGCCTGTAGCCTGTAACAATAACACTGGTAATAAAAAGAAACCTGGAGAACAGAGTTGGAATGGTATTTCAGAAAGGCCAAAGAAAAGACCAATGTGAAAAGAAGATAATATTGACTTGGCTTGACGTCCCCAGCTACTCCAGAAAAATCACATCGGGAACCAAAACACAAGACTCGGGTCCTCCTGAAGACCTCGTGTTTCTGAGCACGGGGACAGGGCTGGGACGGAGGGGAGGCAGTTCTGCCACACTGTTGCCCACACTTCTGCCCACACTCCTGCCCACACTGCTCTTTGGTAGCTTCTCAACGATCGCGCGGGTCTGTTGGATCACAGTGAAGTCCATTAAAGCCAGTCATAAAACAGACCGTCTAAGCTCATGTCATCCACACACTTGAGGAGCAGATGTCCAATATGGTGTCTATTAATATTTTATCAGATGTTTTCATTTTGCTCTGACTAGCACATCACCTCAGCGATGCCTCTACAACTGGGGATTCCTAATGGAAAGAGCGGTTGAAGGAAACCTGGCCTCGCCTCAACTAACTTGGACCCACGGGACTAACTCCAGCCTGGGTCATCCACGTTCCCGGGGCTTGTCCTTCCGACCATCACACAAAATCAGAAAACTCAAGAGAAAACTAAAGCAGGGCAAAACATCAACTCACAAGTGATCGACTAAACTGACGAATTTATAGACACAGAAACAAAAGAACGAAGGCAGTGGTTCTAACCCAGGAGATACCGATCAGTCCTCACCGTCACCCAGATAACCTTCCTTTAATGAAGAAGAAAGGAAAGCGCAGACAGAAATGGCGAGGTATTTTCCAGGCACAAGACCCTGATTTCTGGAGCCTCCCAAGGAGGAACTCACCTATGAGGCCTCACATGCACCAAACCATGTAAACTGCTGAACGGCCCAGTCACGGTGCAAAAACCTTAGGAAAACGGAAGTGATGACACTCTATCACAGGCAGCAGGATCGATTTCACAGCCGACGCGACACCGCAGACCCTTATGCTGGACACTTGTCATCAGAGAAAACACAGGCTTTGTTAGGCTCACATCCACAGAGCTGCGGTGCTGACTGGGGAGTGGTTCTGCAGGTGACAGGGACTTCCAGGGAACGGGACACAGGCCTGTGTGGGCCAGGGCAGCGCAGTGTGGACGGGACGGGCTGTGTGGCTACCTGCCATGACATCCTGAACCACCTTTATAATACAAGGAAAACTTGATCAACGAGATTGTTTTAAAACCCACGGCATTTATGAATCCATTACTCTTGATCTAATTGCTCAAACTACACCCATTGTTTCCAGAACCACGCAGCAGGCACGGATGTAGATGCTGAGGAGGCATGAGCCGGCACCCCCAATGAAGGGTTCCTTCCTCTAGGAGTTCTCTTGACCTCTGGACTGCGTCACGTCTGTGGTCCGTTTCTGTACAGTCAGCACAAATCAAGCCCAGCTTCTGCTTCACTGAGCACCTTCCCCACTGGCCTAAAAGAAACGGTTCTCAAAAGTGTGAACCACGGAGCCCCTGGAAACTCCGAGCCTCTTCAACTGCATCTGTGAGGTCAAACCACTTTCATAATGATTCTCAGATGCCATTTATTTGCCTGCTGTACTGTGTTGGTGGGAGAAGAGCAATAATACGGAAAATTGCCGGCACCTTAGGGAAAAGCAAGGCAGGGGTGCCCAAGTGTACTAGGAATCATTCCACACAACTGGCGTTAAATAAATTAATTAAATAGTACAAATGAGGGGCACCTGGGTGGCTCAGTCGGTTAGGCATCTGACTTCAGCTCAGCTCATCAGCTCACGGTTCATGAGCTTGAGTCCCATGTTCAGCTCTGTGCTGACAGCTTGGAGCCCGGAGCTTACATCGGATTCTGTGTCTCCCTCTCTCTCTGCCCTGCCCCTGCTCATGCTCTGTCTCTCTGTCTCTCAAAAATAAAGGCTAAAAAAATTTGTTTTAATAAATAAATAAGTTAAAAATCAATAGATAAATAAGATGGTCTCAATTAATATCCTGAATGAAGAAGTAAAAGCAATTAATCTTTTTAAGTTTATTTATTTATTTTATTTTGAGAGGGGAGATGGGGGCAGAGAGAGGGAGAGAGAGAATCCCAAGCAGGCTTCCTGCTGCCAGTGTAGGCTCTGATATAGGGCTTGAACTCATGAAACGGTGAGATCATGACCTGAACTGAAATCAAGAGTTGGCCGCTTAACTGACTGAGCCACCAAGTGCTCCAGTAAAAAATTTTATTAAGTTAATAATTATGTGATGGAACAGCAAGCACACAGAAAGCCACAGAAACTGCATGCTAGTGGTGTTGCAAGGGAAGGCACCTGTGAGACAGAACGGGAGGCGAACGAGCCTCTTCTTTCACGAAATGTCACCTTGTACTTCAGCGAGCAATCCACAAACGATGGCTATTCAGATCTGGCTAAGTGTAGACACTTTATAGGAAAGGAACAATATGGGCCTGTTTTCAAAGAAAACAGCCAATAAACTACTGAGATCTCAGTCTCTACAAAGCACTTAGACTCTTTGAAAACTTCTATATCCATACGCACGGTGACACCGTACCCTATATTTCAAGGCTTTTCAAATTGGTGATATGGTTTTTTTAATTACCAAAAAAAAAAAGTATCAACACTTGGGAGATTTTCCAAATTGCCAATGCATGATGTTCAAAATCACACCTAGGACATAATTTCGAAAGGTAATATATACGGTTTCAGAATCCACATCTCAATGAACCTTTAAGAAACTACCACTTACAGGTGGTGGGTGCCTGGGTGGCTCAGTCAGGTAAGCGTGCAACTTCGGCTCAGGTCACGACCTCGCGGTTCATGAATTCGAACCCAAACTGGGCTCTCTGCTATTGGTACAGAGCCCTGCCTCACTTCTGATCCTCTGCCCCCCCTTCCTCTGCCCCTCCCCTGCTTGCACGTGCGTACTCTCTCTCTCAAAAATAAACATCAAAAAAGAAACCACATACTATTCATCATAGGATCAAAAGAAGAACCACAAATACCTAAAAACAAAGTAAGACACTCCCACCCCCACCCTTTCCCCCACCACACATCGTGTGAGGCTGGATTTTCATCATACGTGGCAACTGGAGTCACATATCACATCAGAATGGATACAGCTAGAAAAATGAGAACCCAGCTGTCTTCCACGATGCCCAATATTCAGGGCATTTTTATAGAAAGGTATAAAACCCTTATAAAACACTTCTTAATTACGTGTGTTTGGAAAATGGGTTTGGAAAATGGTGACTTTCGATTTAAAAAAATGGTATTATGTTCATGTTTTTTAATTTAATAATCATTTTTTAATCCCTTGGTTTTTATTTCTAATGCGATAAACATCAGGAGGTACTACCATATACACAACAGATCTCTGGGATCCTTAATCGTTTTTAAGTGTGTACGCAAGTCCTGAGATGGAAATATTTGAGAATCACTTTAAAAAAGAACATTTAGATGGTGACCTCCATAGGGAGACAAATTTGAGAAATAAAGCAGGTGAGCCAACATTTCTGAATCGTCAGACGACAATGCAAAAAACAGTTGCATCCTAATTCGTTAAGCCAAAATATACATTTATTGAGGTGTCTCTTTGAGGACAAATGGTTAAGGTATTTAAACATCTGGATCTCCGTCAATCTTCTATAAATTCCCCCAAATGACTAGTCTTGTGTGATACTACAGTCACACCGTATGCAAATTCTCCCAATTAGCTCACTGATACTTGTACACTCTCCTGAATCCACTAACATCCACTATATTGTCTTTTGCCACCACTGGCTGAGGCTTCTCACTGAATTATTGATTTTCTGCCAATTAATTACCATAGTAAGATTCAGTAGGGCTTATCTCGGTAGAAATTATCTCTCTTCCAGTCTTCCTTTTCTTGTACTCTTTAGAGCCTCTTGGGGAATCAAAATAATTGGAAGCCTAAAGAGATGAGAGCCTGAGTTCTAAAAATATCCCTGGCATAACTTACAAACAAGCCAGTTGTCAGACACTTAAGTGGACAAAGGCCTATTTTTCACCAGATAACAGGCTTTGATGCTTTTCACTTAGATCTTCCCTCAATTCTCCGTCAATTCAACAACTTTACGACTCGCGTCTTGGAATGAATCGGTTGTGCGGAACCCAGCCTAAGACTGCTAAGTACATTCATGGACAAACTCTTATTCATAAAAGTGGTCTGCCTGACCTCACAAGAATAAAAAACAAATTCATCTTACCTATGGGAAAGCAGGGGAATCTAAGAGAAGGCAAAACAGGGTCTAATTCTCGAAGTAATACTTGCACAGCTAAGCGGACGTGCCTGCAGCTACTCCAGGATTTAGATTCCACAGCAAAACAGGAAGCTCGTCTGTCTCAAGCAAAGGCTTCCTCTCTCTCCAGGGTCTCCACAGCCCACCTGAATGTATGTGCCACCGGGTGATGCAAGCCCTGTTCTCTGGCTTGGAATTTCATCTCTTCCCATCCCCTTCCCCACCAGGGACACAAGACACCTAGACACCTGAGGACTCCAGGCATGGGACACGACATGGTCCCCATCTCCCTGTTCCCACACTCTCCCCTGTCTTGCACTTGGGGGGGGGGGCACGGGGCAGGTGGAGGTGTCTAGGGTCTACCAAGCAGGCGATTCAAAGCCTCCAGAATCCCTCTCAAGAATATCCATTACGGCCCTTCTCGATTTTTCTAAAACGTGGGTGTCACCGATTTGAGCCGTGAGACTCCATAAGGCTCTGTTTGCAGCACAACTTCAGTCTGAACAAAGCACACAAGTTAAGCCCCAGTGTAAACACTGAGGAAGGAGCAAGAGAAGGAAAGAAAGAAAGTGAACTCCACGACTGCATCGGCATTTAACGAGGCTGCCAGAGGAAAAGAGAAATGTTGAGTTACGCACATTCTTTTCTGGAAAGAGGAAGGCACGGGGAAGAAAAATCACCTGGTAATCAGATGCGCCTTGGGACCCCGGCCTCTTGGGACATGGGGAGAGGGGATGCTGGGCCACCGAGCCTGGGGCCAGCCCACAGGACCTGCCAGGTCCACCCCCTCTTCCTCCTCCTGCACCGGCACCAGCACAAAACCAGAAAAAGGGGTCCCGGCAGTGAAGGAGAGAGTGAGAGCTTCCAACAACCAGCCAACCAGAATCACAGCCTCAAACAGCGAATTCATGAACACGCCAGAGACCAGGAGAAACTGGATAGAGAAGCAATCCTTTAAAGAGAGAACTGAAATCCACCACCTTGAAACACAGATCACGGCAACAGGGAGGTCTGTGCTTGGTTTAGAACATACAAAAGGTATCAAACCGTGGGCAAGGTAAGGTCTGCTGAAAGGCAGAGCTGGTAAAGCAGAATGCGGCATGTTTGGAGCGTGGTTCTGCTTTCTGGGGAGAAGGGCCGGGGCTCATGCACCCACTTCGTGCCTCCAGCACCCCGTGTAAAGGCGTCAGCCCGAATGGGAATCACGAGAAACAGGCAAGCGTGTCTGAATGGCAAGACTTAGTAAAACAGAAAGGAGTAACTCTGCCTATCACACAAATATTTCGCAAGTGATTCTCTACTTCCCTGACCAAACTGGAAAATAACTCGACTGTTTTTATTTCGGGGGAAGGGGGGGGTTGTGGGGTAAAAAAAAAAAAAAAAAAAGAGTACTGAAATGTTCCACACGGGTCAGTGGGGGGACTGGAATCAGTCCTGGAAGGTGGGGACTAACCAGGACTGTGTGGATAGCTACTCTCTTCCTCAGGCCCCAGGTCTGCCCAGGGTGCAGAGGGGCAGCGGGCGGGGTGGGGGCAGCGCTCAGGGCTCCGCACAGACAGGACAAGACAGGACAGCAGGAGCTCAGAGGGCCTGCGGGCCGGCCCTCCCAGGCCAGCTGCCTCCCAGCAGGGTGCTGGGATGCACGCGGCTGTTCACCTTTAACCCCGAACTGCTGAACTGTCTAGCACCTTCACCTCTTGTTTTTGTCTCTAAGCGCTCCCTTTCGGCCTCCTGATGCAGCTTACCCACTTACACGCTCTCTGGCCTCCCTCAGGAAAGACAGGGTCAGAAAGATACAGGCCTTTGGGGAACGAGAGGAATCTGCCTCAGGACCCTGGTGCCACAGGACCTATATCCGAGCAGCCAGGAAATGGGCGTCGCTGTGACTTAAGGGGCTACCGAGCCAACTGGTCCTGGGGCAAGAAGCCACTCCTCACATTTTAGTCTTTAATTTACTGTAACACGCTAAGCTTTTCACTTTAAGAAAATAAGAAACAGGGGCGCCTGGGTGGCTCAGTCAGTTAAGCGTCCGACTTCAGTTCAGGTCATGATGTCGAGGTTCATGAGTTCCAGGCCCTGTATCGGGCTCTGTGCTGACAGCTCAGAGCCTGGAGCCTGCTTCGAGTTCGGTTTCTCCCTCTCTCGGCCCTCCCTAGCTCATGCTCTGTCTCTCTCTCTCTCTCTCTCTTTCTTTCTTTCTCTCAAAAAATAAACATTAGGGGCACCTGGATGGCTCAGTTGGTTAAGCATCTGACTTCGGCTCAAGTCATGATTTCACGGTTTGTGGGTTCGAGCCCCACGTCAGGCTCTGTGCTGACAGCTCAGAGCCTGGAGCCTGCTTCAGATTCTGTGTCTTCCTCTCTCTCTGACCCTCCCCTGCTTGCACTCTTTCTCTCTCTCTCAAAAATAAACATTTTAAAAAATAAAAATTAAAAAAAAAGAAAAAAAAACAGTAGAAATGGCAACAGCCTGGGCCCCTACACACCACTTGCTGCCAGGGCCACTCCCATGGGTGCCAGGGGCGGGGCGGGGGGCAGTCCTCATGACTCAGCACACTGAGCCGGTCCCTTCTTTCCCACTAATCAATCCCCAAAAGGGTAACCAGGACCGGGGGAAAGATGGCTGAATTACCTACTTCCACTAATCCATCGGAGAAAGGGAAGGGAAAGAAGAATGTAAAATTATCAATTCTTAGAGACACACACACACACACGTAGCTGGCAGAGGCTGTCTGATAGCGAGAGGAATATTTAGCACAGACATTTGCAGACACTTACTGTCTGAATTAAAATGGGAAGCGCATAGATAGGAGTCACTGAATAATTAGCAGTGAGGACAATTTTACTCTGCTCTCTGCCAGATACAATTACGTTCACTCCATCTCCGGAGGTAAACACATCTAAACTGGTAGAGCTGAATGGACCACCTGCTACTTTTTTTTTTTTAAGGTTTGTCATTTCAAGATCCGACCAACGGCCACCTAAAACGGTTACATCTAAAAAAAGCCAGTCATGTTGTATAATAAATTGTGACTTCTGGTATTGAATCAAAAGAACTTCTGGTTTATATGTGAAAATTAAAGAGGAGCTGATTTCTCATGCAGTCCATACACTGCTGGCCCGAAAACATTAGGAGGACTAAGAAAAACTTCCTGAATCATCAAAGAATGGAATGTTTATTGTTAACCGAAAACTTGGCAAACTGGTTAAGTTTTCTAGAATTAAAAAAATCTTAATGTTCCAAAACCTTTCCTGAAGGACCTTAGAAAACTAGCAACAAGATGAATTTCTTACTACCAAAGAGAAAGGAGTACCAATATTGCGGGCTTCTGTGTACCTTTCCATATGTTCGCCACATGAGAAAGAATCCTGGTGCGCATGTGCCTTTCTCTCCTAAATCCTACATCTCCCTCTTTCCTTTGCACAACTAGAAAACCAGAAGAGGGGGCAAAATCGTCTTAAGTAACAAACACAGTCTGCTCCTGAGTCCACAAGAGATTCTCACTTTTGTTTTTTTAATGTTTTATTTATTTTTGAGCGCAGGAGGGGCAGAGAGAAAGACACACACAGAATCTGAAGCAAGCTCTAGGCTCTGAGCTATCATGTCAGCACAGACCCCGACGCTGGGCTTGAACTCGAGAACCAAGAGATCCTGAACTGAGCCAACGTCAGATACTTAACGTCAGATACTTAACCGACTGAGCCACCTAGCCCCCCTGCCCCCCCCGAGATTCTCAGTTTTAACAGTTGCCCAACTCCACACCCAGACACATGCAGGTAAATCCAAATTTCTTAGGAAACTCAGACACCAGCTGCAAAATGAATCCAAAGATATGTCTTTTCAGGGGCTGCATAAAGTATGACATACGTCTACTACCAAACAAAAAACACTGCTAAGAAAAACGAGAAGACATTTTCTCTGAAAGTTAAATACTCGCCGACAAAGGTGCTTTAGAATGTTAAATTAGCTGGTCAGAGTCCGGCCTAACAGTCAAGAAATGCTCATTTGCTTAATGGGCCACATTTCCAGAGTCCAGGCGGTGGCCTGGGATGGGAGGTGAGGCCAGGAGGCAGCCCCAGCCAGCCCACAGGTTTCAAGCGGTCAGCCCGTAGATCAACACCAACCCACTTCTCCAGATACTCTTGACCTTGACCGTAAGCAGGATATTAACTAGAGGTGTTCCTTTCTGGGGCCTGACATGAAGACTACATTACATAAAACATTTTACATGTACACATAGCTCCATAGAAGAAAGAACTCTGAAATAGTTCTCAGTAAAGATTTATTGTCTCCAGGGTGCTTTTCACAAAATGATTTATTATGGTTTCACTAAAATGATTAGAGAGAAACATTCCAAAATATCTATGAAACGTTGCTAGGCATCTCGAGAGTTAGCAGAGTGGCAAAAATGTTCCAACAAGCTGTCAAAATAAAATGAAAAGACGGAAACTCTCGGCAACACGGAGAACAAAATAAAGATATCCCATAAAAACGAAAAGTCCTTGCGTGAAATGAGCAGTGTTCACGGAGCCAGAATGAGGATCTTCAGAAAAGGTGATTTTCAGCAGGCAAGTAAGTAGCTGGACCACCTGGCCCTGGCCTCAGGGGTGTTTTTTCTCTGTGGATACGAGGGAGAGACCTTGCCTGGGCAGGCACAGACAAGCTCTTCTGCATGGTCAATGCTAACCCACATGGGCGGGCTCAGGCCTCTCCGACGACAGCCCCTCTCAGCTGCCCCCTTGACCTCTAGCCCATGGGTCGGACTTCTGACCCTCTAGCCTCCTGTCCACCAGGAGACTGGTCCCAGCCCCCCGAGATTTCTCAAAGCCCTTCCCCGGTCCAATCTTTCAGCAACCTCACTCCATCACCCCTCCCGGCTAAAACACACTTACAGAGCATGACTCCATTTCCACCTAAGTGGTAACGGAAAAAGCGAATATAAAACATGAACTAACAGAGAGGGAAAAGGAAAATGTAGCCAGAGCCACAAAGTGGTTAAGGCCCGTGATGCGCAGAGGTGGGGGTGGGAATGAGTGAATAAAAAGTGAGCAGCTGGTCCTGGGAAGAGAGTAAAAACACAAGGAGAAGTTGAGTCAGAGGGGCTGGTATCAAGCATACAGCACCAAGAAGACACAGGCTAACACCCACAGGGGATTGGGCAGGCATCTTGCCCTAACCTCACCGTAAGCTCCTAATCATCCACTCCAATAGCTCTGCCTGGAGCGACTGTGCCCATGTAATTTTGTTCCAGGAAGTTCCCTCTTCATTCTCTCCCTGGACAAGCACATTCTCTCAACCTTGGACAAGCACTAAAGGCAACTCTTTGCCCGGCCTCGCTATAACGATTCCTTTTAAGGTTCAGGAACCACAGTGGGGTTGGTTCACTAAATCTTCTCCCGAATCAACCACATTAAAGGGCTCGAGTCTCCCAAATTGAATAGGCTCTTTCTTTCTTACATCTGGTCAGAATCTCAGCTGATTCTAACACCATTTAAATTTTCTAAGAATTCCACGTCCCAGAAATCAGAAAGAGTACCAATAATCCCAAAAGCTCAGAGGGGACGAGAAGGGCCTTGATTCCAGATTTGAGGCGAGGGCTCTGACCCAGAACAAGTGTGTGGGGGCTGGGCAGGAGTCCTAGCCAAGGCCACGGGTCAGAATCACCTGAAAAGTTTCAGGAAGTCTCGGCGCCCAGGCTACCCCACTCCTATTGGGTCAGAACCTCTGGGGCGGGGCCGGGCATGCGTAGTCTTTCAAATCTCCCCCTCCCCCACCATGATTCCAAAGTGCGGACAAGTCTGAGAAGGCTCGTCTTGAACTCTAGGGAAGGCACTCATTGTGAGCTCAGGTGCGATGGGAGCTGGTTCCTACCGAGCACTTAACACCGCCCTTGGCAGGCATCGTGTCATCTACACCAGGCTAGGGAGGGTGGCGCTGGTCGCAGTGTCTTTCTTGTCAACTCTTCCCTTTCCATTCATCCAAAAAATACCTATCCCCCACCTCATGTACTTCCCGGTCCAAAGAACACCAAGCCTGGGGGCAATGAAGGTCTTGGTTTAATAAAATGGCTAAAAAAATCCTCAAAAAACAAAAAAAAACAACAACACAAAAACCAACCAACCAAACAAAAAACCATAAAGGAGAAAAATGTGAAAGTCTGAATTCCTAACTACAATTAAAGGTCTAACAAAAAGTTGCAACCCGAAGAAAACCTCCCACACCTCCCAGTCCCCCTGTGAAAGGGAGCAAGGAGCAAGGACAGGTGAAGGTCGGGGCACCCCAGTCTTTTGTGCTGCAAGGCCACTGCTGTCACTGGGCGGACCCCGACTCTTTTCAGCTGTCACCTTCATCACAAAGGACAGAAGGCCTGGGGACTGGACACTCTCCCTGCACACTAATCTCATTCCATGCAGCACAAACTGGGCTTGAGGTCTGCCAAGTCATCTTTTGTGCTTCCTCAAACAATAGAGGTTTTCAGAATCCTGACTTTCGTATGAACTGTCTAAATTAACTTTTCATGAAGTAGGGGTGGGGGGGAGACTATGTATAGACATTTATGTATCCTTAGAGTCTTTGCAGCGAATGACCATTTTCATCCCATCTATATTCTCTTTTAAAGAAAGGAAAAAACTGACTTTGGGAGACATATGAAATTTGAGCTTGATTCCATGAAAACCTTCCGAGGGAAATAAAATCCTACTTTCATCATTAAATCATCATTCAATGCTCGCTCAGAGGATCGACTGGGTCCACAAACACTAGCAAGACAAATGTTAACTAGGTCCGAATAAATACTAATCCTGCCTTCCAGGATGGCTCACAATTACCTGGAAAGTTCCACACTGGGGGAAAAGAGAGTGGCTTCCCTTGCTGTTCGCAGAACTGCTCTCCTTCACGAACTGGGCCTTTAGAACGCTACCCTTCTAAGGAAAAGTTAACAGCAGGCTTGAAGCTGAGGATGTCAGCGAGATGCAGAGGAAGGAGAGGAGAGAGAAAAGTCTTCTTCCTTCACAGCAACTCCGATCCCAACAAGCCACTGGGCTCATCCTGAAGTGGTTCTACTGATACTCAATTCAGGCAGCCCCGGAACATTCGGAACGAGGCTCCCAACGCTCATGCAGCCACAGGAAAACTGCCCTGCGTGTCTGCCGCGCATGAGCCAAATTCCAAACCGACATCACCACTGGTTCGTGTTTTGCTGAGAAACCTCGAAGCAAGGGCTCAGTGGAAGCACACAGCACAGCTGTGCCCCCACATCACAAACCAGGAAGGATCCTAACGTGAGTTTCTGCTCACTGAAACTTACTTGTGCTGATATGGAAGAAGCGTAGAATTTGTTCCAGAAAAAGAAACTATGAAAATATTGCCTGTTTAATTTTTGGTTTCTTTTGGTCAACTAATATATTCTAAAATGCCCATATTTGTGCAGAGGAAGGGTGGGGTACTCCACTTGAATTCAACAAAACATTTATAAAAGCGTGACCTCTCTATTTGGAGAGGCAAAGTTTATTATTATTAAATATTTATAGTATTTAATAATATATTTACTACTATAAATATCATTATTAAATTTAATATTAAAACAAGCACTAGAGAGAAGAGTGGTAGTAAGAAGGCTACTGTTGATGAGAATTTCACTTCCCAGAAGACAGTGCAATCTCGTATTCTAGAGTCTGTGAATGCAGCTACCATCGAAATGTGGCATCTATACTGCCACCATCCCCCTTCCCCACTAACTAGGAACCCAAATTTGCTGCATGGATGGTTTATCTCAAAGTTGGCTCTTAAAATATATTAGAAACAGTTGCAAAGAACTATTCTTACCCTTAGTCAACCTACGAAAATGTGCTCACCGCCCATCACGTCAGAACATTCTGGAAACTGAGGCACCAAAAGGAAGACAGTCGCTTGGTCTCCACCCCCACCCCCACCCCCAGAGGCGGAGGGGCCGGGCCTGGAGGACAGCACAAAGTGGGGTGGCTGCCCCCCTGGAAAACAGACTACAGACAGGGTCTGGGTGGGGGAGGGGAAGGCGCAAGGTGGGGACCGTGGATTCGGCAGACGGGGCAGCAGTACCCTCTCTGGTGGCAACGGGTGCCTGGACTCCAACCTAAAGAAATGACAAGATCTGATCTGGGAGTCGAATCACTCAGACTTACTGTTCGTTGTAGTGACTGTGGAGACTAGACAGTTCAGAGGTGGGGTCAGAAGCCCAAACGTGATTCCTTTCGGCAAGGCTGAGTCCAACGCATCAGAAACAACACTTCTGCAATGCAAATAAATATCTCACTTTAAAAGCTAGGTTTCGGGGCGCCTGGGTGGCTCACTTGGTTAAGCATCTGACTCTTGATTTCAGCTCAGGTCATCATCTCACAGTTTGTGGGTTCAAGCCCCACATCAGGCTCTGTGCTGACATGGCAAAAGCCTGCTTGGGATTCTCTCCCTCTCTTTTCCCCCCATCTCAAATACACATTAAAAGAGAAAAAGCTAGGTTTCCTGCATGGAGATCTTTACATGTTGGTTTTCTTAAAGCAAGGCGCACCTACACGTGAGCCACAGGGTGCTCCGACGCTGACAGCATGTAGGTAACTAACTGCTCCTCCACCCCCCTCACCTGGCTCTGAGCTCATCCATGATCTGGTTCCCAAGATAACCTTGCTCTCTCTGGTCAATGTTCCTTTAAAAGACAGCTTGTGTATGGGGCGCCTGGGTGGCTCAGTCAGTGAAGCGTGCAACTTCAGTTCAGGTCATGATCTCATGGTTTGCAGGTTCCAGCCCCGCATCAGGCTCTGTGCTGACAGCTCAGAGCCTGGAGCCTGCTTCAGATTCTGTGTCTCCCTCTCTCTGCCCCTCCCCCGCTCATGCTCTCTCTCAAAAATAAACATTAAAAAAAAAAAAAAAGACAGCTTATGTCCAACCCCAGAGACACCTGTTTTCCTTTGGTTCATCGGAAACTGGAGAGCCAGACAGAGATGAACCCTGACAAATAGGCCTCAGATGCCACTCAGCTCAGGAACTCACCCCGGCCTCAGGGCACAAGTCAAAGACTGCAAGCTTGGCTCCTGCATTATCCAACACACAAAATCAAAGACTCTGGGATTCTTAGCTTGTTCACTTAAGCGGACTTCAACCCTACCGATCAAGCAATTTCCCCTATGGCCTGGAATGCGATCAATTCCATGGACATCACTTCCCTTAGCAAATGACATATAGTCCCTGGATGAAGAGCAACTAGTCACCAGTCACACGCTTGAAAACCTGGACCATGGCAGAGCGGGCATGGGGGTCCTGGGTTCAGGTTACATTCTGCTTTTTAAAAATGAACCACCCAGTGCTCATCCCCACAAGTGCCCTCCTCCATGCCCATCTCTCCCTTCCCCCCCACACCCATCAGTCCTCAGTTTGTTCTCAGCATTCAAGAGCTGCTCACATATCCTCCAGGAACCCTTCATTAATCACGTATCAACCTAGGCGCCCTCTGGCAAGGTAAGAAGCACCTTCCTGAATATGCGCTGCTCAGACATATCAGATTAAAAGTGAGCAACTACTGTACTTGCGATGAGAAAGCAAACGCATGGGCTTTGCTTGTACATGGGCTGGGCTCCCGGCATCACCAGCAGGAGTCCACGCCGGAGTTTACTGCCATCTGGGGAGCACCCTTGACCCTGAACTGGCTCAAAAAGCAAGACCTTGGACTTTGCTGGGTGCCTGCCAGGGATGCTTGAGAAGTTTACGCTCTGCTCTGGAAGGAGCTATCTATATGACAGCTGCTTCATGTTTTCAAAGGAAGGGGCAGCACTGGGGACAGTTAACTGCAACAACAAAAATCATTTCTTTGCATATCTGCACTGGGCTGTATTAAGCAGAATCAGAAAGCACGTTCTGAAAAACATACACAAAGTCCACTTATTTTCCCAGTTGCTCTCCCTTAAAGTTACAGCCCAAATCAACCCCCCCCCTTTGATTTTCAATCAAGTATTTCTAATTTCTTCTGGGTACCTTGGGCTTGTAAGGGCACGCTGCCTGATCAGGGCAAACGCCTTAGGCCCTGCGAAGCCAGGGTGTGGTATATGAAGGGATGAGAGAACGGGCTGCGGGGCAGACTGAGAACCAAACTACTGCTGTCTGAAAGTGGCTTCTTCTTTGTGCTGGAGGGTATCTGTTTATATAAATCCTAAAAAGAGATGACAGCCTGAATTAAAGAGCGTGCATGGTGGGGGACACGGGTGGTCTATCTCTGGGAGAGCATGGGAGGAAGCAGGCTGATCCTGAGGTCTGCATTCATGGTACAGTGCTGGGGTCCGGGGGTCACTGCAGGAAGAAATGGAAGCCTCGGGACACACACACTCCTGTCCTGCAGGCACTCGGGGGACACATTATAGATCATCTTCGCCAGCCTGGAAAGCTGGTTATATAACGCTTGATAAAATCGAGCAGCGACCATAAACACAGCTACTGTTTGCCATGACAAAGCTGCTTCTAGTCCTCTCCAAGACATATCTTAAGTAACCCGCTTCCTGCGGCCAGGGGTGGACAAGACAGACAAACCTACAGGAAAAGGGTGGGCTTCCATAGCACACCCTCCCCCCCACCCCCACCGGCCAATGCATCTCTTAGGGAAAAGCAGGTGGGGGTGAGCCGCTGGGAGGGAGAGTGAGCTAACAGCAGGAGACAGATCTACTCTCTGAGCCTCAGGTGTATGGCCAGGCTGTACCCCGTGCCAGGCTGGGCTCTGGGACAGACGAAGGGGCATGTAGCCCCCAGGGCCCTAAGATTCTCCCAGGAGCCTAGGAATACTTAATAGGCGATGAGTGGAAAGGAATCTGTCTGTAGCCCCTCGCCTTCCATGCACTCTTCCTGAAAACGGGTGGACATTTCTGTCTTCTCAACAGCTGCTCTCTCCCAAAATCTTAACATGGTGCGTGGTCCCCAAGTTCAAAGGCCAATCCCTATGGCGCCAAATAAAGGGATAATTCAAAATGAGATCTTTGGGGAAGACGTCTTTAGTAATTAATTGTGACCCTTTAAATTCATAATGCTTCCTCTTTTTAAGTGCCTTAAACATATTTCTAAGGAGAAACCCTGACCCATCTGACCCAGAAAAAAAAATGAAGAAATATAAATGAATGGTATGGACTCTCTTAAACATGACCTTTGAATTTTTTTCCCAAAGGCCAAAATGTTCAAGCCAAGTTAGGGAAAACTCCTCAGATAAAACATTTACTTAAATTCTGTATTTTTCAACCAGGAAGTTATACTCGATTCCCTATCACTATACCGTCAAAAACTTTATTTCACCTAAGGCAACCTTCATATTATTTTCACTACTTCAGATGTTTAATAGTTCACACTTTCCACTAACAAAAATAAATCATTTGGCCTTGTGATAAAAATGTTGGGGGTCAACTTAAAAACATGGGAGAGACTGCATAGTTTTTTTAAAGTTCTTTCGGGGCACCTGGGTGGCTCACTCGATTAAGCATCTGACTTCAGCTCAGGTTATGATCTCACGGTTTGGGAGTTAAAGCCCCGCATCGGGCTCTGTGCTGACAGCAAGGAGCCTGAAGCCTGATTCGAATTCTGGTTCTCCCTCTCTCTCTGCCCCTCCCCCACTCATGCTCTGTGTCTCTCTCAAAAGTAAATAAACATTAAAAAAAATTCTTTTAAGTTCTTTCAGAGGGCATAAGGACGAAAAATTCAAGCATGCCCTAGACACCCCCTCCCATGGCAGCCAGAGCAGTAAGCACATGCCTCAAGGCCATGAGGAATGTCACTACCAGACACTGAGGAGGAGCAAGCAGTCTATAAAGAGTACAGGGAGGAGGGGGAGGGCATTCCAAGCAGAGAGGAGCCCTGGGAAAGGAGAGAAACAGCAAAGCCAGGCATGCAAGCAACGGGGGGAAGGGGCAGGGGTTTCCAGCCCGGTGGGGACACTGAGGCAGCGGAGAGCCCCCTGCAGAGGGGCTCAGATTTTATCCACACACCCAAGAGAAGGTTTTTACTAAATCACCGCCTCTACAGAGAAAATGCTAGCAGCAATAGGAAGGATGAGACGGAGAGAATGGGAAGCCGGTAGCAGGGAGGTCAGCTAGACAGTGATGTCCAACAGAACCTTGGGTAGTGATGGGAATGTTCCCTCCATCGTGTCAGTGAGGACAATGTTCCATGAGGCTACTGAACACCTGAAATGCAGCTCCTGAGACTGAGGACGAGAATGTTTCTCTTTATTTAATTTTAATTCATTTAAATGTACACTGTCACATGCGGCCGGTGGCTACCCTACTGGACACACTGGCTGGAGAGCTATTTTAGGTTCACAGGACGGTACGTCCTGATGGATGGCAGAAGCAGTGGGAAAAAGACAGATTCAAGAGGGATTTCTGGGGGTGCCTTGGTGGCTGGGTCGGTTAGGTGTCTTACGTTTGATTTCGGCTCAGGTCATGGTTCCAGGATCGTGGGTGGGATCAAGCCCCATGTCAGACCCTGTGCTGACAACATGGAGCCTGCTTGGGATTCTCTCTCCCTCTCTCTCTGTCACCCTCTCCCTCCTCCCTCAAAATGAATTAATTAATTAATTAACTATTTTTAAAAAGAGGGATTTCTGAAGCACAGCTAGTAGATGTTGGTATAGAGCTGGACAGATGTGGCATTAGGACTGAGTTCAGGAGCTTTAACCTACAGACTAGGTCCCTGTGACAGCACAGTACAAAGGGGGACAGAGGGTAAAAGACACTTGTGGGCAAAGACAATCAATCCCAAATGGACTCACTTCTCTGAAATGTATCAAGAACACCCAGAAGATGGCCAGGAGGTGAGTAGGAAAAGGTCAGACAGGCAAAGATTTGGAGGTCACCATCACAGAGGCAGTGAAACAAGCCACTTAGGAGGGTAGGATCACCCAGAGGGAGAGCAAACAGAAGGGTCCCCAACACTTCAAAGGTACTCAGGAAGGAAAGGCCAGCCATGGCAGAGGAGAAATGACCGAAGGCAGTCAGAGCATGCGAGAGAGTGGTGCACAGAAGCAGAGGGGAGAGAGATGGGGGGGCAGGGGATTAGTACTCAACACAAGTCACAAAGGACGGGGCCTGGGGCCAGCGGGAGGATTCACAAGACTAGGAACCGCAGAGTGATGAGGGCTGAGAGCACTGGTGAGCGCCGGGAGCATGATGACAAGGAGCACTGAGGCCCTGCCCCAACACCAGCTATAAGACTACACCCGCCACAAGTCTTTACCAAGACCGTTTCTTTCTCTGGGCCCCAACAGAAACTATCAGGAAGGTTCGAAGTGAAAGGGTATCCAGCAAAAACCAAACCAAACCAAAAGAAAAAGACCCCTTTCAACTTCCAAAGTTAGGATCAGGAAGTTTAACGGGAACGGAGACGATACGTGCACAATCCACAATCCGCTTTACGAAGTCTCTCTTCGGTCACCCTACACCTACCTGTCACCCCCAACTACGTCCCTTAATACCAGGTGGTGGCACGTCTCAAACACATGGAGCTACTTGCACCCCGGGGGGCGAGTCCAGCAGGCAGAAGGGCCCAGCACACCCAGACTCTTATCTTCAAAGAATCCCAGCAGGCTGTCGAGCAGGAAGGCACCTCTTTGGCAAGAATCCAAGCCAACTGTTTTCAGATCAACTTTGTTTCTGACTCTCATTATCACTAATGAGAGGAATATTAACCCTTGGCTTAAAACTTGATTTCCTTCATGTTCTGGCTTTATTAAAAAAAAAAAAAAAAAAAAAAAAAAAGCTGTATTCATTCAAAACTCACTCAGCTTCTATAAGCAGTCGTATTCATTTCTTCTCCAGCTGGCCTTCTCTCCCTGAACATAAGTGTGGGCGTGCGAGTCCTGCAGCTTGTGCTAGAGGCTCAAATAATGCACCCAAAGGACAGTAACTGGGAGCCACTGAGCACCTACATGTGCCAGTAGCAGGCAAAGCACTTGTACGAGCGCCATCGGTGAGCTCACAACCGTCTTCCGCAGTAGGCGTCACATACCCATTCCAAGCAGTACAAATCGAGGTACCACTTGGCCGAGGAAGTGGAGGGCTCAGTCACAGTCCAAGCCTAGGTCATCACTGTCCGGACCACTGCAGGATCACTGGCTGCTGCCACAGTCAGGCACCGTCACTGCTTTCTGATCCACCAGGCAGCGCTGCATGGGGCATTCAGACCACACATCTGTGCCTCAGACATGCGATGCTAAGAAGAGTAGGCAATTCCAAGGTCATTAACGCTGAATTTATTTTAGAGGCATCTTTTGTAGTACAGGCATGGACTTCATCATCTATTAATACTTTTCATCCACAATCATTACAATTTGATAGATACTAAAAACTGACTTCAGAGTTGCTATTCAAACATAATTCTTAAATCGCGCTTTCCTAAGTCATGCAGATAATTCATGGGGAGACAATTAGCCTTTGACACTGCACTTAATTTAATAAGCCATTCCAGAATTTTAATAGAAGCATTAACAGGCGTAAAAGAAGAATGAACTACTTTTTTGAGACCTTACAACTTACAAATTAGCTAATTTTTATTTTTAATGTAAATGTCAAAAAAAAAAAAACAGTATCAAAAGGCTGGCAATTTTACTGCCAAAAACACATGGATGTTATCGGAATCAAGGTATCTCTGCTCTCAAAGATAAGATAAGACCAACAACAGTATTTTGAAAGTCAGTGCCAAAGTCTCTAATGTAATTCTTAGTCCCACTAAGAAAGATGTCCTCACTGTCCAGAAATACTAGCTATGGGGGCTCAATAAAATAATGTATGTAAAAGTTTTCAGTGCCTTACCAATAAAGTACATTATCTATAGTAAAAAATAAATTTCCTGAAACTAAGTTGACTTAATACCTTTATAGTATACATATACATATTTTTTCCTGTGTAACAAGTTTAAATGAAAGAATGTAGTTCAAAGGTTGAAAATACATAATGCCTAAACTCTTAACATATCATATCAGCCAAGTAACAGTTTCCAAAGGAGATCTGCCTACTTGATACTAAACTCAGATCATAGGTGCTTTCTGGTAAAGAACATATACCAAAAGTAAATTTAGAATACATACTGAGTATCTAAAAAATATTTGCTAAATATTGGTCTCAAATACTTCTTTTAAATATACTCAAAAGAACAAATCAAGAAGATTATGTCATGAAATAAATCCAAACTATACTGAACCAGGAAACTTTATTGAAACAGACTATTTATTTTTAAGGGTACATCTCATGGAGTCATAGAATTCAAATACTTTAATACTATGTTTTTTCCTCTTTCAAAATTAATATGTTCATTTTAGCAAAACTAGAAAACAAATGCGGAAAGGGAATGATAATTACACATAACACAAGTAATAACCACTGTAAATTCTTTAATGTATCCTTGTTCTGAGAATGCATATGCATATTTAATTTTCCTGCAAAATTGGGATCCATTATATATACTGCTTAGCAAGAAAATTTTTTCACTTAATACTCTGTGCACATTTTCCCACGTCATTAAATGGCCCTATAAAACAAGATATTTAATTGATTTAAATTACTTGATCATATGGAGAATCATAATGTAATGCCTTACAGCCAATATTTTTCTAGTTTTTCACATCAGAACTAAGAATGCTCTGAGGATGCTTATATGTAAAACTTTTGCACCAATTGTGGTTATTTTGTTGGGCTAAATTCCCCACCCTGTCTCCCCACATAGTTATTAGTCTCCACTCTCTTAAAGGTTGCACAGAGCTTAACCTAGAAATCGTGGGAAGCAGGGCTCGCAGAACAGAGGGTTAAGGAAAACTTCACTGTCCCTTCTTTTCTTCTTCTCCATTAACCTTTGACCCAGGGGCTGGGAAGAGCTGCTTCACTGGAAGCGTAAGGGCACAGGTTCAAGGTTGCTGGGTCATGTTCGTCTCCCACCCATACACCATCCATCTCTCGCCTCTAGAGGGAAATGGACAGAGAACCCTGAGGTCTAGCTCCCCCCCAGGGAACAAACGCCTGTCCACTGGGGGCCTAACAGACCACCTGCCATAGGTACAAGTGACTTTGAAATAACAGAAATAAAACACGGGCTGGGATCCACAGGCGTGGGCCCAGTTTTCAATATCATCCCTTCTACTACCCTCTCAGCACAGCCATTTATATTTATAGGATCCTCCTCTTATTAAAATATATAGGAGCACCTGGCTGGTTCCGTTGGTCAAGCTTATAACTCTTGATTTCAGCTCAGGTCATGATCTCATGATAATGAGATTGAGCACCATGTCGGGCTCCGGCTAGAGTGTAGAGCCTGCTTGGGATTCTCCTTCTCCCTCTGTCTCTGCTCCTTCTCTGCTCACATGTGTGCACACACACTCTCTCTCTTAAAATAAATAAACATAAAAAATTAAAAAAAAATTATGTCTCTTTGCAGGGCACCTGGGTGGCTCAGTTGGTTAAGCGTCTGACTTCAGCACAGGTCATGATCTCACAAATCGTGAGTTGGAGCCCCACATCAGGCTCTGTGCTTGACAGCTCAGAGCCTGGAGCCTACTTCGTATTGTTGGGTCTCCCTCTCTCTCTGCCCCTCCCCTGCTCACACTGTCGCTCTCTCTCAAAAATAAACATTAAAATTTTTTAAAAAAATAAATCCTGGAAGAACTTCCCCAGGCACTCACTACCTCCTCACTACAGGTCAGTCTTCATGACATCACACACATTATCTAACACTAATCCACACCCCCCACTTTAAAGAAAGGCAGCTGTTTTCACTCCCCCCCCTCCCCCCGCCAGGAACTTCTTTTCTAACGGTTTGTATTTCACAATTTTAATCTTGTTTCTCTGACAACTAAGTCAGGATAATCACCCACATCAAACTACCTGGAAACCAGTTTGAAAGTTGTTGAACGCGTAAGTCAAGTGACTAATCACGATCAGGACGGTATTTACAATGTTGTCAAATGTAACACAAAAGTACACAAAATCCCTTTTGTTCGTCAAAAGACAAATGGTCTATTACTTTACGGAATAAATTTTCTGACCTGGCCATCAATGAGAAGTCAAAGATCACTTCTGAAATACACTGTTTACTGATTTTCAGATAAAACTGTAAAATGCTACAGAAATTGAACTTGATGAATGTACTTTAAAATCTTGTCTTCTATTTCCATCAACGTACTTCATGTCAGAGGATCTCTCTACAATGAGTGTTGTTAAAACAAAACATAGAAACTACTTAGATGTGTATTATCCCCAGCAAAGAGATGTCATCAATCTGTCCCTGACTAGTTAAATTAATAGCCAAGAAGCAACCAAGCTCATTCACATTAAAATCTCTCAAAATCGTTGACCTTTATACAGCACAGATTTGAACTGGTTGGGTCCCCTTCTACGCCTATATTTTTCAATATGGTACAGTACTAAAAACCTACTTTCTCTTCCTTATGATATTTAAAAAATTTTCTTAATGTTTTATTTATTTCTGAAAGGGAGAGAGAGAGGGAGACAGACAGACAGACAGACAGACAGTGTGAGCAGGGGAGGGTCAGAGAGAGAGGGAGATACAGAATCTGAAGCAGGCTCCAGGCTCTGAGCTAGCTGTCAGCACAGAGCCCGACGCGGGGCTCAAACCCACGAACCGTGAGATAATGACCTGAGTCGAAGTCAGATGCTTAATCGACGGAGCCACCCAGGTGCCCCCCTTCCTTATGATTTTCTTAATTTCATTTTCTTTTTTCTAGCTTTACTGTAGGAATACAGTGTGTAATGCACAGAACATACAAAATAAGTGTCAACTGTCATCGGTAAGGCTTCTGGTCAACAGTAAACTAGTAGTAGATAAGTTTTGGGGAGCTCAAAGTTACCTGCGGATTTTCGACTGTGTAGGGGGGGGTCAGAGCCCCCACCCCCTACAGTGTCCAAGGGTCAACTGCACTGATACACATGGTATTTGTTACAAATGTGTTCTGAGCATTTAGTATGAGGAACTGCTGGTTTACTGATAACTGTTAACTTGGTTACAACTGCGGAACAGTTACGCACGTAATTATGATCAAGGATGTCAGGGAGGTAACATCCTTGCTTATTTTCGTACTTTTCATTTCAGAAATACCTGAGAAATAATACTAAGAGATCTTGATAAACAATAAAATATTTGAAAGCTGTCCATGATCTGTCCCCAAGTCTAAGGAAACAAACAAAACTCCACACAACACACTGATAACAGTGAACATTGGCATCTATAGCTGACACCAGGCCCCTAGTCTAGCTCAGGGTGTGGGCTTCCTTGGGGCTGAGAGGAGGCACCATCTCAATCTCTCTCCCTAAGTCTGAATTCATCAGAAGGCCAGGGCAGGTGCCTGATAAAGGTAAAATAAAGTGAATATGTAAAATGAAGCAGAATAAAGGTAAAAGGATGGGGTGGGTTGCTGTCCACACAGCGACTTTCACTCACATTTCTAAAATGAATTTAAAAAAATTATATATGGTCTAACAATAGGCCCAAAGCATAGATGCTCTGTGACCTTGGACTCTTCTACCAGAAGGAGTGGGACGGTCAGCAGCAGCACTGTGCTCCAAACGCACTTCACGATGTCTCCACTTGAAAAGCAATTACTGAAAATATTAATATTTGCATAACACCTTTAATACTATCATTTTAAGGGGAAAAAAAACATTCTATACACTTTGACAGCAAAGGCTATAGAAGTCCCATACAAGAAGCAAAAAGCAGGGGCATCTGGGTGGTTCAGTTGGCTAAGTGTCCAACTTCAGCTCAGGTCATGATCTCACAGTTCATGAGTTCAAGTCCCATGTCGGGTTCTGTGCTGACGGCTCGGAGCCTGGAGTTGGCTTCAGATTCTGTGTCTCCTTCTCTCTCTGCCTCTCCCCTGTGCACGCATGCTCTCTCTCTCTCCCCCTCTCTCTCTCTCAAAAACAAATAAAACATTTTAAAAAAGAAATGAAAAGCAGGGGCACATGGGTGGCTCAGTCGGTTAAGTGTCCGATTTCAGCTCAGGTCATGATCTCACAGTTTATGAGTTCGAGCCCTGCATTGGGCTCTGTACTGACAGCTCAGAGCCTGGAGCCTGCTTCAGATTCTGTCTCTCTCTCTCTCTCTCTCTCTGCCCCTCCGCTGCTCACACTCTTTTTCCAAAAAATAAAATAAAATAAAATAAAGATTAAAAAAAATTTTGTAAAAAGAAGTAAAAATCAAAGTTACAGGTCTTTTCTAGCAATCTCTTGCTTTCGCTATGGAGTCAAAGGGAATATCTCCATGTCGGATACGGAGCTGTCTTCCAACAATTCTGAAAATTATCTGAACTTGAAACATTCAGAAGAATGCAGCAAAGGTTAAAAATTGTGAACAGGGCTGAGCCCTCAGGAGGACCCGGTGACCTTGGGTCCGAAGCAGGAGCCTATAGGCAATCAGGGACAAACCTAAAGAAAATTGCATTTCAGGGCCTGCTAAGACTACAATCCCACTTAGCGATGGTTGAAAATGTGTTCTGGGAACTCAGCAATTAAGACAACAACAAAGAAAAAACTGGACCGAAACAGAGACACTAACTGCAAAGAGAAGATGAGAAGGATCAGGCTTCAGGAAACCTCCAATTAAGTCATGCATGCAACTCAAGAACAAGACATAATGGCCAAAAAAAAAAAATCCTTGATGTAGGTCGGACTGGTTCATCTCGATCTGGGGAGCGAAGAATAGGATCTTTCTGGAGCCATGTGCTGTTTTTACTCCACAGAGCATGCCCAGCATCTGAGCAACAGGCAGCCGCGAAGGTTCTGAACCCAAGAAAGAATCGCCCAGGGGAGGAGAGGCAGGTCCAGCGGGTCTTTCTTCCGAATCCAACAATAACAGAGAGCAGTGGGAGGGTGTGTGTACAAGCCACTTGTAGGAGGATTATTAGAATAGTTGTGATTGCCTTGGCATCTCCTCCCCTCTCCCCGTGAAGGCGTGACCCCTGACAAACCCTCTTCGAGAAGCCTTTCCCTTCGCCTGCAAACTAAAGAAATTAACCTAATACATGAAATCCAGGCTCCTGCTCCCCACAGAGGCTGTCGAATACTTCCCGTGACAGCAAATGCGGACATTTTTTTATTGGCCTTGGTTGCTAGAAGAGTGAATTTCTAAGGGCAAAGGCCAATGTCAACGTTTACCCGTGGACGGGAAAGTCAGAGCACACACGTTTTAGAGGCATGTGAACACGGGTGTCATCAGACACCCGTACATCACCCCAGGCCAGTTTGCCTCCCTTACACAGAAGTTTAACGTTTCAGTTAGGACGGAGTGGAGACCCTGTCCTTAGCATCGACATATACTTGATCCGGCTGATTAAGTTCTGCACTGCTCTTTTGTTCGCTACAAACAAAAAGATGGAGGAAACCCCCAAACTGCCACAGTGGGAACCGAAAACACGCCATCTGCAGCTGCTTAGCTGTGGCTACTGCCCCCAAATCGTGTGAAAGGCTCAAGACACGCTCCTCTTCCCTTCTCTCCAAGTTTATCCTTAGCAGCTGTGTTCTTATCGCTCGGGAGGTTCCCTGAGTCCTTCCATGCTTAAATTATTGGCAAAAATTAGCAAAATCAGCACAACCCATCTGTAACATATCCTGAGCAGCACGCGGCAACCGAGGGGAAATGAAGGATCAACACACCATGACGCTCCTGTGAAAAATCAAAACCGTCCAGCCTTCCCATCCTTAAAAAAACTTCAAGTGGCGTTTTTCTCAACCAGGAGTCCTCCCCCACCTTTTCATTTGTCAGTGCAGAGTGACATATATGACCGAATCTCCATGCTCTCACTCTTTGGCAGACCTTCATTCGAGATCATGAACACTCACAACCTCCAGGAAGAAAGTTCAGATCTAAAGCTGGATACAGTTGCTTAATGTACAGCAAGTGAGCAGAAGGCTTTTCTCTTAAACGTTCCAAGGGAAATAAACCCATGTTCAAGCCGGGTGTTACGAGGTGACCCTCTGGAAGGGATATTTCGTTTCGTATCCCCAGGAGTCCTCTGCACGCGCTTGGAAGCCACCAGATAACCCTGGAGAACACACAGCTCAAAGCCCGGGTGTGGCGGCCGCCTTCCACCTCCACGCCCTTGGCACCCCAGGTGCGCTGACCTTGCCCACCTTGAGCTCAGACTCACAATCTGCTCCACACAGTCCCCAAACAGCCACTTCGACCCATTGGGCTGTCCCTTCAAGAGATTTTCAAGGTGCTGGCAAGTTCTTGGGGGGCAAAAGCCACGTGATGTTAGCTCATCGAGGGGGAGGGAAGGAGGAATCACACGCCCAACCGTTTCCCTGCGATCTGCCCCAGGACCTCGTCACAGCTCTTCTCGGACTGGGAGATGGCGCTTGGGCTCCAGTGGAACCTGCCCCTGGATGGCCCACAAGCCGGAGAGCCCTGCAGTCATTCAAAAGGCTTCTGCTCCCGAGAAACCCTCTGGCTCCGGAATAAATGATTCCCATTATTCCATTCATCAAGTGTCTCTTAAGCCTTCTATTATGAGGCTGAATTTTAAACAGGGGACGAGGTCCTTTATTACATCTCCTAATCCATGTTCCCAGTAACATTTCTTTCAGAGTTACAGACTCTGTCTGCAATCTCATTATTGGGTAGACTTTACCCTCCCTTCCTCCACCTGGAGCTAAACTGCACTTAAAGAGAGCACTGCCTCCCATTAAAAAAAAAAAAAAAAACTGAGAGAAATATTCATAGAAGACCAACTGCATTTCCAGAATGCAAGATGCCCATGTCTGCCCACTCACCACTGCAGCCGGAACCCCTGCCTAGCACCGTGCCTGGCACAAAAGGGCATGCGGTATTGGACAAACAAGGCAAGACATCTGCATGCCCGCTGCTCCACAGGGAAGGTCAATGCCACCGTACCAGAAGAGAAGCGCAGGCGCGGGCACTACCCAGCCTTCAGTCCCCAGCACCCCATGAAGCTAGGTGTGGTCAGGCCCTTAATTCCGCCCCCCTCCCCCAGGAATGAGAGCAGAAGTCACCCAGACCCCTTCGGGATCTTTAAATGACCACCTCTCTGGGCTGCTCTGTTCCTTTTCAGCAAGCCTGAGGACAGACACGCCCAGCAGGCTCTGACCGCTCCCAACGCCGCCCCCCCCATGAGCTGTCATTGGAGAAAGAGCTCCCAACGCCCCCCCCCATGAGCTGTCATTGGAGAAAGAAGGCAGCCCCTCCCCCCCTCTCTCTCTCTCTCATCTGGACGTGCATTTTGAAGTCTCTTCCACAGCAGGCAGAACCACCTAACCAATACAGCCCTCCAGAAAAATCTTCCCACGCTGCCAGCATACTTCTAAAAATAACAACAGCAAAACAAAAAAAACATTAAACGAGTACCGCTGATGAAAACTTACTAGTTTGTTACTAGCTAGAGAGGTTGAGCCACTCAGAACTTCAGTAGCAGTGGGCGCAGCAAAAGGCACGGTTAATTAAATCTGGCATTTTATCAGGGTGCCTGGGTGGCTCAGTCAGTTAAGCGTCTGACTCCTGATTTCGGTTCAGGTCATGATCTCACGGTTCATGGGTTCAAGCCCTGTATCCGGCTCTGTGCTGACAGTGTGAAGCCTGCTTGGGATTCTCTCTCTCCCTTTGCCCCTTCCCCCACTGTGCTTACTCACTCTCAAAAAAAAAAAAAAAGTTAAATTTAGCATATTATTTTTAAGCAACTAGGACTTTATTTTGCTAACCGGTATCTACTCACCACAGGTGATTTAAAAAATCTCCTAATTTTGTTGGTTTTGTTAGTTAGCCTCCTCTACCTAGTATCCTAAAACTGAAGTCAAGAAATTGTAGCTTTAATAATGTATTGCATTTGAACTAGAAATTATTCCTCAGAGATGCCTCACAAAAATCTTCACCTTTGAAAAGTTAATCACAAAGGTTAAGAATCGACTTTGCAGGGTGCCTGGGTGGCTCAGTCGGTTAAGCGTCCGACTTCGACTCAGGTCATGATCTCACAGTTTGTGGGTTTGAGCCCCACGTCCGGCTCCGTGCTGACAGCTCAGAGCCTGGAGCCTGTTTCAGATTCTGTGTCTCCCTCTCTCTCTGCCCCTCCCCCACTCGTACTGTCTCAAAAGTAAACTATTAAAAAAAAATTTAAAAATAATCGGCTTTGCAAAAATAAATAGGTGGACTTTCTTTTACCTAAAATTTTCCAGGTAGCACACATAAATAAGTAAACGGATCATCTGTCGATCCGAGTCCAGAAGCAAAGAGCTCAGCTGAAAGCTTCACACTGGCCTGAGCCCACCGTGTGGCAAGTGTTTTTGCAAACTGGCCAAAGATTCGCCCTGTTTCTTGAACATCCGGGTGGGAGGTAAGAAGAGACCCAGTTAGAAAACGACCAAATTAAATGTAAAAATCACATCCCTGTTCAGAAAGGGGAAGATGAGGCTTAAGAAAAATACACAAAAGCCTGAAGGAAATTGCTCCTAAAATCACTTGACAATATGACCTTTGAAAATGGCCCTGGACCAAGGTGAAGTTAAAGCCAGCCTGGGGTGGTGATGTGCTTAAAACATGTAGCAAATTAGGAAAACATTACGCTGAGCGAAGGAAGCCTTACCCAAAAGAGTACATACTGCAGGATTCCATTTCTATGAAGTTCAAACACAGGCAAAACCTGTCTATGGCGAAGAAGAAAAAAGCAGAACAGTGTTGCCTAGGACAGGGGCTGGCGGGGGGAAGAAAGTTGTGGGGAACAGCAGAGGAGAGCCTTCTGGGGTGGTAGGGATATGGTAACAGAAAGATGGATTAAATGGGTGCACGGGTTTGTCCACACTCATGGTGATACGCTTAAAATACATGTACTTCATTTTATAAATTTTGCCTCAGAAAATAAACGAACGTTTTCAACGCATTTAGATATGTATGTCGATGTGTTTAGCGGAAGTGTACGGATGGGTCCCACTTATTTTTACATGCATCCCCCAAAACTGGACTGCTGCACGGATCTGTGTACAGCACATATAGTAAAACAGTAACACTTTATAAAATGTAGGTGGTGGATGTATGGTGTCCACAGTACTACATAATTCTTACAACTTCTCCGTATGTTTGAAAATCTGCCTGATAAAAAACCTGAGGGCAAGTCCACGGTGATTATGTTGAGATCTCTTGTTTGAGACTTTACAGAAGAATGCAAATCTTACCCAGCACTTTCTACTACTTTGTGGCACTAAGGGGCGCCTGGGTGGCTTAGTCAGTGAAATGTCCAACTTCAGCTCAGGTCATGGTCGCACAGTTCGTGAGTTCGAGCCCCACGTTGGGCTCTGTGCTGACAGCTCGGAGCCTGGAGCCTGCTTCCGATTCTGAGTCTCCCTCTTTCTCTGCCCCTCCCTGCTCACGCTCTGTCTGTCCCTCAATCAAAAGTAAACATTAAAAAAAATGTTTAAAAAAAAGTGACAGAGAGCTCCAGCAACAGGGTATGGACAGCAACTCAACACACACCCCAACACCCTGGCCAGTGGGGGGCCAGTGTTCCGCAGGGTAAATGCTCAGACAACGGCCATGCTTCCCAAGGCCTGAAGCCTCGCTCTGCAAGTCTGATTACTCATGGGGCGCCTGGGTGGCTCAGTCAGTTAAGCATCCTTTTATTTTTTTTTTAATGTTTTTTTTTCTGAAAGAGAGAGACACAGTGTGAGGGGGGTAGGGGCAGAGAGAGAGGGAGACACAGAATCAGAAACAGGCTCCAGGCTCTGAGCTGTCAGCACAGAGCCCGATGCGGGGCTTGAATTCGGGAATGGCAACATCATGACCTGAGCCAAAGTTGGACACTTAACTGACTGAGCCAGCCAGGCGCCCCACCATCCTGACTCCTGATATCAGCTCTGATCATGATCTCACAGTTCATGGGATTGAGACTCACATTGGGCTCTGCGCTGACAGCACGGAGGCTGGTTGGGATTCTCTCTCTCCCACCCCCTCTCTCTCTCTTTCTCTCTCTGCCCCATCCCCCACTCATTCTCTCCCTCAAAATAAATATACAAATAAATAAATAAAACTTTAAAAAATATAAGTTTGATTACTCAGAATAATTTTTCAAATAAGTCACTCTGGTCAACCAATTATCAAAAGTCATAAATTCCTAAAGTCTTAAAAGATGTGACTTTGAATTGCAACGGTAATACTGTGTATATACTTTCTAGACAAATAACAGAAACTAATTTTGGACCAAAACATCATGGTCAAAAGACACAAACTTCTAGTCATATGATAAATATTGTCCGAAGGATGTAACATATAGCATGGTGTTATAGTAAGTAATACAGGATAGTATATTTCAAAGCTGCAAGGACAGATGATCTTTTTAAATAAATTTTTTTAATGTTTTATTTATTTCTGAGACAGAGAGAGAGAGAGAGAGAGAGACAGCATGAGTAGGAGAGGGTTAGAGAGAGAGGGAAACACGGAATCTGAAACAGGTTCCTGGCTCTGAGCTAGCTGTCACCACAAAGCCTGACGCGGGGCTCGAACCCACCAGCCGTGAGATCATGACCTGAGCCGAAGTCGGAGGCTTAACTGACTGAGCCACCCAGGCGCTCCTCGTGATGCTCCTCAGTCGATTAAGCGTCCGACTTCGGCTCAGGTCATGATCTCGCGGCTGGTGGGTTCGAGCCCCACGTCGGGCTCTGTGCTGACAGCTTAGAGCCTGGAGCCTGTTTCAGATTCTGTGTCTCCCTCTCTCTCTGCCCCTCCCCCACACATGCTCTGTCTCTCTGTGTCTCAAAAATAAAAAAGTATAAAAAAGTTTATTAAGAAAAAAAAGATGCATCACGAGAACAAAAATTTCGGGACCAGACTTACTGTGATCACTTCCCAGCACACAGAGATGCCAAACACGGCACACTTGCAACTAATATGATGTTATATATTACACCTTGATATTAAAAAAAGTAATAAAGCACATCATTTACTTTCTATGTTTTTTCCTTCAGGTGTGGGACACCCTCCATAGCCTTTAACAAATTACAGTGGAGGAAAATCAGACTGACTATCTTCCATGACAGGCAAGTTACTTAACGACCATGTCAAAAACCCAGCTCGCTCCTCACTTCTCCTTGCAGTTGCTTTTGTAACAAGATCCGTTTTCGGAGTTGGAAAACCTAAACCAGGCAAGGAGGTGGGTTTTGTGTCCGGCAGAGGGAGGTGTTGAGGACAACACTGGGGTCAAACGAACAACTAAGGGGGATGGGTTGATGTGCACTGGCCGCTGCCTACAGAGGCCGGGGGTCCTTGCATACAAGAGCCCCTCGTGGAAAATTCAAATCCTAACTATTTTCCAAAGCGTGAGGTGGGCCCTGCCTTCTTCTGGAATGTTCTCTTGAGGGTACAACCCACTGTATTCTCAGCAGCCCACGGACCCTTCAAGCCACAGAGCCCATCTAGCCCAGGGTCTCACCCAGCAGGGCAGCCCTTGCCCTTCCACAGCGGGGCCTAGCTGCTCCGCCGGTCTCTTCAGTCTCTGAACCAGGAACACAAGGAAGTTTGATTCACAGACAACCAGAAGGGCCCTCTGAGGCCGGAAATGCTGTGAGTCAGGTCATTCTCGGAGGGTGCCGGACGCTCACCTGGGGCACAGGGGTGGGTGACGTGAGAGGCCCCTGCCCCCATGGGTCTCATACCTCGGGCGCCTTCTGCTCACTGGCAAATCTCACAACGCCAGCGCTTCAAGAGGCCTCAGGGACTGTATGGCTCAGAAATTGGGTGACGCTGGCCGTCCAGGAAGCTAAGTGAGATGGATGTGGCCGCCAAGCAGCCCCTGCCTCCATCCCCCTCGCTCCTGCAAGAGCCCGAAAATTCTACTCTTCCGTCCGATGCTCCAAACTGGTTCCCTAAAATCATCCTCTTTCTTGTGAGCTTTGCCTTTTCCAGAAAAGGAGAAGGCAGAAGTTCAGGGCTAAGCCCGCCAGTGCCCGCAGGGAGGGCAAGGAAGACCAGAGCACACGGTCCCGGAAGGCGGGAGCCTGCATCCATTCCCCTCCACACAGTCCACACCTCCCGCAGCCCAGTGTGCCGGGTAAGGGTATGTGGATGGCCTGACACAGAAGACAGTACGACTAGAGGCTGCGGGTCTCAGCCCCCCAGCCTGTGCCAGCCCATCGAGGACCGTGGTGCCAGGCTCGGAGGCTGGATTTGGAAGGCTCCGCGCAGCCAGACGCACAGCGACAGCAGCCATCAGACATCACCCAGATTTAACTGCCCTAAAATTAGCAGTCAGAGCAAAGTAGTTGCCGCCGTGATTGCGTCAGAGCCCTGCTGGCTGGCCCGCTGCCAGTTTCCAACCAACAATATTCTGGAAGCAAGCCAGCCAGGCATTTCGGAGAACGTTCCCATTCTGGCTTTGCTATTAATGTTTTATAATTCGGTGACAAGGTGAACAAAGTCTGTATTGGGCTGCATCTGCAAGGGGGTTATTTTCTTTGTTGGAAGCACTTATTCTTCGGGTGAGTAAAGTACTGTGGACGGATCCCTTTTAAATATTTAAATGCTTGAAATTTATTTAGGGATTCACATTCAACTGGCTTCAACAAAGATTATGCAAATCTGGCCAAGCATAAATGCAAAACAAAAATCCCCTGAGACTTCTTGGGACCCTGGCAAAGGGGCGGGGAGCTGGAGAAATTGTTCCACACTCCCTTCCCAACGAAGGACAGATGACCAGACTCGACCAGAAGGGCTACCTCATCACGATTTACAACATTTCTCGTGGATAACAGAAAACCCACCGGCTGACATTCATCAAACCTCTTGACCCAACGCTGGGCAACCATCTTCCCCCCCTGGAGGGACACCTGGTTGGGGTCCCCCATTCTCCTGTGCACACACCTTCTCTACTCCCTCACTCCTTCCATGATCTCTGGAGGTCAACCACATCTCACAAGGAGGCCGGGAACAGAGGAAAATAGCCTTGTAGCTAGAGCAGAAAGATTGGGTTTAAAGTCTAAGGCTAAGAAGACTCAGAGGCTCCTGGGTGGTTCAGTCGGTTAAGCGTCCAACTTCGGCTCAGGTCGTGATCACTGGATTCCTGGGTTCGAGCCCCACGTCAGGTCCTGTGCTAATAGCTCTGAGCCTGGAGCCTGCTTCAGACTCTGTGTCTCGCTTACACTCTGCTTTTAAGTAGGAACAGAGATGCATTTTTCCGAGCAAAAGGCTTCCAATGACCCTCCAGTAAGCAGACTTGGTGGGTAAATGAGGTGATTTTGTTATTACTTAGATGAATCTCTCGGTCCTGCCTCAAATCTCCTCGTCGCACCTCTTAACACACAGATTTACACACACAGGAGTTAGGATGACCCGCCTCTGAATTCACAGAATGTAGGAACTACTACTGTATCAGGGTACTGAATGTAAAAGACCTTCAGCTGTAAAATGAAAACTGCACTTACTGAGCACCGACTACATTTAAGGCATAAATAACTCTCGGATGTACTTTGCCATCCTCAAATTAGAAGTGCCAAGTCGATGAGAGGTGTCCTGCATTCTGGCGATGGGTTTTCAAAACTCAGTGTTTCCTCTAGAAATGATTGTGGCTGATGGGCCGACAGGCAAAGGACTTTACAGATGAAACGGCACAATCCAGAAATCCCTTCTTTTCAGGTATGTCTATGAATGGGCCCACACCAGGGTTTGTAAGTGAACTGTAGCCTCATCCAACAGGGGTGTGCCCTGGTCAGTTGGGAGCCTCTGAAACCTGGGACAGGTAGAGACCACATGCTCTCAGGAACAGGAGGACATCGCCCAGGGTGCCCTGCGTCCCCAGAACCACACCCTCAGAGCGGGGCTGTAAGTGTCCGAAAGGAACACACCGGCCTCTGCTATCACTCTCTTCACAAACTGTGTACTACCCCCCTTTCACTAGCTTGTGATCAAAGTTCAATCACAGATCATCTCAGATGGAAATGATTTAAAATGTAAGTATAAAAGGCTGTTTAGGGGCGCCTGGGTGGCTCAGGCGGTTCAGGGTCCAACTCTTGATTTCTGCTCAGGTCATGATCTCACAGCTGTGAGTTCAAGCCTCACATCGGGCTCCGCGCTGTCGCTGCTTGGGGGTCTCTCTTTCATCCCACTCTCTGCCCCTCCCCCGCTCATACTGCCTCTCTCTCTTTTTTTTTTTTTTAAATATTTTTATTTATATCTAGGAGAGAGAGAGAGACAGCGTGAGCAGGGGAGGGTCAGAGAGAGAGGGGGATACAGAATCTGAAGCAGGCTCCAGGCTCTGAGCTGGCAGTCAGCACAGAGCCCGACGCGGGGCCACGAACCGCGAGATCATGACCTAAGGGAAAGTCGGACGCTTAACCGACTAAGCCACCCAGGCGCCCCTCTCTCTTTCTGAAAAGAAATTAAAAAATTTTTAAAAGGCTGTTTAGACAGACCATTTACAAAAGACACAATACAGCACTATAGCACTTTAAGGCAACACTACTTACTTAGTTCAACAAAAGCCAAGACACACACTTCCTTCATGTTTAAACCCCTGGCTCTTCCATCATTCCTTTAACAAATATTTGTTTGCTAAGAGCCTGTTATGTGGCAAGACTCAGGGAAGTACAGGCAGGAACCACAGTAAACCAGAAATGCCCCTCCCATGTGGCTCTTAGGTTCTATTGAGGTGAGGCGGAAGATAAACACATAAAAATTAAAATACAATACTGAGGGCCCGGGGCTGGCTCAGTCAGTAGATCATGTGACTCTTGATCTTAGGGTTGTGAGATCAAGTCCCACGTTGGCTGTGGAGCCTATTTACACATACACACACTCTTCATGGCAGGCAATGATGAGTGCTACAGATGAAGGTCAAGCAGAGAACCGGGGAGCAGAGAGCGCACAGGAGGGAGGGGGAGGTGGGAGGTGCTAATTTAGCTGGGTAGCTGCAACACCCAGGCTCTGGAGAGGCCAGGTGGCTGGGCCCCCTGACTCTCTCGCAGCAGAGGCCAGCGTGTGCCACAGTGGTAGCCAGTGACACATGGGCCGAACTATACTGTACTTTCAAGTCTGTTTTTACTCTTCAGAAGTTTCTGGACGAGCAAATGATTAGCTACGTCCTTCTATCCTGATCGTGGGCCTGGTGGGGGCTAAGCGTGATGGTATGGTGCTTCCGCAACAGGGGAGTTCAACCAGAAACATTCCAGAAAGAACGGTATCCCCCAGTACATTATCCACTCCCCACCCAAATTAAACCTCTAACCAAGGAGCCCAAAGCAATTCTGGAAGAGAACAGGCCAAAGTTAAAAAAAAAAAAAGAAGAAAAAAAAAGTCCTCAGAAAAGGAACAATAGAGTAAACAGAGGGCCCAGTAAGAATAGAGTCTGTCTTAAACTTCACTCACAGGATGCTAACAGGCCCCTGAGAAACTGCTTCCAAACAGTCATGAACTCTAACCCGAGAGAGTGGTGGGCAGAACACGGGTCTCTGGACCGGGGAAGGGCACACATTTCAAAGGGTAACAAGAGAGCCCTTGAGATGCAAAAGGAGATACTCCACTTCTATAGATTTTTAATGCCATCTTTCTTAAAATGTATATTTTTACGTTTTATAATGTCTGTATCTTTTTTTTTAATGTTTTATTTATTTCTGAGAGACAGAGAGAGAGCGTGAGCAGGGGAGGGTCAGAGAGAGAGGGAGACACAGAATCAGAAACAGGCTCCAGGCTCTGAGCAGTCAGCACAGAGCCTGACACAGGGCTCGAACCCACGAACCGTGAGATCGTGACCGAATGAGCCACCCAGGTGCCCCAATAACGTCTGTATCTTATGATAAATTTACATCCATGTGCATATGCACATAGGCAGAAACACACAGCCATAGGCATACACGCACAGCCGTTTATTTACATGGCGATGTTGTATGGAGAGGGTATGCACGTTGGAAGAACTCAGAAAACCTCCTACAAAGAAATCACTACTCCCTGGATTAAGGTATTAAACCCTCAAACGACAGCTTTTGTCCTTTATGAACAATTAAAACTGTGATTCCTAAAATGGCTTGTTAGGAACTTCAGTACAAAGAAGACTGTATCCCACAGCTATTTCTGAGCCACGTGCATCTCCGCTGTTCAACCAGGAACCAAATGCATTACGAAGCCCCCTGGAAGACAGGGAAAGCCATCTTCATGCTGAGCGTACAGGCTACTACGCCCCGAGCAATGCCATCAGACATGCTTTCTTCAGTCTCCACAAGTAATTCATCTCAGCACACATAATTTTTTATTTCTCCCAGAGTTCTTGCCTTCCCCAGTAACAATTTTTAACATTGGCTCTCCACCTAGATTTTTTTCCCTACTGATGAGTAACTGAATGCACAACTTAACAGCCTGCCTGGGCACTCGGATTGCTTGAACAGCTCAACCAACTAGAAGCTTCTTCCAGATTTAGCAAGTGTGCGAAAGTGAAAAATATGGAGTAATCCCACGGGCAGAGCTAAGCCCCTTAGGACTAAATGTATATTTGGGAAACAGGAAGGGAAGAGGATCTACTAACTGATCATTGAAACACCAGGAAAGGGCGCCCAGGTGGCACCGTTGGTTAAGCGTCCGACTTCGGCTCAGGTCATGAGCTCATAGTTTGTGAGTTCGACCCCCATGGTGGGCTCTGTGCTGACAGCTTGGAGCCTGGAACCTGCTTTGGATTCTGTGTCTCCCTCTCTCTCTGCCCCTCCCCCACTTGTGCTCTGTCTCTCAAAAATAAACAAATGTAAAAAAAAAAATTAAAAATTAAACACCGGGAAAATGGGGGAAAGGCTATGATTTTCTTTTCCACTACCTGAAAGGAATGCAAAATAAAATAACACCCAGAAATAAGTTCAGAAAGAAATTCTGATCTTTCCCACAGTCTTTTCAGTGCCTAAGACCTCCAGAGGTCACGGGTCACAGGGGGGCCCTATTTTCTAAGTCATTCAGTCAGTCAGTCATTAAAATATTTCTTAATCACCAACCATGCAGAGCACGGTTCTAATTACGAGGAACAGACTAAAATGGAATTCATTTCTGCCTTAGGATAACTTGGTCGGCAGAAGCAGCAAAGGAGGCTTGAGAGGCTCTTTCAGGATGTGTGTGTGGAAAAGGCAGAGAGATGGGAGCCAGTTGGTCAGAAATTGGGTGCATTAGTCCTTAGCCATAACCGAGAGTGATTCTTTGTAAGCCTAGAAGCTTCCAGAGAGCCACTATTCATAGCTGAGCCAGTTTGACGATTTCATCGTGACTTGGGAAGAGATCATAAAAACAGTCCGATGTGCTATGGAAGCAGCGTCCTTCGGGAGGGCAGACAAAGATGCTAAATCACAGGCTCAAACTCCAAGGAGCACCGGGGGTGGAAGCAGCTAAAATAAAGCAAAACAGAACACAATACATGTCGGGTCTTGCAATGACGTTAGTGCAGGAAGGCAACATGTGGCTAGTGGCAGCATGCGATTAAGGACTCAGGGGTCTTAGTGAACAGGACACTCACTGGGTCTGGGGAGCACGGCCATCAAAAAAAAAAAATTCAATGCATGGGGCGCCTGGGTGGCTCAGTCGGTTGGGAGTCCGGATTCGGCTCAGGTCGTGATCTCACGGCTCATGGGTTCGAGCCCCGCATCGGGCTCTGTACGGACAGACAGCTCAGAGCCTGGAGCCTATTTCAGATTCTGTGTCTCCCTCTCTCTCTGACCCTCCCCTGCTCACGCTGTCCTGTCTCTCTCTCCCTCTCTCAGAAATAAATAAAACATTAAAAACATTTTTTTTTCATTGAATGCAGGTTTGGGCTCTAATCAGTGCAAGGGGGCCACGCAAGCTGAGGGAAGGGCACTCCTACTCTGCCCAGGTCAAGCTGAGTGGGACTTCTGGGTCCAAGGTGGTGCTCAGGGAATAACCGAAATACCTCTATGGAAAGATCTGTTCTACAGCCCACCAAGGGGATAGAATGCACATAAAACAGGAAGAATTCGATTTCAATGCTGTGGGTAAAGAACACCGTCTAGTAGTCAAAAACCTCAGAAGGGCGGAGCTCTCCATCCCTTCCAGGCAACGTCCAGGTATTGCTGGAAGACCACTCGTAGAGCATATAAAAGAGATCCACAGATCCACGCATCACAGAAGGGCTGGACTGTGATTCCCAAACACTGGTCCTCAGTGAACTTTTCACTGGCCTATGCAAAAGGGAAAAGTGTCTGTGTATGGAGGGTATACATGGACATTGGGATAATTGAAGACATTTTTTTAATGTTTATTTATTTTTGAGATAGGGAGAGACAGAGCATGAGTGGGAGAGGGGCAGAGAGAAAGAGGGAGACACAGAATCCGAAGTAGGCTGCAGGCTGTAAGCTGCCAGCACAGAGCCCTACCCGAGGCTCAAACCTGTGAACCGCGAAATCATGACCTGAGCTGCAGTTGGACGCTCAACCGACTGAGCCACCCAGACGCCCCTCGTGTGGGATAATTTTAACAACTGTCTTCTCTGGAGGGGAAGAACCTTCCTGTCTGACAGCATGCATATTCTCTTCCTTTTTTGGGGTGTGGGGGTGGGGAGTGGGGTATAAACTAATACATCTTGATGAAATGCACCGAAAGTGGGTAGTAGCTGCTGTTGTTAATTTTCAATGTTTGCATAGCAACGTCGCATACTGCCAAATCTGACGATCCCTAAAATTCGCTTTTGGTTCTGTTTTCTTTTTTGTTTTACAGGCGGACATAAACAAAAACTATAGGAACAACAGAAAAGGGTAACCTTAAGGTCCTTCATCGTACAGAAATGTGGCAACAACTAGATTCAACTTACTACATCCTTTCTCCCTTCTTCTCACCCAACTTGGCTACATGGGACTGGCGGGAAATACCATGGAACCGGATTATGCTAAATATGAAATCTGTCAAGAAACAGAATCTCTACTGTGGGTCAGATCTGGCTCACTCCTGGGAACCAAAGTTTATGAATCAAGTCCAGAAAGGATTGTAATAAGTTACCACTGAAGTTACGAAGCACTCAAAGTCCTATTATATTGTTATCTCTCCTTTAAAGAGGTCACAGCTAAATGTGATCGGAATAGAAAAGCAACTTCTGAATCATTGATTCCAAGGTAAACAAGTAGCTAGAATTCTCAGGAATGTTCAAACACAAACACACTGCAAGGCAATGAATGCCAAGACACAATCATGAAAAACGATTAACTGTTACAATCAGTCATTTGCATTACGCTAATACCTTGGTTTTAAATGTTCAAGAAACCTAAAATATTGGGGCTAAAAGGGATCATGGAATACTTTCTCCAAACTCGTCTGTGACAGGCAACAGAAGGAGGAAATCATTCCACCTGACTAAAGCTCTGCCTATTCTATCATCCTGCAAGGAAATTAGGTACATTAATAGATGTGGAAAAACCTGGAACACGGTTCCCCCATTCTTCAGAACTGTACGTCGTATCTCACTCAAGTTCAAAACAGGAAGAAAAAAAACAAACTTGCTTTGCTTTTCAGTTAACAATAAAAGTCTAAATTTTCTTTAAGTTCAGCACATCTTTGAAAAGATAAGTAATCCTAAACCACCAGGACAAGCAGATCATAAACGCAAAGACTCGATGCCTTCCTCAATCTCAAAAAGAAAAAACAAACAAACAAACAAAAAACAAAGCACCTTGCATTTATCAGTTATGGCTGGGATTCAAATAGGGGGCAGTATCCACTCAAACACATAGTCCTTTGCAAAGTATGCAGCAAACGCATCCCTTTTAAACTAGTTTTGACCGGCAAACCCAATGCTTTTAACCAGTTTCAATTACCAGACAGTTGCACTTTCAAGGTTAGTGAATATTCCCTCACTTTCAAGAACGGATAGATTTTCAAAATGAATAACCCACTATTCCTTTTGCCTCAGGTAAAAAGATGTCCCCCAAGGGGGACAGGTGTTTACTAAGCTCAGGTATCAAGAAACCCTTTAAAATGCCATTCCAGGGGCACCTGGGCGGCTCAGTTGGTTAAGTGTTGGACTTTGGCTCAGGTCATGATCTCCCAGTCCTTGAGTTCAAGCCCCACGTTGGGCTCTGTGCTGACAGCTCAGAGCCTGCAGCCTGTTTCAGATTCTGTGTCTCCCTCTCTCTCTGCCCCTCACCCGCTCATGCTCTCTCTCAAAAATGAATAAATGTTACAAAAAAATTTTTTAAATGCCATTCCAATTTCAAAGGGGGGGAGGAGGCAGAAGGCGAGGGCAACTTAACAAGCCCACAGTACACAGCATGAACTACAATAAACATCATAAAAGTCAAATCACGATGCTCTGATTAATATCTCATCTCATTCCATAAAATGAAAAAGCTCTCTGATAAAGGCAAAGATTTAAAGCCACAAGCATCTGATGAAAAATATACACTTAAGTCAGCTGGGGAAAATCTGCAGCCTACACCCCAAAGCCAGTTGTTCTACCTCCATACCTGCAATGTATATTACTTTCTCTTATTTTCCAGACCAAATGCTTATACTGCTTCTTACTCAAGTTCATTTCACCCCATCTATAGGTAGCATGTGGGTACTGATAAAAGCTGTTTCTGATTTCATTTTCTACTTCCCAGATGTTTGCTAGAGTTTTTTTTTCCTTCAGCTATTTATGAATACACACCAATTTAGAACAAATTCAACATGTCATATTTTAAGCTGGGCAAGACACACAATAAATGGCAGCTATAAAATAAGTCCAAGATATTTCCCCAGCTTAAGGACAAGTTTGCCTACCGAGGCAAGATTTGGACAGGCTGCCATGGTCTTGCTCTAGGAAAAAAGTACTTAAAATGTATAACTGAGAGCCTGCTGTTGCTGATTACCTACAGGCTACGGTAATTTTCATAAAAGGGGTTGTGCTTAGAAATGAAAAACCAAGTGTTAACTGGGGAGAAAGGCCGAAAGACGTCTCCACCACAATCCTTGCTATGAATCACACGTATACACTTCAACTACACACATCATTGGACTCTCAGGAAGAATCAATGATTTTGTACACAAAACTCAAGATTCAAGACTGCACTTTTCTATGAATAATGTTGTTTTTATACCTCTGAATCAAGCGATGAACTACTAAATTAGGCAGTAAACAATAAGCGAAAATACTGTCTAAATACACTCCCCAAATATATTCCTCAAACAAAAACATGAAACAGACATCCTTAAATTTGTGACTAAAAATGGTGAACGAGTTGTCTCTTGAAATTCATCTTTAAGAATGCCAGAAATAATGACACCTTTTGAAACCGAGATAAACGTCTGCTTTATAAGGAAGTAGTATATTTCAAAGAAAGCAACAATTCTGGAGATTTTTTTGCTCCCATTACTAATTGCAAAACTAGAAAAATTACAACCTGGATTGCAGATAGGCAACTCAAAAGCGCAGTTTACAAATGCCTGTCATAAGAAAGCCATCTAGCGTTAACATTTAGAAATGAAAGCTACAGACAAAAGAGGCAAAGAAAAGAAAAATCTTAGTGACTATTTTGAACTTAGCTGAGAGCAAACCTATGAGAATCGTCAAGATTCTTTGTTTAAAAAAAAAAAAAGGCCATCCTCATGAAAATCAATCCCTAATCTAAACAAAATCCAAAACCTGTACAATTTTATTTTGACCAAAATCATGTTTTGGTGACCACCATTCCGTGACCAATGCACTTGATTTTTCCAATACTCACGCTGGAGTCATCTTGGGCTGAATTAATTTAACTGAAGCAGGTTAATGATGACAAATATCTCCCAGAGGGGTAATGCCAAGTTGTTTTCTCTTCCCCAGAAGCATCGGCTCTCGCTTGCAGAGGATGAACTGAAATTGATTCTTTGGGTTTGTGGCACGGTTGAAAATTAATCTATAGGCGCTCGTGGGGATACTCCCAGGACGTGGTCAAACTAGCTTTAATAATACGGGGGGGGGGGGGGGGGCCACAAGGCCCGGGAGCCGAGGATGGAGCGAGGCACCGAGACCAGAGAGGTGGCCGAGCGGTCGGGACCCCAAAGGGTGGTCGCGCCAAGTTGGAAGGGCGCTCGCCGCGCCTCGGGATCTTACAAAAGAGGGAGCGGGGCGCCGGCGAGGGCGCGCGCTGGGGGCGCACACCTTCCCGGGGGAAGACACCCTGCAGCAAGTTCAGCAAGTAACCCCGCCCGGCGCGCCGGTGCACAGCGTCCCGCGGCCTTTCATCTTCTCTCTTGGGTTAGTCACAGAGGAGTTGCTGCGCACCCGGAGGAGGTCCTCATTAGTGCTCGTGTCACCAAGACGCGAATAACCTTTCTGCCGATCGATAACTTTCAGCGAACGAGCGGCCGCGGCTCCTCTTCCACCCGCGGCTCGGAAGCGCGGGCGCGTCGGCCAGCCGGACCCCCCAGCCCCGCGCCCCTGCCCGGCCCCCGGCCCCGCCGTCAGCCCCCGAAGAGCTCCCGGGGCAGCCCCTGCACCCCGGGACGGTCCTCGCGGAGGCCCCGCGCGGACACCCCCCCGCAAGGCACCCGCGCGGATCCCGCCTCGCTCGCGGTCCGCTCGCCCGACACGCACCTGGGAGACGCAGTCCGCCGGGACCTGCTACAGCCCACGAGCGCGCGGCGGCGCGTACCGGGGCCGCCGCCTCGCCGCCCGCCGCTGCCCGGGGCTGCCCATCGGCCCGGACTCTGCCGGCGCCGGGCTCCGGCGGGAAGCGGCCCGGACCCGCCGGCTGCGGCTGGAGCTGTCGGCCTGCGCTCGGGCGGGCGGGCGGCCGGGGCGGGGGCGCGGCGCTGCTGCTGCTGCTCCTCCTCCTCCTCCGTCGTCCTCCTCCCGCTCCGCCGGCTCCTCCCGGGCTCCCGGTCTGCCGCGCCGGCTCCCGACGCCGCCGCCCGCCCGCCCGGCGGCACCGCCCCCCGCCCGCTCTGCGGCCTCCCATTGGCCGCCGCCTGCAGGCCCCCTCGGCCCCGCCCCGCGATTGGGCGCGGACGCCGTCCGTCCCGCCGCCCCGCGGGGCTCGGGGCTCAGGCGGTGCGCGGTTCCCAGGCCCCGGGGCGCGCGAGAGCGGCGCGTCCCGGAGGGGTTCGGGCGCCCTTCCCCGGGAAGGGGCTGCGGGGCGCGGGGGCGCGGCGCCTTGCGACCTCGGGGGAGGTGCAGCCTACCTGGACCCGCGCCTCGGGAGAACCGGCGCCGCCCTCCGCGGACTCGTTTTCCCCCTGCGGCCGGAATAAGTTAAAAACCCCGAGTCTGGCTGCGAGCGGCCCCCTAGCGCCGTCGCGACCCCGCCTGACCCTCCACTCTCCGCGGCTGAGAGAGACGCGCCCGCCCCGCGCTCGGGTCCCCGCGCCGCCAGAGCCCGAGTGAGGCGGGCTGAGAAGACCCAGGCAGCCAGCCGCGGGCGCTGCGCGGGCACCTGCCCCCAGACGCAGAGGAATCGCGGCGGCCGGCGACGGCCCAGACGACTGTCTCGCTGTGTTCAGCAGACGACGGCCGGAGGGGCGAGCTCCGACTGTGCGCCAACCCGGGAGGGCGCCCCCGGACCGCCCGGGCGGTGTCCCTACTGTGTACGGACCCCGGAGGGCGCCCAGGCGGTGCCCTACTGTGTGCCGGCCTGGGGGTAGGGGACGTCCCGGGACCGCCCTGGGGCTGTCTCCCTACTGTGTTATGGCCCAGGAAGGCGCCCCGGGGCAACCGTGACTGAGCCCCTGCGCCCTGGGGTTGGGGTAGGAGGTTGCACGGAGAAGCGTATAAATGAATAGACTGTTAAGATAAGGCCAGGTGGGTGCCAGCGCCCCGGAAGGTGATGAAACCTTTGCAAGCTAGGGGGGAGGGGTGCTAGGAGAGGCGAGAAGTCCAGGTGCTGCGGGCCCCGCGCACCACCCCGCCTGCAGGGAATCCACAACCTAGGGTCGGAATGCTTTCGGATCTTTATCTAGAGGAGGAAGAGGAAATGAACTTTTTATACTCTTTTCGACTTTCCTGGGAGCTGTTGATCACCCAGGAGGAAGCGCTACCTGAAACTATTAATATAAATTGCTTGACTCTTGAATTGGTTGCTGAACGATTCAAGGAGCTCTTTTAAGAGAAGACATTTTTAGGGCGCCTGGGTGGCTCAGTCAGTGAAGCCTCGGAGCAGGTCCTGATCTCACATGTTCGTAGGGTTCGTGGATTTCAGCCTCGCGTGGGGCTCAGCGCTCACAGGCTCAATGCAAGAGCCTGCCTGGGATTCTCCCTCCCTCCCTCCCTCTCTCTCTGCCCCTCCCCTGCTTATGCACAAGTTCTCTCTCTCAAAATAAATTAACAAACAAAAAAAGACTTTTTGTAAACTATGCCGAAATTGCTTCTGCCTAAACGGTAGGGTGGGAGTCACAACCTGTAAGCAGGACTAGATAGTTGAGGTAATCTGTAACTTACCTTCCAGGCCCACCGTAGCATTTCCTGAGCTGGTTTTATGGCTAGAGCTGGCCGAGCTGTTTCCTGAGACTCGATCCAGGGCTTTCAGTTCCTGTTTCTGGAGGCAGAATTCTTCCTGGAGAGATAAAGCTGTTTGTACTTCCCCATCTCCAACATCCCCTAGAATATAACCCTGTGAAAAGTTAGAGGTGGTTCCTCCCATGCTATATTTCTCTGTGATCTAAGGCACGTGTACATCGTCCAATCTTTTGGACCTCTTTGTAAAATATGCATATAATATATGGGAGTAGGTGTCATAAAACATGCCTGAGTGTGACAATGACATAACAAAATTTCTGAGTTCTCCAGGTTTGATAAGTTTCCCAACCGTCACCGCATTACTGCGCTTACAAGATTGGCAGATAGTCACTCAACAAACACAATACGGAGACCCTGTGATGGTCCAGAAGATCCAAGAGCAGGGGATGTAAAACCACATAGGACATGGGCCCTGCCCGTCAGGAGCCCATCCTCATATATAACAGATGCTCTCCCAGAGGTGTGAATAAAATCCCACAGGAACGGACATGGACAGACATTTCCTGGGGGGGCCGAGGAAGGACACATTTCCCTTCATAACACGTTATTACGGTACTTCTCACACTTGACATAATTGCACGTGTCAATTGTCTTCCCCGCTATGCCGTAAGAGCCTGGGGAACAGAACCACGTCTCCCCCTGCCTTTCGACGCAAAATGGTGGCGACTGAGTCAGTGGGTTGGCAGTGAGCTGGCTCCCACAGCTGCACTTATCCACTGTCTGGAAGACGAGGAGGAACTTTGATGTGTTCCTTACTGTCCAGGGCGCAACGATTTTGGAAGGAAGTCTGCCCAGACGCTCAGTGATGATGTTAGCTGCAGTTCTCCTCCTCTCCCACTTTCCCATCCCTCTCGTGTGTTGCAGACTAAAGCCGAAACACCCCGGGCCCCTTTGGCCACTACCAAAGTTGGCAGCATTTTTTCAAGTGCTTGTTATTGATAGTGCAGTCAGTTGTCTGCGTTTATGAAAGCCTGTGAGAGTTTCTGATTTTCCCAGAACCCGTGGGCACATGGAGTCCTCCCTCGTCACCGTGTTCCCTGCTCCAGGAGACATATACTGAGACCCTTTCCTGTGTCTGGCTGATGTTAGACAGTGGCGACAGTGCCCAGGGCCAGGTCCATAAGATGTCCACCTTAGGACACTGTGAGATCTTCAAGAGACAAACCTCAGGAATAATCTCGCATCTTATTCCCCGAAAATATATATTCTAGAGGTACTCTTAGGTTTACCACTGCGTTCTTCCTCACGGGTTTTTCCATCAGCCCTCGTTTCTTGCCTTTTTAGGAAAGGGCAGAGACTGAAATTGCCTCACCTGTTGAGATATCCGTTCATCATTTTGTCCTTAGGATATCTTACTGGGGAAAAGAATTTTTTTTCTATTAAAGCTATAAATTTTGCTGAAGTTCTAAAGAAAAATACCAACTATGAAGTGTGACACTGTATTTGCTAGAGTGAAAGATCATGTGTTTACCTTGTCACTGTCACCTTCTCTCAGGCTAAGGCTTCCTCCCCCCCTGCCCCCTCCGCCCATGTTCAATTTCTGCCTCTCAAGTCTGTTTTCTCCCGTGGATTTCATCATGCTCTAAGGGGTTCCTAAAGAAACAAACTCAAGGGATTAATCCTCTTTACAATTCTGAATCAACACACCAACTCCTGAAATAATTCCAACATCGGTCTTGCCTATTTTTCCCTAAATGGTGTAAAATGGCACAGAGTTCAAAGACATACCAGCTGTCTACACGGTTCCAAGATTTTGAGCTTATTGGCTGACCTTGGCTAGTAATAGTAACTATGTACCTTTGAATTTAGCAAAACACGAGTTCAATTTTCTCAACACACTACAGCAAGTTTCTACCTACAAACTATATGTATACACTGCACTAAACCCGAATGGCTATCTGAGCTCATAAGGTTTTAGATTTCCACCCTCGTTTCCTCCTTCCCTTTTCTACGACCAACCCTCTTTTAAATATATTTCTTTTAAGCCAAATGAATATTCATAAACTGCAACAAATGTGTGTTGACTTCATACTACCTATGGGGCATTATGTTAGTCTCGAAGGACCCAAAGGGCTGTACACCTGTGTATGTGAATTTCATGATAAGAAGCAGGTCTCAGGACCACTGAGAAGAAGTTCCCACAGGGAGACCTGGAGAGTCAACAGCCTACAGGCAAAGCTTCAGCCAGTGGTGGAAAGCCTCACCAAAGAGAGCAAACCTGGTGAGCAAGGAGGAAAGAAGGGAACACCACCAGCAAGAGGAAACACAATGGGCAAAGACACAGGAATCAACAGTCCGAGGCATGTTTGGGAAATAGCTGTGCCATTTGGCCGTATACAGGCTTATTCACTTATATAACAGATACTTATCTAGTGCTTCGTCCCTGCTAGGTCCGTTTTCTTCTTCGGAGGGAACTCATCTCATATAGGTATTGCTTCACTTTCCTTTCAAAATGGCAGTCTCTAACAACAGAAACTTTTTATTTCATTTATTTTATTTTATTTTTTTCTTAAATAGTTTATTGTCAAGTTGATTTCCATATAACACCCAGTGCTCATCCCCACAAGTGCCCTCCTCCGTGCCCATCACCCCCCTTCCCCTCTCCCCCACCCCCATCAGCCCTCAATTTGTTCTCAATATTCAAGAGTCTCTCATGGTTTGCCTCCCTCCCTCTCCCCCACTATTTTTCCCCTTCTTCTCCCCCATGGTCCTCCGTTAAGTTCCTCCTAATCCTCCTATATGTGCAAACGTATGGTATCTGTCCTTCTCTGCCTGACTTATTTTGCTCAGCATAACACCCTCAAGGTCCATCCACGTTGCTACACATGGCCAGATTTCCTTCTTTCTCATTGCCATGTAGCATTCCATTGTATCGATGAAGCACATCTTCTTGATCCGTTCGTCAGTTGATGGACACTTGGGCTCTTTACATGTTTTGGCTATTGTTGAGACTGCTGCTGTGAACATTGGGGTACATGTGCCCCATAACAACAGAAACTTTTTAGGCTATCCTGTAATAAAGTAAAATAAGAAGTACCAATTTCTGGTGCAATTTAAACATGGTAAAGGGGCATCTGGGTGGCTCTGTTGGCTAAGCAGCCGACTTCAGCTCAGGGCATGATCTCACGGTTCATGAGTTTAAGCCCCAAGTTGGGCTCTGGGCTGACGACAGCTCAGAACCTGGAGCCTGCTTTGGATTTTGTGTCTCCCTCGCTCTTCACCCTTCTCCCACTCACACTCTGACTCTGTCTCTCAAAAATAAATAAATATTAAAATTTTTTATTAATTTAAAAAATAATAAACATAAAATAAAATAATAAACGTGGTTAAACTGCAGCTTAGAAAGCGTGGGTTACTGGCCCCAGTTGTGAGTATCCCAGCAGTCCTGATAAAAAGAAAGCACCTACTTCTTTTCAAATGCAACTCAATAAAATGATGCAAGAGTTACTAAATAATGTGCTAAATATCACATATTACTCATAGGAGCCAGAGAAGAAGCTATCTTCTTCTAAAACTCAATTCTGCAAGTAGGAGGCCTACTGTGTGCTCACCTCTGATGGGGGGGATGTATAAGATTATTACATAAAAGTAACCAGGTCATCCCCAAAAAAATATAATACAGCTAAGCTGGGATTTTTGCATAGGAAAATTTTAAGAATGGTGCAAAGCCAATACATTAAAAGTTGCATGTTGTACAGATATGTGCATGAAGATTTGGAAAGGCAGTATGCACAGAGAATCAAAGATCAAGGGCGAGTATCTTTCAGGAGGGAAGGGTTTCTTGTACTCATAACATTTGTTTCACAAATAAGAAATTCCTATATGTTGGGGAGCCTGGGTGGCTCAGTCGGTTAAGCATCTGACTCTTGATTTTGGCTCCAGTCATGATCTCCCGGTTCGTGAGTTTGAGTCCCACATCAGCTTCTGTGCTGCCAGCGCAGGATTTTCTCTCTCTGCCCCTCCCCTGCTCACATTTTCTCTCTCTCTTTCTCTCTCTCAAAATAAATAAATAAAGTTAAAAAAATAGAAAGGTAGAAACCCGTATGGTGATCTTTGCTGCAATGTTCCTAATCCAATGTTTTTTTAAGAATCTTCCGAGACATGTGGATTATTTCTTTCCTGATGGTCCAAACCCTTGCCCACAACTGTTCCCATTTTCTTCCCTTTACCTTCCCCTGTCCAGACTCACAGCTAAGCGACTTGTACAAAGTTTATCTCCTGACAGCTATCTTCTGCCCTCTCACCTCACCTCACTAAAAAAAAGAAAAAAAAGACAATGAAAAAGAGGCCTAAACTGCATATAATTCAAAAACATCTTCTATCTTTGCTTTTGCTTTGGTAGAAACCCAGAGAGTGGAATTTTTAGGAGCCCACCAGACAACCTTGGCTCTGAAACTGGTTTGGAAGCTTCTTAGTTACAAAACCATAGACAAGTTACATCTCAGAGATCCACTTTCCTCATATGAAAATGAGGCTAACCATACATCAGAGGGCGGTGGTGAGAAGTCCTTGTGATTCTGGGTATAAAGTGCTTAGCACAGTGGCTGGCACCCCGTAGGTGTTGAAAACACACTGCATCACCAGTGTTTACCATCCACTCTTAGTGACAGGGGTTTCATTTCCAGCTCCACACACAGAAGCCAGCAGACGGAAGGGGTTTGATAAATGATTGAATAAAGGACCGGGTAGGTGGATTACACTGAGTGATAAAGTCCTATATTTGTTTTCCTATTTTCTGCCACAGAAGGTGTAAAGTTTATAGCTTGATCCTCCAAACTATGTTTCTACTTGAGACTTACACTATTCATTAAGCCATGTTTGGGTTCTCCAACCAAGTAATAACAATAGCAATATTAAGTTGTGTTGATCTGTGAGCAGTTGCTATTCTCTACCACTAGATGGCGTCTATCAATAATAACACTAAAAAGCACCACACAGGGGGCTAGGTAATAATTGTAAAGAAATTAATACAGAAAAGGTATATGAATCTGTGTGTATACATATTCACATATATATGTTTACCTTTTACATATGGTTTCTCTTTAATATTGTTTATGAATCTAAAGCTGTCTACAGTTTGGCAAAACCCTTGCTTTCCTAATTTTAACAATCTCCTATAACAACATTTTGAGTTGTTTAATTAAACTCTAAGCAGCCTCCACACGCAAGACATTTCACAGTACCTGGTGACTGTGGTCTTTGACGTGGACGGAGGCAGTCTATGTTTTCAGATTAAAAGAGTAAGTAAGGAGAAATGGACCGTAAAACAAATCAAAACACCTTTGGACTCCTGATTCCATTGTTCCTGGAATCTATAAAGTAAGGTGTAGCGTTGGCAAAGGTGAACCCTGAGTCCTGTGAAATTGTAGTTCCTTATTTCTAGAAAAGCAGAGGAGTGACTGCGTAGAGAGCCCGTAACAGGCGCCATCATCAGATGATGATGCCTCCATCAATATTTCACAGTACTGCCTACATCTCAACATGTCAGAAACCAAATTTTCCCCAAGGGTTGGCTCCTCTCGCTAACCCTGACATTTATGATAATGCTGTTGTCATCTGCTAAATAATAGACCCAATAGGGCCTCCTTGGCTTCCTCTCTGTCTACCTTCCACGATGCATCAGGTTTTCCCCAACCGTCTCTCGTGCCCATCCCCTTGCCCCTCGGATGTCCCTTGCCATCCTCCCTCAGGTGCTTTACTCTTTAAGTGTGGTCAGTTCTCTTAAGTGGGTTCTTTGCTTTCTGCCTCTCAACCGCCAGGCCACTGGATATTCACGACTTCAAGCATATTGACGTCCAGCTCAAAATCCCTCTTGAGCTTCCTGGTGCTTCCCGGATAATGCCCCAGTTCTCCTCACCCTACCAACACTGGGACCACAGTCTGGCTCCAACATGAGCTTCCTGGATCTCTCGGTAACATTTGCCAAGGCAGAGCATTTCTTCTTCGCACGCTCACTTCCCTTTGCCCCGCATGTGACCTTCTCCCTGATTCCCTCTTACCTCTCTGCCCATTCCTCCTCCTTTTATCTGAAGCTCATTTCCTTCTCTAACGTCTTCACAGTTGATGCCCTTCAGGATTACCTCCTACTCTTCTCTCCCTGGGAAATCTCAGCCTCTCCAGTGTTTACAATTGTTATTCTTACCTTGCTCACTCCTGACCCTATATAGGCAGCCCTGACATATATATTCAGCTCTATATATTCAGTCGACATCTCTAGTTGGCTGCCCCAAATGTAGCTCAAACTCAAAGGTCCCCAAACTTGACCATCAAATGACCTCCCAAACTCCTTTCCCTGTGATCCCTATTTCACTAATGGCATCACCCCTTATTTGTCACATCAGGAACCTGGGGCTCCCCCTCAGGCACTCATCCAAGCATCGACCAGGACTTGGCCTCTACCTCCTAAGCGTCTCTTACCACCTCTGTGCCATTCCATTTGGCCAAGACAAAAGCAACAACCTCCTACACAGCCTGTCTTCCCGTTTCCTGTCCAGCTCTTTTTTAATCCATTGTGGCTCCCTGCAGCCTTTCGTCCACACAAGCAGACTGCCCTCCCTCTCTTGCTTCAAAACCCTCAGAGGCTTCCCAGGGCACCCCAACCCCCCAAGATAAAATGGTAACGCCTTGATCTGGTCGCTGCTGCCCTCTCCAGCCCCCGGCAATCCAAACACCTTTCACTCGGTTCTGCCTTCATACTTCACCTCTGAGCCTCTGCACAGGCTTTCCTCTGCCAACAGCTCCCCTCTCTCCCTGCTTTGGTCCAGCGAACTCCTATTCATCCTTCATTCTCAAGGAGCCCTCCTTCAGAAGATCCTCTTCGATCCTGCACTAGGTAGGGGCACCATGCGTCTTCTCAGGGCACCAGAGACAGCCCATCATCCACCTCCTTCCGCTTTCTTGGGTGTGTGCCTCCGTCTTTCCCACCAGAGCAAAAAGTCTGTGAAGGTAGAAAGTACTTAGTGGCCTTGACCATGTCCGCAAAGCCTGATCTGCATCTGAATTCCCAATAGCTTTTGCCAAAGATCTCAACCGCAGCCCCAGACAGGCCTCTGCTGGTGTATCTGCCGAAGGGGGGATGGGCCCAGTAGTGGCTCATTGTCTCTGCAGGTGGTCGCATGTACCTGCAGGGAACCAATGAATCTCAAGAAAAAGGACACATATGGCCACTTACAGAACCTTGGAGTTGGAGGGAAGGCCTGATTCTCAGGACAAAATGATGTCTATTACGCATATCAGTTTATCTTGAGCCCTCCCACCATGCATGCATGGCTGTATTATAGGAAGACGGAGAGCTGTCCTTTAACATGATCACTTGACGGGCGCCTGGGTGGCTCAGTCGGGTAAGCATCCAACTTCAGCTCAGGTCATGATCTCGCTGTTCGACAGCGTGAGTTTGAGGTCCACGTCGGGCTCTGTGCTGACGGCTCAGAGCCTGGAGCCTGCTTTGGATTCTGTGTCTCCCTCTCTTCCTGCCCCACCCCTGCTCGCACTCTATCTCTCTCAAAATTAAATAAACAATAATTTTTTAATGATCACTTGAAATCCAGAGCGTCACCAGGATGCAAGCAAGCTGCGTTTGTTTTCTTCTATTACAATGTGACTCAACACGGAGAGACTGTCCCCAGATTCACACGGCATTGGCATATTGGTAGGGGGCCCTGCAGGAGGCAGAAGAAGCAGGAACAGGGCCCATCAGGGGACTGGGGCAGGGAGAAGGAGGGTGAACAAGGGTCCGAGAGGTGGTGGTGTCCCGAAAGTGTGGTTTTACTCAAGACCCTGGCAGCAGTGGCTCAGGCACACCTGGTGGTAGCCAGGGCTACCGGCAGTAACACTCACGCACATTTGAGATTCATCTCCTGAAGATGCCCTGAAGTGTGAGCCAGCCAATGACGTTGTAGAGGGGAGGTATTCTGTATTAGCAGACAGGTGGGAGGGCCAAAAAAGGAAACAACAACAACAACAACAACAACAACAAAACCAATGATGACTCTGAGCACAGCCCCCTTTGGACCAGAAGCCAGTCCAGGGAGTTTTTGGTCCCATCCAAATTGAGTGTATGTGTCACTCAGTTTTATAGATAGCATCTCAAACTCCTCATTATTATTGTAATAGGTACAATATATGTCTTGTCTCTCTAACTGCATTTGATAAGTGATGGAGATAAATCTGTCTGAGCAACTTGGCCACTGTTCAAGGAGGTTTGAGGAATGCTCTGAGCATATGGTATTATTTAGAGAGTAAAGCGCAGTGGGGAGACAGTACTCATAAGCTATCGCCCCCCTGACTGCGTAAAACCTTCAAAACGCGAGGGGGCTTTTTGTCTCATTTGGGTACATAGGGCCGGAACTCCAATTTCCTCATGACGGTGCTATATTTTAAACATGGTTTTTCTCCATTGTGTGTATCTTCCCCATTATCTACCCGCTATTCCCCATAGGAAATTAAAGAAGAAGGGTGTGAAGAGTGAGTATTGAGGATATACGTTGACAAATAACTGTGATCACTACGTTCTAAATGAAAAGCAATTGCTTTGGAGTCATCTATTATGATCATTACCCACACCTCTTCTCCATGCAATAGCACAAGTCAGCAATAATAGAGTATGATTGTTTCCTCCCCAAAGACAAGGCATATGAAATAAAACACAAAGCAACACAGCCTCAGACAAGATTTTTTTATGTTAGTGTGTGGTTCAATACAGTTTCTGATTGCCTAGTAATTACCCACCTAGGACCAGCTGTGGTAGCCCGTGGTTTGCAGAAAAGGATCACAAATGACACCAAAAGCACCCGGCATCATACAACATCCAACGGCCAAGGTCAAGTGTCCCAAATACGCAGTCTGATCATTTATTGCCATACCTTCCATCGACTATTATTCCATATACTCCCTGAGTAAAGCCTACTTGAAAGGAAGAAAAATTATAACTATGTCCATACCCGTCTATGGCTCCATCTACAAATCAGTGATGCCTTCAGCCAGTAGGTTCCCATCAGTGTGCAGAATACACCGCATTCCATTTCATTTGCTCTTGTTCTGATCTGTTCATGGTTTCAGTGGCTTACCAGCAGGAAAGCCCTAGAGGGGCCCCATCCAGACAAGGTTAGACAATGTACAATGATCATCTTTAGTATTTCCACTTGGGAAGTTGACTGGTATTCCTGTGTAACAATAAAACCGAATTTGTGGGCACTTTACTCTCAAGTCATGGATATAAAGAGAAGATCTGGTAGGGGCTCGGGTTGGGGAGAGGGGTGGTGATTGTTGTGCTTGGGGAGAAGACACCAAAGAGGAAAGTGCATCTGTATTGACTGTATTCTTATAGATCAAGCACTGAGCTCGTTCATTCCAAACGTTCTGTAAGGAAACACCAGGAATCTTGGTTTCCTACGTGCTGTTTGAAGATCAGAGAATCTCTCTAGCATTGTCACTGTAACCAACACGAACACATTGAACTCTTACCGTATGCTGGGTATCCTCCTGGGTAGGGGGGCAGGGAGCAATGCCATAGGTCCATCTTACAGATGAAACTGGTTCATATCTGGTTTGGGGCTCTAATACCCGCCAAAGATCCTAGAGCATATGACAAGGATGTAAAACAGTCCTAAGATAAATGCCAATTTATTCATGTTTTTCCATTCATCCGCCCCATCCATCCTTCTATCCATCAAACATACTTTGGATGCGATGGTGAGCCAAGCACTGTGGTTGCTAAAATAAATTAGTGCTTAGTCATTAATGAAAGAGGCAATAAGTAAATGAAGAATTCTAAGAAAAATAATTAATAGGATAGTCACGAAGACTTGAATCCGCTCCAGTGGTCCGGAGGGGTATAAGGCTCAAGTCAGCCCCAAAGCCAGGTATTAACCAGGTGGGAAGCAGCCTGGTGTGAATTAGGACGCCTTTCCCAATTCTCTTGTAAGTTGTCACTTTTCTCTGATTTTCATCTTTTTGTCACCTAGCCTCTCCTGACCTCTGATAAAGGCACTATCTGCCCGTACTTTAACCTTTCCACCGGCCTCAGCTCAAGGTTACAGCATGTCAAGATTATTTTTGAGCCAATTCCAGTGAAATATTTTAGAGATAATGAAAGAGTTTACAGTGAATTAGTTTACAGATAATGCAAAAAGGATTCTTTTACTCTTTCAGATGAAGTCTCTGGAGCCTAAATTGACATTTATTACCTGAAGATTTTAAGCTGCTCTGTCTCTCTTTTTTTTTTTAAATCAGAAATTGTCATCTTGCTAAGGTGACATCTTTTGCTTTGTTTTATCATTGCATCCATTTTTACATTGTGACTGCAAAGGTAAGCACGAAAAATGGAGTTTAATTGACAGGTATGCGAAATGTAAAAGTTAAAGCCTTTGAATACTACATAAGCCCATCTACATGACATGAACTGAATTTTCAATCCTCCTTAAATTCATCAAGACCATATGATCCATTCAGTGATTTCTATCTGAATGAGTCTTTTTAACATATTTATTTAAAAGAACAAACTTAGCGTAACCTCTGGTCCTTAAAATTTTTCAGTTAGCATTTCTACTAACAGAGTCATTGAACTTGACAGGGAAATTCTATTTTAGCTTGCAAGAACAGAGATTTTATTCCTACTGTTGTGTACAGGTTCCCGTACTACTTGCCTACGGAACTTTATTTTTTGTTTTAATTTTTAAAAATATTTTTGAGAGAGACAGAGAATGAGTGGAGGAGGGGCAGAGAGAGAAGGAGGCACAGAATCCAAAGCAGGCTCCGGGCTCTGAGCTGTCAGCACAGAGCCCGACACGGGGCTCAAACCCACCAGCGGTGAGATCATGACCTGAGCTGAAGCCGGACACTTAACCGACTGAGCCTCCCGGGCACCCTGGGAACTTTAACCTGCTTTTCTACCCTCCTTTAGGACGTAAAACTTGGCTAACCAAAACTTTTTGACTCTTTCCAAAGGAAACAAGACATTTGATTCAAAACATGATGCTATCTTACTTTTTGTAGTTGCTGTAAAAAAAAAATGTTAATCCTGTTTATAACTAGGAAAATAGATAGGGCTAATTACAGAGACGTTAAAGCATGAAGGAGAAAGATGAACATTGGCTTCTGGCTTGGGAATAGTGTGGACAAAGAGAAAATGGCAATATTATTCATCTTTGCTGCAATCCAATGATTCACTTGTGACTGTTTTCACTCCCATGATTATTGTTCTTCATGACAGAATGTTTATTATTCAGATAAGACAGGTCCTACTACCAAAAAGCTGACAATCGAGACTCTTCTATGTGGAGTCCTAAATTTACCTGGAAGGGAAGATGAAACCATTAAGTCAACCCTACAGGTAACCACCGTATTTACCAGGCAATGCAATTGCTTCTCCCATTGGCCAGGTGGTCTGAATCTAGCCCGGATGAGCCACAGACTAGCTGTAGGATTTAGGGACTTCATTCAATCACTAAGCACCTGAGTTTGCTTGGCTGCGAACTATGGAGAGGGAATTAATAATTTCTAAGACTCAGGGCACCTGGGTGGCTCAGTTAGTTAAGCATCTGACTTCAGCTCAGGTTATGATCTTGTGCTGACAGCTCAGAGCCTGGAGCCTGCTTCAGATTCTATGTCTCCCTCTCTCTCTGCCTCTCCTCCACTCATGCTTTGTCTCTCTCTGTCTCTGAATAATGAATAAACCTTAAAAAAATTTTTTTGATAATCTCTAAGACTCTCCTGGCCCTTACCTTACAGGAGTTTGTAACGAAGGGATGGAGAGATGCAACCCCTCAAGGTTAGCAGAAGCCACCTGCTTGGAGTCATTCTTGCTCAATGACAGAAGAGGGATATTTCTGATTCCTCAACACAATGCCACTTTCTATGCACAACTGGTTGGGCCTCTGTGTGTTTCTGATGAAAGCTCATTGAAGGCGGGAGTTTTCTTCTAAAAACCAATGACTCAGAAGCGTTGAGTTTGCCTCCTGGAGACTGGCTCTTTTCTATGAATGAAAGGCAGTGACAGAATATGTAACCATTCTCATTTCACTTTAAAGCTTGGTTGGGTGAAGTGGACATTTTCTGAGCAGTGGCATCACAGACCACAGAATCTGAAAGTAGAAAAGAAAACGACATAGGTTTCTTGCTGCGATCCAACAATGGCAAGAACTTTTGCTGTTGCTGTTATTTTTTATTTGGGGTTTTTTGGTTTTGTTTTGTTTTTTAGTTCTTTAAACTAATATTTTCCTTAAAGAATTTTAGCACTGTGGCTCTGTGTCTTCTCACTCTTTTTGCATTAGTATTGATCTGTGTCAATCTCCCACTGACCTGTGCCCCAACAAAGGGACTTCTCCAAAGGGACTTCCCCAAAGGGACTGCACTCTTAATGGCTATGGCTTCTCCCTGCCTTGTCCATCACAAATAAAATGATTGTCACATAGAAATCTCTTTTATAGTGACTTCTACTTTCCTCCAGGGAGGAGTTCTGACTCTCACTCATTCTTCTTAGTTACCAGCTTCTTCCTAAAGGAAAGACACTTTAACTAAGAATCAGGCTTGGTATATGATAAGTAAAGGAAGATTTATGGGCCTGTGTCTCTGAGCAAAGCCCTATGAGTTTGGTCATCCAAGGAAAACAATTATAAAGGAGTTCATTCACTACAACGAAGGTTAATCATTTGATCTTTATGGTGTGATGTGCTTCTTTCTCAGACCACCTCAAATGAAAACATAAATTGAAACCTTGGTGATAAGGGGTAAATAAAAAAAAAAAAAAGATGAAAAGCTTTTGGCAAAGAGCAGTCAAATATTTATTCTAGATCATCTTTTTCCTAATTAAAGTTCTGTTTTAATCAGATTAAAGGGATGTTTATAGGCCTTCGATGGCATTAGTATCCAGCGTGTTTGAATTAGGGGGCAGGCTCAGGTTTGTGGGAAATGAAGCTGAAATAAATATGAGTGTTCCCCCTAGGAGAAAGATTGCAAAGTCACCAATGAGAAATTAGGTGTGAAAGCATACCTGGCTTCTCCACCAATACCTACAGAGTTGTGGTGCTGGACTCAGTCCTACTAGAATACAACCCTGGCCCAGTACCTTTAAGCCTCTGACTTTCATGGCAAGAAAAATAAGCCTCCTGAACCCAAAAAAGAGGCATTTTACCAGATTGGTGAGCTCAAGCCTTTACAGTCAGGATTCACCTTGAAAAACAACAAGTCTTCAAGGTGGGATGTTACGCACATGGTAAGGGATCTGGAAAGTTGAACAGAGGACAGTGAGACAAACCTTCAGGCTGGAGAGACAATGGGTTCAAGCCACTGCAGCCCAGGCCCAGTGTGATCTGCAGATAATAGAGAGGGTAACCGGGCCACGTGGATGAGCCACCTCTGGCTGCAAAATCAATCACCTCAAACATCGTGGCCTAAGACAGTGTGTATTATCTTGCAGTTTCTGTGGGTGAGGAATCCAGGCACAGCCTAGAAAGGTCCCCCTGGCTTGGGATCTCTCAGGTGTTGGTCAGGGGTACAATCATCGGAGAGCTGGAGTTCAGTGATTGTTGGCCAGACTCGACCCTCATGCGGTGGTGGACAGACGTCTCCCTCAAGTTCTTGCCACGCAGGGCAGCTGGCTTCTTCTTCTTCTTCTTCATCTTCCTCTTCCTCTTCTTCTCCTTCTCCTCCTTCTCCTTCTTCTCCTCCTTCTCCTCCTCCTCCTCCTCCTCCTCCTTCTTTTTCTTCTTCCTCTTCTTCTCCTTCTCCTCCTCCTCCTCTTCTTCTTCTTCTTCTTCTTCCTCTTCCTCTTCCTCTTCTTCTCCTCCTCCTCCTCCTTCTTCTCCTCTTCCTCCTTCTCTTCCTTCTTCTCCTTCTTCTCCTTCCTCTTCTCCTTCCTCTTCTTCTACCAAATCTTTCTTCTTTAACCTAATCTTGGAAGTGACATTTTGTCATTTTTGACACATTCTATACATTAGAATATATCCAGCTCACATTCAAGAGGAAAGGACTGCACGAGAGCCCGAATGCTAGGAAGACGGGGTCCTTGGTGGCCACTGAGAAGCTGCTTAGGGCACCGGGAGACACAGACCTTGTAAAGACAGCAAAGGCAACAAGAGTTGGAGGGCAGAATTGCCCTGGCTTCTCCTTCTCCCTCCCGCTCTAATCTTCCCCTAGGGCCCCCAGCTGGCGGGAGAGTCTTGGACATGCAGTTCCATGGGCTATAGCAGAGCAGAGCAAGGGCAAGGATGGGCCTAAGAGCAGACTGGCAACCCCTCCTCCCCCCCCCCCACATGGTATCCTTTTAGATTTCCTTCCATAACTAGACAAATGACACAAAGGGATTGTATCTAAAGAGACCTATTTAATGGTAATTGGGATTACCTTCTGGGATAGTGATTTTGCTCTCTTGTGAGGTGGCCTCACACTGTATGTTCCAATGTTCCTTCTCTCCAGAGAGCCCCCAACACTCATACTGGTCCCCTCCATAGCTATGGCCCAGGGAGGACACCTTTAATGGAATAAGGCCTAATTGTGACTCGGCAAACTTGTTCTAATCATCAAGACAAGTTTTGGGAGACCTCTAAAGTCCCACAAAGAAGGCAAGTAGCTGTGAGTCTATTCCTTCAGCAAGATGCTTAATTTTGATCATCAATGCTCTAATTTTGATTCATTCTGCTTTTCTGTAAGTGACCACATGTAATCTCTAGAACGCAACAATAAAAGTAACAGCCACCAGTGGCCAGCTGATGTTATAGGATACCTCCTAGCAGATTGTACTTTCCGCAGATGGGAACAGAAATAGCCTTTATCTCACAGGCTCTAGGACCTTCCATACCCCTATGAAGAGATGGTGTTTATGTCCTCTCCCCTTGAACCTGGGCCAATGTTTATAACTCTCTCCACAACAAAGGTTGGTGGAAGGGATACTCTGTGACATCTAAGGCTGGATCCTAAAAGTGCCACACACTTGTTGTTTTGCTAAACTCAGTCTGGGAATCTAGCCTCCACACTGTGAGGAAGCTCAGGCACCTGCAGAAGCCAACATGGAGGGAAACAGAGGCCTCTGGCCCCAAACCCCAATTCTGCCCAGTCAACAACCTAGATCAACAAGTTATAGGAGTAAACCATCTTGTTAGCTCTTCTTCAGCTAACAAACACCTGTTGGGGCAGAGACAAACCATCACCACTGGGCCTTGTCCAAATTTTAGGTCTGTGAGCAAAATAAATAGTAATTGTAGCTACTTAAGCCACAGTGCTTTGCAGGGTTTTGTTACACGATAATAGAAAGCTGGAATACATTCTTTGGGGAATCCCTGAAAAGCTGAGGCAGAGTATATAAATTATGAATGTGTTTGGCTAGAAGGAACAGAAAACCTGACTTAGAGGTTTTCACAGAGCAGGAAAGCCAGAGGGAGCTGGCTGCTGGCATTGGTTTGGAGGCTCAGCTCTCTGAGGGCCATAGCCTCTGAAATTCTCTCGTTCTTTCCCTCATGCTGGTTGCCTGAGTGTGAGGAGGTAGCTCTCCTGGCTCCAGGAACAGAGTCTGTGTGCAAAGTGGGATGAGGACGAAAGGCAAAGAGGCTGAGTCAGATCTATTTGCTTCTTTAAGCTCTCCTCATGCTCTCTGCACCTCACATCCTGAAAGAGAGGCAGGAACAATGCCTTTACATGCACTGCAGTGAGGGGACAGCATTGGGCTCTGGAGCAGTCAAACAAAATGTCTGCCACAGGTCTTGGCAAGGGGTCCTTGCATGAGATGAAGAGCCTTCCAGTCAGCAGCAAGAAGTTTCCAGAAACAAAACCTAAAAGAAATGAGTAGAAGTCAGATCTGTTTTACCAGTCAAGAGGAAAAAATATATATATATTTAGCTTTTGTTGTTACCTATTTAATAATTTCAGAAATTGGCAAAACTCCGTATCCATATGACTACCTCAGGTATTTCAAACATCTTCTGGTAGGTAGATCCCAAGTTTCTCTCAGCCGCCCAGCCTTTCCCTGAATTCCAGTTCCACATTTGCCACGATCTCAAGCTGGATGACCTCCACTGCCTCCCAACCAGTCCTGCCCCCACCCAACCCCCCCGTCACCTCCCCTATCCCTGCTAAAGTTCAGTCACCTTTCACGTCTCTCTCCCCGCCACCCAATTTCTCTCTCTTCTCCTGTCATGAGCTACTTCTGTTTTTCCCTTCTCTCTATCACCAGCTTAGTTTGGGATCCTACTACCTTTCTCTCGAACCAGGCCAGTAAACTCTTACTCTTTTTTTGTGCCTCCACTTTCCTGTCCTTCTAATCCATCCTATACTCCATTGGGATATTAAGAATGACTTTTATATGGTTTGATATAGTTTTGTAATTTCCTAGGAAGATTCTGTGAGCTACATGAGTGGTTTCTCTGGCAATATTGCCTTCTCTTCTCTAAATAAGCACATGATTCACTTATCGATGGGTCCCGGACCAGGGTCTAAGGGTATAACAGTGGGCTCAGCTTTAATACCTCAAAAAACACAGGATACAGAGAGGCTGAGTAAATCATACCAATGAAATAACCTCCCCAACTTCTGAGAGCGTAGGAAAGGAAATTCTATCACAGCTAATATGTACGGACAGCATGAGCATTCACATAAAAGACTGAATGCCTGTATGTGACTTTCCTCTAGATCCTCGTCTATCAATGGGACATCTGGGAAGCTCAGTGGGTTTAGTGTCTGACGCTTGATTTCAGCTCAGGTTGTGAGCCCAGGGTTGTGAGATCGAGCCCCATGTCAGGCTCTGCGCTGAGTGTGGAGACTGCTTAAGATCCTCTCTCTCTCTCACTCTCTCCCCCCAAATAAAAAATAACAATAAACAATAAATCCTCTTCTATCAAGTTAGTGGGGGAGACTTGTTCAGAGATGCATTTCCCAACTGAAGTGTCCAAGTAACCCTTATGTCTACTCCTGTCTGTGAGCACATGGAATCTTTTGTGCCCCCTTTTCCCTCCAGACTTACCAATTTGACCAAACTGGAGCAACTCAGCTTGACCTATAACTTCACCAGATTAAGAGTGAGCACAGCTCTGGTCTTGAACTTCTCTGCTCACAAATCTTTTTTTCTTTGTTTAATGTTTTATTTATTTATTTTTTGAGAAAGATACAGAGACAGAGCATGAGCAAGGAAAGGGCAAAGAGAGAGGGAGACACAGAATCCAAAGCAGACCCCAGGCTCTGAGCTGTCAGCACAGAGCCCAACGCGGGGCTCAAACTCACAAGCCATGAGATCATGACCTGAAGTGAAGTTGGACGCTTAATTGACTGAGCCACCCAGGCGCCCCTCTGCTCACAAATCTTTCTTGGCATCTCCTTCTATGCTCCTCATCCATGGTGGGCAAAGCCCTGGCCTTCCACACCTATCTCTCCATGTTATCTGACCTTCTTCCTGTCTGTGCCCTGTGAGCCCACACTTTCCTGCCTTTTGCTCTGGCTGTTTCCTCTGAGCCATGTTCTTCCTTTCAACAAAATCTCATTCAAAAACATGTGCAATATCATCGAAGATATATTCATGTAGTTAAGTAATTTATAAGGGAATAAAGGACTTCGTCCTATTTCCAGCATGGGTTTTATCCTAATGCCTCGGACAAATTCGCTACTCAGCAAATTTTTGTTGAAAACAATAGACTGAAGTTCCTTTACCTATCAGCTATTTGTCAAAGAGACACATTCTAAATTAGAAGACATTTTCTGTGTCCCCTGTAGTTTGTGACACTGAAACCTGACACATTGTATACCTGCGTTTGCCCTGCGGTGTAGTTTCTGATGGTTGTATGGACAAAAACTATCTACTGACCACACGAGCCATTCCTGTGTGTTAATTTCCCAGACACACATGCATCTACATTCATAGATTCCAACTCTAACACCTCCTCCAGTGCTTATCTGCACACCACAACCAAAGTTGAGCATGAGGGCAAGTTCAAAAGGTAGGTGTAGAGATGCCCACAGTTTTGCCTCTTGTGTGCAGGGACCTAATCATTGGACTCTTCTGAGTTCCCCTCTTGACCCTGATCTGTTTTATGACTGATTCAGTAGCCAGTTACTAAGGCGGGTGGACCCACAGAATTAATTCAGCTTATTTCCGTCTGGTTTTCAGTGAGGCAAAGTAGGAACTTAGGCTGATGTGCGGTTATGAGGTATAGTAGATGCCTACATTCATTCTTTTCTGCCTTTCCTCTGCCTTATATCAGCAGCTAGCAGAAGACTCCAGTCTCTCCCTGTTTCAAAGCACAATCTTCCATCTGAGTATCTTTCAAAATCCTTGAAGAATCCTCTATTTCTAAATTTGCTTGCAAACTCATGAGGTCTCCAAGCTCCATCCTTTCTCTGGTCTGTGTTAACACTGCCTCCCGTCGCCATTTCTGCACTGCCTCCCATCTTTATCCCTATACGATTCTATCTTGGCTCCCCTTGGCCCATGGGAGTTAATTTGGGAACACAAGGGTGCAGGCTTACCGTGTTAAAATGACGTAGGTACAGTTAATAACAAATGACCATCCCTTCCATTCTACGAAGATGACAATCATTTCTCCACATGCAGATCCAGAGCATGTAAAAGCAGAAGGCAGCACAAACATTTCTGAAAATAATATCTGAAGGTGGCCTCTTAGTTAACCTTTTTCTGCCTCTGTTCCTTTTCTATAGCTGCTGCCCTGAGAGGCATGGCAGAAGATTACAAAGTTGATTTTAGTTGAACCATTGAATCTTTCCCGTGTAGTGTGTATTCAATATTATTGGTATTAATCAGCTATGGAACATGATCTCTGTAAGACTTCCATCTCCTTCATGAACGTATTTCCTGTTATCCTTCCCCCCTAATCCCACCTTTCTTCCTATGGCTCAGGTTAATATAATTACTCTAATTCGGAAATTAAATGACATAATGTCAGAACTAGCACTAGCAGAAAATCAAATAATGTTAGAGATTTCCCAATTAAGAGTTAACATAGACATCTTTTATAATTAAAAGACACTTAAGTATTTTATGTTGCTGTTTTGTCTCTGTTGTGTTAATATCTTTCATTCCTAAGTCTTTGACTTTGACACATAAGGCTCTCCGGCACTTACTTCTCTTAACAGCCTTGAGCTAAATGCTACATAGAGGCCTAATGCCCAGTAAAAACTGAGTCCTGATTAGCTGAAGGAAGGACGGAATGAATGAATAGAATCAAAACTAAAAATGTCTGTGTATAATTTTTGTCATATGAATTCTAACATCAGGTCCCAAGAAGGATCATTGTTAAGTTCCATTTGATAATAATTTGAGGCCATGATGCCTAGTGGGCAAAGCTTCCACAGTCAACATAGGAGTTAGGCCAGTCCCCAGAAATGTTCTAAGCTCATAATCAGAAAGCATAAGCACAGTCTGAAAATTAGAATGCCCTTCTGACACTCTGCATTTTCTGTTCAAAGAAACTGAGACCCAGGGAAATTACAAGTTTGCTCAGCAGCACACAGTCAGGCAAGGTCATGGACCCTAGGTTCTTGACTCACCTGGCAGTCTTTAACCTATAAAATTTCTCTCCACCCCCAGCCCATCTGCCGATTCTGGGCAAGGCATCTGTATTAGATCCAGCTTCTCAGAGCATATCAGCTGTGAGCCAATTGGATGTAAGTACAAAGGGAACAGAAAACTCTCTTTTCCCAGGCAGCTGGAAAGTTTCACTTGGAACTTATTTTTAGCATCTTGTGTGTGCTCTGGAGGAACTGTAGCGACAAAGGCACCTCGGAGAACCTGCTGGAGACACTCACAGGGGCAAGTGAATACTCCCAGAGCGACATAGCTCCATATCCATGGGGAATTGAGGACAAGCTGGACATGTCCCTGTCACTAGGAAAGCCATCACCAGAGACGAATGAACTCCGAATCAGCAGGACTCGCCTCCATGTAGGCTTTAAATGACTAATGGGATCATCTGTGTAAAACTGTCATCTCTTCCCATCTCTCCCTTCCACCCTAGCACCTATGGTGTGTAAAAATATCCTGAGCAAGTGGCCTCTGACTTTGAGGTCTGATCGTGTGCCATGTTTTGTTAAGGACTCTAGTATTTCGTGAAACTTATAAAGCACAGAGCCCCAGGAGAGGAAAGGAACCATTCAAGACCTAAGGCTGCCACATGGTGACTGGCTTCCGAGATACTTATCTGTTGTCATCTTAGCAAAGACAACATTGAAAGCTCCTTCCTTACTACCAAGAAACAGGTGAAATGACATGTGAAGACATGATGCCCAGGAGAAGTCACATTTGTGGGAGAATCGGCAGCACCTGATGAGAACTAGCACTCAAATTAACTTCACACAAATCTCTTTTCCATGCCAAACTCTTGCATTTACTCATGGGAAAGAACCCAGAGCCAATTCAGGAAATGCTCCTGTTCCGTAATTTCTCTGTCTAGTTCTTGAACACTGACAGACCCAGGCTAGTGATTTATGCAAGGTCGCAGCGTGTATGTTTGGGACAAGACACTAGGGCTTCTAACCTTCGTATTGAAGACGTATCCCCCCATGCCATGCCTTCTCCAACAGTTGGTGAAAAAGCCGTTCTCTACCTTATGTTTGCTGGAGAAATGACTCCAATGTACGCAGGCTGTGAGATGGTTGACCCAGCGAAGTGAGAAGTACTTCAGCTCAGTCTTGTCCTTTTAGCATTTCTCTGCCTGGGTGGCTTTTCATGATGATTTGAGAAAAGCTTGAATGTTTCTAATTACATTTGGTACCTTTCCAAAGGATAGAGATATATGCATTACATTGCACTTGTGCTTCAATGTTATCTTGAAACATGATAGTAACCAACAAAATGCTTTTCACTGGCATATCTTCTACAATTTTAAATGAATTTCAATAAAATCCCAAGTTTCACGGTGATATCACTACGCTGAACTCCATACGCAACCCTCTGATTCAAACACGTTCAATACTGAGGACAGCATTGTTCACCAAGAGTTATTTAATAAATAATAAACAGAGCAGGAAAAGAAAACCATCATTCTAGTCACACGGCTGGAAAGACCTGTATCGATCTTGACTTCCCCACGAAACCACATAAATATATGATGGTATTATTGAACCAGCTTCCTCCCAGCAAATGAACTCTGGCATTGCTCAAGTGGTGTACGTGTTATTAAGAAACAAAATCCTAAAAATAGAATAGGAAGCCAGCTAGTGGCAAAACCTAAGCATTCAAAAGGAGTTCTGTATCAGTGCGAATGATGCAAGATATGGTTTTAAGAGAGAAATCTATTTTTAATTTAGAACAGTTGCAATATGCGTATTAGAAAAGAAAGCTGTGAATGGAAATTAACTCTCTTATGTATTGCAGGTCGGGAAATGACCACTGCATCATCTCTCCCAAAGTGTGATGAGACCTTATTTTCAGTTATTCCACGCCCTCCGCCAAAAACGAAACTCTCCCTTTTAACCGACTTTCCACCAAAGTAGATAATGGAGAGCTTAGAATTTCTACACAAAATAATTGCAGAGACCCTTTAAAAACTGTTAGAGAATCTCAAGTCAACTCTGAGTGAGCAACTAGGACATGGTGACTTCTGCTCAGCCGTATGACATGCGGGCCCCACTTCGTATCTCTGTGCCACATAGTAAGGCAAAATCTGGCTAAATTTTAGATGTGAAGAAAAATAAAGAAAAACAGCAGCACAAATTGAGACAGTGAAGACAGCCCTCGGGAAGATACAGGCACGATGCATCTTGCTCCTGGATCTTCTCCATAAATAGAGAACATCATTGGTCCAGGAAAAGATTGTGCAGAAGAACAAACAAACAGAAACAAACTAGAATATTCCCCAAAGCCCACATTCCATCAGCCACTTCCACGAAACCGGAAGGCTGTCTACTTCCTTCTGCTGTCTGAATCCTTGCTGAATCCCATGGGAGCAGTGTCTCTCCTGAAATACAGGCACTTATAAAAAGGGGAGGAGGCATATATATTTTCACATCTTGTGGGCAATGTGACACAGCTGAAAATGTGACAGAATTGTAATCAGTAAACTTGGGTTCGAGACCGGATAACAAACTTCATCTCTGAGGTTTCGTACCCACATCTGTAACCAGGGACTAATGATCCCTGCATGATGAAGACACCTTGATGGTGAAAGGTCATAAAGTCTGTGTCATAGAAAGGACCATAGAAATCCACCTTAGTCACCCCTAAAGGGCTCAGCTGAATCACCCCTCAGTTTGCATTGACTGAGTTAAGCAAGTTCAGGGAAGGATCGACAGTGGAAAATCCTTGGTAATATCCCAAGTAGGTGATATCTGAATCCCTCCCACAGCCTAAGTCTCTATTTCTTTCTCCTATCTCAGTGGAGAAGAAAAAGTTACCATATAATTAATGGCCTTTGTTTTCATGAAGTCTGTGGCATCACTCCTTAACTATTACTTTAAAAGACAGAATCCTGACAAAATCTTAACCATGTTTTAAAAAGATATTCATGTATTTATTTTGAGAGGAAGAGAGACCACGTGCGTGCAAGCAGGGGAGCGGCAAAGAGAGAGGGAAAGAGAATGCCGAGCAGGCTCTGTGCTGTCAGCGCAGAGCCCGATGTGGGGCTCAATCTCATGCACTATGAAATCACAACCTGAGCCAAAATCGAGAGTTGGACGCTAAACTGACTAAGCCACCCAGGCACCCCAACTTTAACCATTTTTTTTAATCATGCCTGTACATATGTACTATGCTGCCTCTAATCTTTACAGCTCATTTTCTCCAGGGCCCTGAGTTCTGCAAGTATGAATTGTGGTCTCACCTTGATGCGGTGCTTCTTGGTTCTCCCTTGCAATTCCCTTGGTCTTCATATGCTAACTGACAGAGCATCAGCTCTTTATCCACTGTAACATCTTGATATTTTCCCACCTTTAATCTATGTTATTGTTTTGTCTTGTATTCATGCATTTTTCTCTCTGCTTGATGTAATTTTTTTGTTTAAGTTGTCAGTTCACGAAACACACACTACATTCCTATATTCCCATGGTCCAAGGTCTCTGTCCTGCCTTAGTGTTAACTGCCAAACTGCCAAACTAATGAAGGCTGCCCTCATTCCATCAGCCAAGGGTTATGCAATGTAGGGTCCAGAACCAATACCCTGGACCAGAAGTGGTCATGCAATTTTAAGGTGGTATTGCTATTTAGAAAAGATTCCTTCTGTACATGAATTTCTCAGGGTGTGTGTAGTCACATAATAGCTATGTAACTTAGCTCATGTAGTCCTAGTACTTTAGTATAGCATATAGTCCAGAATAATGGTATGAAGGAAGCTGAGACACCTGTGACCTCCCCTGGTTCTCCCTGGCTGATTTTTGTCACAGAAGAGGACTTGATTGGCCTGATCAACTTTGTGCTTCATAGCCCTGTGGAGGTAGCCAACCAGGACTTTGGGCCTCTTCAAGGCAATTTAGAAATGAGTTTTTTCTGGGATAGAAGTCAAATAGTTAATAGTTACCAAACAGAACAGATTCGACACTGACTCTTAAGGACTTGGAATACTTTGCTTTGTGTTAATCCTTTGCTCCCTTTCAGAAAGAAAGGAGGATGACTTAGGCAGAAATAGGCATCTCCTGAGAACTGATACCTTTGAGCAGTGGGCTGGTAATTGCAGTCCCTGGTGATGAGAGCAAGAGAAATGCATCCTTTCTCCATTTCCTCCCCAGGCTCTAGCTACTACAATCTTGTTAACAGATGAAATAAACTTTGACTTATTAATTTAGTGAAAGCCACATGCTCTGAATGAAATGAAGAAAAATGGCTCTAGTTAGCACAGGGGAAACATTTTGAATCAGCTGCTGGCTCAGTAAGTCGGCTTTCCACTGTGGTATTTGATATGCCTTTTACAGACTTCCAAATGGACTTGATAATACTAGCAGAGGTAACAGTATAGCTTATTTGGAAAGAACCACTACATGACATGAGATTTCCCACTCAGGCCTCAGTTCTTGACCTCACACTTCGAAACACACAAAAGGCATTAGAATCCCCACACCGAAGTCTATAGTTACCATCCAAGTGAAGACACAGACAAATTTGAGGCAGGGGAAGAAAGGTGTCTCAAAGCCCCACTTCCCCAAATTTTGGCGACTCTATGTCATTCACTTATTTTCTCCCTCAACAAAGATTCTTGCAACCTACACTAAAGTCATCAATATATCCAGAGAGGCACTTCCCCCCACTATTACAACTTATTTCCTCCAGGCTGACTGACTCTTTTTCAAAAGGAACACACACAAAAAAATCACATTTTCCTTCATATTCAACATCCATTCTAAGCACCAGAGCGTTCTATAGCATTTAGACCAGAGCTTCTTACTGAAATGTACGAGGATTGTATTTTTCATACAATGAGTTACATATACGAAGGAGTTCTCAGTAAATAAGTAATTTCTTTTTTAAAAATATTTTTATTTATTTCTAGGAGAGAGAGAGGCAGCGTGAGCAGGGGAGGGTCAGAGAGAGAGGGAGATACAGAGTCTGAAATAGGCTCCAGGCTCTGAGCTGGCAGTCAGCACAGAGCCTGATGCAGAGCTCGAACCTACGAACCGCGAGATCATGACCTAAGCGAAAGACGGACGCTTAACCGACTAAGCCACCCAGGCGCCCCTAGAAGCAATTTCTATAAAGTGATCTCTCACTGTGTCCCTCAGAGGTTCAATGAGATAAATGTTACTCAGGGGGCTGAAAAGAAGCATTCTCTTTTGTGAGCGAACACACCGAGACATGGAAAAGCGAAAAGTAACTTGTCTTAAATTCAACCTATTCAATAACTAGGGAACATTTACTATGTACTAAGTCATAGGGGGGTTACAAAGAAGCTATATGATACATCTCCTGGGCTTGCATTTATGCTCAAGGTGGCAAGGTTAGCATTGCAGAGAATGAAAGTGATGTTAAACCTAAGGAAAAGTTGGTTGTTACATCTGACGAAAGGATAGGGGATTTAAATGATCTCTCTGATTCTGTAATTCCAGAAAAGGAACAAGTCACAATAGGCCAGATCCTTTGGGTAGAGCCTGAGACAATGCTTAAGGATTCCTGGTCCTAGATTTAACGCCTCTCTGTCCATTCTTAAACACTTTCAGGACCTCCAATAATTCTATGCAGCCAAATCCATACTTAGTAACTGTACTATTTTTTTTTTTACATTTTTAATGTTTATTTATTTTTGAGAGAGACAGAGACAGAATGCAAGCAGGGTAGGGCACCCCCCCCCCCCCGCAACAACTCCTTTCTTAAAGTCCATTTACAGGGGACACCTGCGTGGCTCCGTTAGTGAAGTGTCCGACTTCAGCTCAGGTCATGATTTCATACTTTGTGAATTTAAGCCCCGCGTCAGGCTCCGTGCTGGCATCTCAGAGCGTGGAGCCTGCTTCGGATTCTGTGTCTCCCTCTCTCTCTGCCACTCTCCCATTCTTTTTTAAAAGAAGGAATTGTGGGAATTGCAATCTCAGGTGTCAGGGAAGCCAGACCTGTCTGAAGGAGGTACTGTCTTCTTTCCTTCAGTTGAGGGAGACCAGGCTGCTGGATGCTATCAAATTCTCTATTTCCCAAGAGAAGCTATAAGCAAAAACTTTGTGTGAAATCTTATGATTTTAAGTATTAACTACCATTTTGTGACTTTGTGACTTGTGCTTTGAGTAGCTCCAGTATTTTATGGGGACATATGTTAGAATGAGATCTCAGGCAGTGAACATCTGTGGTTTAGCAATGAAGGATGTATCAGGCTGTAAACTATTATACCCTGGACCATTATATCGATATGAACTTACAAGTGAGTGATTATAAAGGAGTTGTCTACCTGACTCAGCCTGAACCTCGAGTATCCCGAGGGGTTTCTGTGGTGCAGAAACTGTTGAGTTTAAGAATATTCTAAATAACCAAACCGCTACTTGGCCAACAACTATAATTCATTATAATGGACAGAGCCGTCTAATATATGAATGACCTCAGGTTTAGAGATGTTTACCTTCCTAAATGCAAGCACAAGCCAAATCATATTACATTAATAATAATGGAAGAGTGGTTTCTATTCCCCCCAGATTATAAGGTACACAGATGAGAAATCTGAGCTTTGAACTAGTCTATGCAGAATGAGCAAGCCACTTGGAGAATGGTTATCACCGGGCTGCAACACCACACACTACTGACTGAGGTTTTTGGTAAGGAAGAGTCCCTTACCTCACACCCAGGTATCTGCATGTGCCATTGCATGTAGAGAGATGATCAACGACTGATACCAAAGGTACTGAGCTCTCTGTCCTGGGAGCTACCCTCCCAACACATGCACTAAATAACACAACTGACATGAGGCTGGTGGACATAGGAAGCTGTGAGATGACTGCCAGAGGTCTGTTGTAAGTGGCAGTCTAGAAATCTTCTCTCTTGCTGCTTGTTCTCATTTAGACTCAGAAGTTCACCTTCTATAGCTCATTGGAAATGCATATAGCATATGATTTATGTTCGGGGAAGAGGGGTTGGGGGAAAGGTCCATTAAAGAAAAAAATAATGGAACCCAAGTGCTTTAAGATTGGGGGAGACGTCAATTATCTCATTTAGTTCCTTTCTTCTGGAAGGGCCTATTACTACCCTGTAATTTATGGGCCTGGGAAGAGCCATAAAACCATGGAGAAGAGGAAACAGATGAATCTAGGCTATTAACAACATGAGGTAGGGCTTACAGATCTTTATCCTTCATTTTTGAAGGGGCTTACTGAAACCCAAATACAGGGTACAAGAAAATAACGATGGTTAATTTTCAAGATTTTTTATCCCCTTCACGTGATTTTTTACTTATAAAAAATACACCTCCATCACCCAAGCTTTTTTTTTAAATTGAACTTTTTGTTCTCAATGTTTTCATATCATTGATGATTAAATTATATCAGCCTAACACATGTACTTTTTGATAGCAGGGCCCAGAAATAGGATGTTAATTTCATAGACCTGAAAAAAATAAGCAGATGATGAACTAGTGTTAATTTTCCCATATCGAAGTTGGAGGGTTATTAAAAGCCTTTTGTTTACACATCCAATCCATCTTCCCATGAAGCATATATGGATAGGAGGGAGAGCAGACATGGGCCATTAACTGCAGCCACAGAGCATGGGGACAGGAAGCAAACACCAAATCGTGTCCAAGAGAGGATACCAACAGTCAGTGCTGGAGCAGTGCGCACAAATGAGACTCAGAGAAGTGAGAGCCTGGATTGATTTGGGGAGGCTAGAGCGCAGGACCAGGTGGTTGGGGATAACATGGGGAACTAAGACGAAGACCAGTGGATTAAAAACAGGAGAATGGAGCAGACACTTGAACAATGCTTGAGATGACTCATTATTGTTCTTAGCAGCAAGTCATCCACGGGGTGGAGTCATGGAAAGGCAATAAGATGGAAGCAACGCTGTGATTGGAATGCTTTCCTTCTTTTACTAGTCTCGGAGCATGCTTCTTTCCGAGAAAGGCATTCTCTCCAGGAGCACGCTTCTCGCCAGCTCCTTTCCATTCAGCCCAATACAAAGTTTATCTGAGCAAACCTGAGTTAGCTACTGATATGCTTAGCAGAGTATTCTCGTTTTTTCCATATCGTCGTAACTTTATCCGAAGATAAGCATTTGTAAAAAATGTACTCTTGGTAAAAGCATAGTAAAATGATAATTAAATAGAAGCACAGTGAGTTTTTTTCGTTTGTTTGTTTCTAAAAAGTATTTCATTTCGTTTTCTGGTTTTGCTTACTTCATGCTTTTAAAATGTATCATTGTAGGGCACCTGGGTGGCTCAGTAGGTTAAGCGTCTGACTTCAGCTCAGGTCATGATCTCACGGTTTGTGGGTTCGAGCTCCGGGTCAGGCTCTGTTGACAGCTCAGAGCCTGGAGCTGCTTCAGATTCTGTGTCTCCTTCTCTCTCTGCCCCTCCCCCGCTCATGCTCTGTTTCACTCTGTCTCTCAAAAATAAATTAATGTAAAAAAAAATTAAAATGTATCATCGTTTTTCCAAGTATCAGACTGTCTGTCTCATGTAAGCTCAGTACTAAATTTCTTCCCTTTTTCCTTCCACAGTCAAGTGAATATTTATTTTGCTTTAATCTGCAGATTTGCTTTGTGGGCCTAGATGAATATACATAATGACTTTCTTCAAAAGTCATTAAGTGCAGTTTGTCCTTAAGAAAGATTCCAAGTAGCATGAAGTTACCTTTTAAACAAGCAAATATATATTTGTCTACTAGATTATAAACTCTCAAAGGACAATTAAAGGAACATTTTGCACATTTTGTATTGACAGAATCTAATATAGTAAGATTCTAATCAGAAATATGGATTATTTAAATTTTTTTAATGTTTATTGAATCTTAAGAGAGAGAACACAAGTAAGGGAGGGGCAGAGAGAGAAGGTGAAACACGGTTCAAAGGGCACTCTAAACTGATAACAAAAAGCCTGATATGGGGCTCAAACTCACAAACCATGACTTCATGACCTGCGTGGAAGTCAGATGCCCAGGTGTCTCACAAATGAATTATTTAAAAAATGAATGAACAGGAATGCCTGAGTGGCTCAGTCAGTTAAGCATCTGTCAGGTCATGGTCTTATGTTCATGAGTTCGAGCCCCAAGTTGGGCTGTGCTGACAGCTTAGAACCTGGAACCTGCTTTGGATTCTGTATCTTCCTCTCTCTCTCTCTGCCCCTTGCCTGATTGTGCTCTCTCTCTCTCTCAAAAATTAATAAACATAAAAAATTTAAATAATGAATGCACATTTATTGATGGCTTTACTGTGACCTTGGTCTTCCATGAGGGTGTATATCTCCACATGTTTTGGCCTCCCTTCCTTCTTCTGGATTCCCTACACTCCAGTCAAACGGGATTACTCATTGTCACCCTCCTAACCCCATCCCTTCACTATTTTATTCCTTCAGGATTTCTCTCATTCAATCAGTTATTTACTCAAGGAAATGACTATATCTTCAAAGTGCTAAAAGAAAGTATCCAGTGAAAAGGCCTCAAGAATTAAAGTAATAATATACTTTCAGATAGACAAAACAGTGAGGGAGTTCATCTCCAGTGGTTCCATAATAAAATCAATATGAAAGGAAGCAATTCTCAGATGGGAGAAACGATTTCGTGTGGCCGCTCAGAGATTCAGGAAGTGACGAGGAGCAATACAAATGGTAAATACATGGATAAATCTAAATGATTATTGATTACAAAAAACAACAATAATAACATTTCGTGTGGTTTAAAATAGATGGAGAATTTGAAAACAATAGATATAAGATGAAATGAGGTGAAAGATGTTAAAGAATGCTAGGAGCCTTGCATTGTCCAGGAAATGGAAAATGTATCGACTTTGATTTAACAAGTCAAGGAAGAAAGTTCCAAACTCTAGGCAACCACCACATAAGGAATAGAATAATGAGATGGTGGGGAACAGATACAATAAAAATACTCAATCTATCCAAAAGTAAGTAAGAAAGAAGAAAATAAGAACAGAAAAAAAAGGTGGGACAAATAAAAAAACAAATAGTAATTGCATTATATTTAAATGGACTACCTGCTTCAATTAAAAGACGGAAGTATTCAAGGGGCTCCTGGGTGGCTCAGTCGGTTGAGCGTCAGCCTTCAGCTCAGGTCATGATCTTGCTGTCTGTGGGTTCAAGCCCCATATCAGGCTCTGTGCTGACAGCTCAGAGCCTGGAGCCTGCTTAGGATTCTGTGCCTCCCTCTCTCTGTGCACACTGCTTGCATTCTGTCTGTCTGTCTCTTTTTCTTTCTCTCTCAAAAATAAATAAACATTGAAGAAAAAAGAGACTGAAGTATTCAAGAGGGATAAAAAAATTATATTCTTCTCACAAGAGACACATCTCAAATATAAGGACCTGAGAGTTTGAAAGAGAAAGGACAGAGGAAGATAAACTGTAAAGTCCAAGCAAGAAAAAAGTGGAGTAGTTGTTTTACTATCAAATTTAAAAGGCTTTGGGGCAAGAAGTATTACTAAAGATAAAGACAGATGTGGAAGATATAAACATTTTCCATTTGTGTCTAACTAATAACAATAAACATACATATACAATGATACATAAAGCAAGAATTGATAGTACTAAAAATAGAAATAGAAAAAATTTGAAATCACAGTGGGAGATGTAAAAAGGTTTTAACACTTCTTTCTCAGGTACTGATAGAATGCAGGTACAAAAATCTCTAAGGTATGGAAAATCTGTGCAATGTGATTAACAGACTTAACCTCATAGCATGTCTAAAGCACTGAACTTGATAGCTGAAAATACACTTCCTTTTTAGTTTATGTGCAGCATTTACCAAAATTGACTTTTTGTTGAGAGATAACCTCAGAAGATTATAACACACTTACATACTGATGATGCCCTCTGACCACTATAAAATGTCAATAACAAATTAGAAAATCTCGACATACTTGAAAATTAAGCAATAGCTTCTAAATAGTGCATTGGTAAACAAAGGGATCACACTGGAAATTAGAAAATACTTTACACGAAATGATAAAAAGAGTATTACGTGTCAAAACTTGTAGCATGCAACTAACCCATGCTGAAAGGGTAATTTATGGCTTAGTATTTGGAAAGAAGAAAGGCTAAAAACAACTTAGTCATCAATTTCAAGAAGTTAGAGAAACTCAAAGAATATATAAGGAAGGAAATAACAAAGGTAAGGGAGATTTTAAAAAAGAATAGAGAAGAACACAAAATAGAGAGAATCAGCAAGTCAAAGTTTGGTTCTTTGGAAAGAATAACAAAACGTAATAAATCTGAGTCAGAATACAGATAAAAGAATAAAGTGGACACAAAGAACCATTATGAGGGCAAAACGACTTATATCACAGATAATAAAATCATCACAGGAGAATAAAATGAAAAACCACATGCTAATGTGTTTGACAATTTATTTGAATTGTATGCATTCCCAGAAAAATACAAGCTATGAAAATTGACACAAAAAGAAAACAAATTAATTATTTAAAAAATCTTCTGAAAACAGAAACAGTTCACCCAGATGACTTCACTAATGAAATCTTCAAATGTCAACAGAAAAGTAACACCTATTACCAAAAAATCCCCTTCAAGAATAAAAGAGAGGGAACATGTCCACATCTTTTAATGAGACCAGTCTATAGCAAGATATATAACCATGAAGAGCGCCTGGGTGGCTCAGTCGGTTAGGTGTCTGACTTTGGCTCAGGTCATGATCTTGCAATTTGTGAGTTCAAGCCCCGCGTCAGGCTCTGTGCTGACAGCTCAGAGCCTGGAGCCTGCTTCAGATTCTGTGTCTCCCTTTCTCTCTGATCCTCCCTCACTCATGCTCTGTCTCTCTCTGTCTCTTTAAAATAAATAAACATAGAAAAAAATTTTAAACAGATATATAACCATGATACCAAGAATGTATAAAAAAGTCCCAATGCAAGTATCTTACATGATAGTAGAGTGTTAAAAGCTTTCCCCCAGAGATCCAGGAGACAAAGATGCCCAGTATCATCATCTGTTCCTGAAGGTTCTTGCCAGAGAAATAAGACAAGGAAGAGAGAAGACACAAGAACTGAGAAGTAAAAAGCAGAACTCATTATTCACAGGTAAAAAGACTTACGTGGATTCCAAAGGTGTAGGAATCAATAAATGAATTTATCAAAGATATTAATTAAATTCACTCCTAAAACCTGTTTTTCATAAATCCACAGTAAGTAGAAAATGAAACTTATAAAATGATACCATTTATATTAGCATTAAAAACCACAAAACACTTAGTAATGTATAGAACGATGTGCAAGACTTCAACACAGAAACCATGTATCAAGAGAAATTGAGAGAAATTAAATATGACCTGAACAGATGCAGAAATATACCATGGGCATAAGGGGGTTGGGGTCTTCTGAGGGCTTTGTGATGTTCTCTTTCCTCGTGTCGGTAGTAGATGCCCAGGTGTATGAAATTATGATAATTCAAGCTATAAGTGTATGATTTCTTTTTGCGCTTTTCTGCCTGTATGTTGTACTTACAAAGTTTACAAGGAGTGAATAGATGAGTAACAGTTCTTTGTTCTACATGTTTAATACAAGGTTGTAAAATAATATATTTGTATTTTTTCTTGACTCTTTATAACCAAGTTTGGTGTGTTTGTGTTATTAAATGTGTTTCTAAGAACAGAGCTACCATGATAACATTGGACATATAGGATTTGAGCTGTGGCTTGTGACCCATCAACCAGAAATAGCACACATCTTTCAATCTAGTTTGTGTCTTTAGATTGTATGGAAGGGGCATCAAGTATGATGTAGCCTAGACCTCCATACTACCAGTTCAGCTGTCAAATTGTTTGATTGGGCTGGGCTGTATGATCAAGGACTAACGTTACCATAGGATATAGGACTAAACTGTCATCACAGCTTGGTTTGGGAAAGGTGGATGCTTTGATTCACAGTCCCAAGAACAGTGAGAAGCCTTTTTCTAGTCTTCTCTCAAAGCGGGGATCAATGAAGTTGATCGTGAACGTGCTGGAATATGTTGGGAAGGAAATATAAATGGTAGAGAGGGTCAGACAAATGGTTTTGAAGCTTGTGGATCTAAACTCTTATCTTAATTTGACCCTCATGGTTCAATGTGTAAGTCTATCCAGGCCATTTCCCTGATATGGGTCATGGCCATCAAGCTTCTTTATGGTTGTGATACTGATAAGGTAAAGATGGTCAAGTGGCTTTTTACTTCTCTAGAAATTTCTTCAAGTATTAGGAACACTATTTTTGATTGAGCCAGGAAGCAATCAATAAATGAAGAGCAGATGTTTATCGTGATTACCGGTTGGTTCCATTTTCCATCAGCTGGCAACCTACATGCACTTTCACTTAGTCTATATTTACCCATAAACCCAATACATTCAGTATTTTTTTTTAAAAAGTGATACAAATTAGATTAAAACATCTGGATATTTAGTAAATTGGCCAGATGTTTTTGTGGTTTATATATAAAAGCCAAAAAGAAAAAAGAGTAAAAAAAAGTAGGCAAAGACTTAAATCTAGCTACCCACTCATATCTTCCACCTCCTCAGAATAAGTGATGATGAAACAGTATGAATCATATTGAGAAGGTGGAATTAAAGAGATAATAAATGCTGAAGTTTAGCCATGAACAAACAGGAGTGACCTTTGTTGTACTGAGAAGAAATGGAAAGTTGCCTTAGCCTTTTTTGTATCTAGAAATTATTTCTCAATTGTTCATAATTTTTGAATTACATTTATATGGTTTTTCAGATCCAAGCCAAAATATCAATCCTCTAAGAGAGTTAGATACTTTGCCAAATTGAAAATAGATTTGTTTTCCATGTCGGAATTACTGATGAAAACTGCAGGCATAAGTTTTCCCCCCTCCCTTTCTCTTTTAAAGGTGAAACACATCTTGTTTTGTTCTATTTATTTCTTTCTCAACACAACATGCGTCACTGAATAATTCTCAAACAGTTTCGGGAAGAGCTCTGGTTTGGGAATAAGTTTGTGCTCAACTTCATGCCTTTGGCTTTTTAGCTTTGTAACCCTAGGCCACTTAACCTTTTAGGGCTCTAGTTTCTACCCTTATAAGATGGAAATAATAACCTCGTAAAGTTATTTTGAGGGAAAAGAAATGACTTCAGTGCAAAACCCCTGGTACCTTTCCAAGTTCAACCTCTCTTCCACAGTTTGTGATTTGGAGGCAGACAGGTCAGTTTGAGGTAACTCCCTCTTAACACACACCTAAACACAATGTTGTGTAAAAGGCTAGCTGTCACAAATTTCAGCAAAGAGCAGTGGGATCAGGGTAGAAAATTAGCCGGTATATCTCTGTGCAAGTTAACATGATATACTGAAATAGAAAATACTACACATATATTTTTATTTACTCATTCTACAAATATTCACTGAGAACCTATAGTAGCTAGAAATGGTTCTAAGTGTTGAGAACACAGACCTTAATCCTTGTTCTCTTAGAACTTACATCCCTGTGGAGAGATAGGTCAAAAAAAAAAAAAAAAAAGCATAGAAAATAGGTAAACTCTACAAAAGTTGAATGATGATAAGCCTATAAAATAGCACAGTTAATGGATAGGGAGGGCTGAATTAATGAATGAGTGTTAAATATGTCAGTAACTGGCAAGCATCCATTGGGTATTGGTAATAAGAAAAATAAAATCTCAACCTGTACTCTTGCCAGGGTAACCCAGGGTAGGCTGGGATTTTCACTTAGCTGTGCATTGTTAAACCATGGTGGATGAGCCTCCATTTGGGCTGAGATAGGATCCCTCTGCAAAAAAGAAACAAAAACACTATTTATCTATACAATGGAATACTACATGGCAATGAGAAAGAATGAAATCTGGCCATGTGTAGCAACATGGATAGACCTTGAGGGTGTTATGCTGAGCTAAATAATTCAGGCAGAGAAGGACATATATCATATGTTTGCACTTATAGGAGGATTAGGAGGAACTTAACGGAGGACCGTGGGGGAGAAGAAGGGGGAAAATAGTGGGGGAGAGGGAGGGAGGCAAACCATGAGAGACTCTTGAATGCTGACAGAAACTGAGGACTGATGGATGTGGGGGGGGAAGGGGGGTGATGTGCATAAAGGAGGACACTTGTGGGGATGAACACTGGTTGTTATATGGAAACCAACTTGACAATAAGCTATTTTTTAAATAAATAAATTCTTACCCATAAATAAAAACACTGTAATATAGGAGTAAAATTGACAGCTGGATCCCCACCCAGAGCTCTATGTCAAACACAATATTCTTTCCCAGAGTAACTGGTGCACAAGGGGCTTGCCCCAACAGTCTTGGATTTCCAGACATGTTCTGATTCTGAATTCGACGTGTTCTGGAATGATTGCTCCATAAAATGCTATAGAAAGAAAATTGACTTCTGATGATGGTTAAATCTTTGTAGAAATATTGCCAGCTTTCAAGTCTTTCTTTGATGCAACGAAATAATTAGTTGGAAAAGAAATTAATACCACAACGAAAGGGTCTATCAAAATACCAGAATAGTTTGCTTGAGAAGAGCAGTTGGTAAAGGACTTTGAAGTGTCTTCAGGGAAGGAACTATATAAATCAAAGTAAGATTTTTATGACGAGGCAAGAATTCCAGTATTTATCCTGAGAGAATGACCCTCTTTCTCACTTCATACAGAAGATGAAAGAAGAAGGCCATGAAATACTTAAGTTCCCACCTCCCAAGTCCCTTCTTCCAAAATGTAAGCATGTCCCTGAGAATGTATCCACATTTCCCATTCACCCCCATCCGTACTTTCCCCCCCTCAATAAATCCCCATTTCTTTATGAAGCGAATAGCTCCCCCTGGGATCTAAACCCTGTGCCTTTCAAACCTTCAGGAATGTTTTCATCTAATCTCTTGTCTTTCTCTATCTCTGCTTCTTTTTCCTCTCTTTTCTCTTCCTCCAACCTTTTGCTCTGTAGTACTGTCTCCTTTTCTGGCACGCACACTCAAGTCTCTCCCACCTTGTAAACACACAAAACACACCACCACCGCCTCTCACAGTTCAAGATCTCCTTCCAGGCCCCTTCTTCTTTTCAACCCTTCTTCCTACATTGGTCACTGAGGTCTTCAGAGCTGTCTCCACTATTTTCCCTCCCTGTCCATTCTCAGCACTATCTGGCTTCTGGCTGTTCCTCTTTTGTTAATGAAACTTTGAAAAAAAAAAATAGGTCAATGATGACCTCGTGACTATAAAATACTAAGGATGCTTTTGAGTCTTTCCATCCCCTGGTCTTTCATAACATTAGACAAGTGACTACATCTGAGTGTTTATTCTCTGTCAGCACACTCGAAGAGGCAAGATGTATAAGAACGTTCATGTGGTTTGTGTGTTTTTTTAAATGTCTTATTTATTTCTGACAGAGAGAGAGACAGCATGAGCAGGGGAGGGTCAGAGAGAGAGGGAGATATAGAATCTGAAACAGGCTCCAGGCTCTGAGCTGTCAGCACAGAGCCTGACGCAGGGCTCAAACCCATGAACCATGAGATCATGACCTGAGACTAAGTTGGACGCTTAACTGACAGAGCCACCCAGGGGCCCCATGTGGTTTGTGTTTTAAAGAATGTCTTCTCTTGACTTCTGAGATACTATTGTCTCCTCGTTATTTTTCTACCTCTTTGTTCTCCCCATATCAAAGTCCGCTGACTTTGCTTTTACCTTCCCTTTTAAAGGTTGGTTTTCCCTGGACTTCTGTAATTAATGCTTATGTTCACCCTCTCTCCCTCCTACAAGCACTTCATGGACTCGTGACCTTGGGCAGTTGCAAAAGTCAGGTGTTTCGATGGCCGCTGAGCTCAGATCAGTGCTCTGTTGCCAGCACCTTGAAATTCCTCATTTTTGAAAAGATGCTCCTGCCTTCTCATTTTGCACTTGATCGCCCAAATTATGTTGCCTATCCTGCTCTAGGTGATCTCATCCACAACCAAGAATGCCAGAACCACCTGTGACTGAGGAGCATCCTGGGTGTCCTACCTAGGACAGAATACTAACCTTTTGCTCTGAGAAATACATCACCAAATTCTAATTTCTCCAAACTTCTTATCAACTGTGATCCCTTCTGGCCTTTTGATTTTCTTCCCCAAATGCCTTTAGTCTTTCTTCCTGCAGGTAAAGCCACAGTTTTCCTCAGGAAGCAGTCTTGGGTCTGTTTCAGCAGATGAATAAGAGCTTGATTGTGTCCCTGAAGTGCTACAGCATAGAGCCAGCCTCGGGTGACATTGGCTTGGAAAACGTTCAAATGGGTTTTACTAATCTGTCCCTACCAGAACTGTGGGAAAATCTTTAAAATGTTTCCAGTGAAATGTCTACTGAGTAAAATGGCTTCCTTGTGAATCCATCAGCTTGGATTAGCTGCAAAATGTGGCACCAGGTGACCAAACAAATAAAACCGGCAGGAAGTTATTCGATTAAAAAACTAACAGAATTCTCAAACTCTCTCCTGAATAATTACCTTTTAAAAGGACAATTAGTTCCAAGCCACCTTGATGACAACGTTACTTACCAGAATCAGAGGTCTTCTGAAATTGCTTTTGGTTCACCTTGACCATTTGGAAGGTAGTGCTTCTATGTCTCTATAGCAGTGAGTGTGTGTCTAGCTAATCTGAGGGTGATTTCACATTATTAAAAAGGAAGTCATATAGAAGTGAGTAGAACATAGCCTTGTTTTATGCCACTGATGAATGTTACCTGAAATCAGAAGTCTGTTCTTGCCAATTCTGGCTTTTGCAATGGCATCAAAATTCAGGATCTGTATTAACACACACAAAAAAATGATACCTACCTCTTTCCTGGTATCAGAGCCAAAGGGTGAGGAAAAGCCATTTTCCTCATAGTACAAGCTTTACCTTATATTATGCTTTCCATATTTCTCTAAATATTGATAGAAAATGCAACGATGGCTGATGGTAAGATAGATATTCTTGAAACTTTCTTGTCCCTCCAATACAACATGATAAGCCTAAACCTATGTTTTGTTGTTGTTGTCTGTTTTGTTTTGTTTTGGAAGCAAGTTAGCATTATAATTTGAAGAAAATTAGTTAGTGTTGAAGGAATTGTACATTAATGAACCCCAGTAACTATTCTTTTTCTCTTTGTTCCTGGAATGTTATCCCAGAAAACAGCCTCTTCCTCTTGATCCCAAATGCCCTTTTTCTTTTGTTATAAGCAGTCTGAAATTGTGATAATATTAAAGAAAGAAAAGATAATAACTTCCAGATCCCTTCTTCAAAGCCTGCGTCTCCCTATGTACCCCCTGTCTCTTTCCCACACCCACCCCTTGCTCCAAAGACCTTTCTGTACTGGGCTCATTTTCTCTTCTGCCCAGTGGTCCTGACCTCTGTTCTGGGGAGAACTTAAGGGAGACTGAAAGAATTGCAGGTTTTAATTTCAGGTAGAGTCACATAATAATGAAAGAGCAGACGTTGCAACAGCTCAGCCCACGTGAAGAAGGGAAACTCTGACACAGATTTGACAGGCGACGTCCTCACCCACATTCGAATAGTATCTGGAGTTCTTCCCCAATGCAGGTCCTTCCTCAACGCATGTCTCATACTCGGTTACACAGCTGGGGCCACTAATCAAGAGGCAAAAAGATGGGGGCTTGGATATTCATTTTAGAGGTTCCCCTCTGGTGTTTTCACTCTCTTCTCTTTTCTCTCGGGCCACTGGCATCTAGAGATCCGGAACAACCACCTGTCAGGACTAAAGGCGCTGATATTGTCAGTACTTCCTGACACCGAGGCTCTGCACGTGCCTTTCAAGTTCATGTCCATCCTTCCCTGATGTGAGGCATCCACGCAGCAAAATATAAAGAGTGCGTGAGGTCACCTAAATCCTATACAGCACGTGTGGGAAAGGAGCTGCCGTCTCTCTCTATGCCCTAATCATCTGCAAAATCAACTCCAAGTTCATCAGAGAGCTCTCCGTTTAGATAAGTAAAACTCAGGCTGTGAGAGACGTTATCTTCCATCAAGAACGTTTGATCTTACATCTGTTATGAATAAATGTGACATAGAAAAGGATTTACTTATCATCAAGGCTTCTACTCAGAGACTGTAAGGGAGAGAGGAGGCCCCAGCCAAGGCTGGGAGAAACTTAACAGAAGGCCATGGGGAAGGGGGAAAAAAGTTACAGAAGGAGGGAGGGAAACCATAAGAGGCTCTTAAATAATGAGAATAAATTGAGGGTTGATGGGTCATGGAGGAGAAGGGAAAGTGGGTGATGGGCATTGAGGAGGGCACTTGTTGGGGTGAGCGCTGGGTGTTGTATGGAAACCAATTTGAATAAATTATATTTAAAAAATAATAATAATAAAATAAAACCATCTACAGCCCAAGGGACGTGCCCCCGTGCAGCTCCCTGTCACCGTGGTTTCATATCAGGCCTTGCCCACACTTGACTCCTCACATCTGTGATGCTCTCTGCGTAGACCGCCATCCTCAACCTGGTCAATTCCTATGACTTTGAAGGAGTCAGCTCCCCCAGACCAGCCGGGAAGCTTTCTCTGACACCCGAGACTGAAATAGATGTGTCTGTTCCTTCTCAGTGGTGCTTAGTGAGTGGCAGCCACTGTCAGCTCTTACCAACAAGTCACTGTCCCTGAGCCTTCACCTACCCTGAGTCTGGCAAATGAGAGGCACTGAAGGAATGGAAGGAGAAAGAACAAGGAGGAAGGGAGGAAAGAAAGGAGGGGGAAAAGGAAGTCTGGAAAGAAAATGTAAATAAAGGAAGTGGAAAGGAAAGAAGAAGGGCTTGCAGAACACAGACTCGTAGTCTCTGAACAGATTTCATTTTTTTTTAAATATTTTTTTTATTTATTTCTAGGAGAGGGAGAGAGAGAGAGACAGCATGATCAGGGGAGGGTCAGAGAGAGAGGGAGACACAGACTCTGAAATTGGCTCCAGGCTCCGAGCTGGCAGTCAGCACAGAGCCCGATGCGGGGCTCGAACCCACGAACCGCGAGATCATGACCTAAGCGAAAGTCGGACACTTAACCAACTAAGCCACCCAGGCGCCCCTGAACGGATCTCATTTTTTAAAAAAAATTTTTTTAATGTTTTACTTTATTTGTTTGAGAGATAGAGAGTGCAAGCAGGGGAGGAGGAGAGAGAGAGGGACATACAGAATCCAAAGCAGGCTTCAGGCTCTGAGCTGTCAGCACAGAGCCCGACACGGGGCTCGAATTCACGAATGGGGGATCATGACCTGAGCTGCAGTCAGACACCCAACCGACTGAGCCACCCAGGCACCCCAGAACAGGTTTCATTTTGAAGCCCTGTGCTACAGAGGCCCAGAATTTCACCCAGGTGAACAGCCACTGGGGACTGTGAATGGGTGTGTCCGTCCAGCAAATCTGTGTTATACTCACTTGCTTCATTGAGATGATAGTCCCCTGCTTCAGCTGCTATGTTTTCTCTATTAAAAGTATAACCCCTCATTAAGATCACAACAGAATTTTAACTAAACACTAATTGCCACCTTTGTTTAAATAACAACCCATAAAGAAATACACACTTTAGAATTAGTTTGGAGCAAGGTAAGTATTGCTTTGATTCCCAAGGCGGCCAAGGGGCGGGCATTTAGCCTCAATGTGAACACTGCCCCTTCCTTCTACTGCTTCAGAGCCACCCAGCCCTGCTCATAGCATCGAAGGCCTCTGCCCTCACCAGTCCTGACCACGGCATCACAAGTGAGTCGAGCCCCTGAACCGGGGCCACATGTGTGTCGTCTAACTTGCATCTTTACCCACACTTCTGACTTGTTGACTGCGTGTTTCTGGTCAGTAACACCGGTGTTCCCACACATGTGAAATCCCACTGACCCATGTAACCTGTTTGGTTGTGACTCTTCTCGTTTGCCTGACTCTTCCACTTTGCTTTCTCAGGAGGCTTAACCCTGTCCCCTGAACCCACAGCCACTGGCCGAGGTCCTCACTCAGAAGCTGAAGAATGTTCCGTGCCTGAGATGGAACACCACCCTTCTCCAGTTTTCCATGCTTTGATCCATCCACCAACTTGAACTTCCTGAAATTCGGGTGCCAGCTCAAAGCAAGCCCTGACTCCCTGTGTACCGCTAGGAACTAAGACCAGACTGGCCGCCTCAAAGGCCGAAATAACAGTGCCATCAAGGTCTCCAGCTGGTCCTTTCTCCCTCCGTTTCTTGACTTCAAAGTCCTTTGAGATGTTATCCTGAAGCACAGTTGAGCTTGCCCAAGCTATGAAAATATCTTAGAAATGACACAATGGGTTATTAGGCAGATGGTTTGTCAACATTTATAAAACAGTTTTTTCATATCATAACACTGTTCTGCTGGTTCAGAAATAAGATCCAAAGGAGTAAGGAGTCGTGAAGGTCTCTCTCTGCTTGGTTAAGAAATGATATAGAGTGAAATTGAATGAGGGGCACTTGGGTGGCTCAGTTGGTTGAGCATCGGACTTCAGTTCAGGTCATGATTTCACAGTCATGGGTTCGAGCCCCGCGTCAGGCTCTGTGCTGACAGCTCAGAGCCTGGAGCCTGCTTCGGATTCTGTGTTTCCCTCTCTCTCTGCCCCTCCCCTGCTTGCACTCTGTCTCTTCCTCAAAATAAATAATCATTAAAAAATTTTTTTAAGAATGAAATTGAATGAGAATGTAGGCAGTATGCTGTCAAGAGCAAGATACGATAATTAAGAACTTAGTAAAATATTAGTTTATTCATAATCTCCTCTCATTATGTGTATATCACGTATATTTCACATATATATCACACACACATATATATACACATAATATATATATGGTTTGTTTCTCAGAATGGTTAGCATGAAAATGCTTAATATGATATATATTAAAAATCAATTTAAATAGCACCTAGTGCTATGAGAGAAGCTACAAATGCCTGAAAGTGCCCAGATGCTCTCCTACGATTTGAATCCACCCCATACACTGGGCACTCTTGGTTCGCATTCTGTCCAGAGCAGAGCAGAGTGCTGTCCTTCCTCCCCAACATCCTCAGAGGTGGGGTCACCCACCAGCTCCCCTGAGACTGACACAATGCGTCAGTGGGGGACTCAGCGACATGGGGGAAGCCCGGAAGCCCCCCCACTCCTCTCCCTCCCTCCTTTATCCGCCCTTCCTGAACACTGGTAAAGCCCTGCAGGGACTGGACCGTTCAGTGTTCTGTTAACACAGGTTGTTTTAAGAGGACAAGCCCTTTCCTCCGAACACTGTCAAACACATTTGGACAAACAGACCAGTTTTTAAACAAAGTTAGAGCAAGGTCTCTTCACACCTTGGAAAAGCTGTTGGGCCTCCGGGTGAGTCATTTCGCCCACTGTGAAGTGGGCGGTTCCGATAAACAGCACCTGCGTCCAGAGGCCCCTGCGCGCCTCTGCCGGCTGCCAGGTTGTTTTTGATGCCACCGCCTGTGTGTGTCTTGCGCTTCCCTACAGAGCAGATCCGCAAATCTGAGTCACCAGGACGCGGGGGAGAAAAATATATGCAAACCTGTCTTCCTAGCTTGGCAATTAACTAATTAATTGAGAGCCAGGGTAAACAGTTGAGCCTAAGGTCTAAACTGCATTAATTACCGTTTATAGAGCTCCAGGAAGAGCCTACGGGGAAAGGTACAGCCTAAGTGGAGGGCGGTGTGATTACAGTTGTGGTCCTGACTGTCATTGTTGGGGAGGGCAGACAGGGGAGGGCTCAGGATGTTCAGGCAGGGCTCCTGGCTGCCTGGGTTCCTGGCTCTGCCAGGCACCTGCGTAGATATTTTAAAGGAAGTCACTTCATTTGTGAACAAATTCAATAAGCAAAATCATTAAAATACTTAAGATTCTTTGAAATAAGCGTGTAACTAGAAGTGCATTAATTAATCGGCACTCATGGTATACAAACGAGAACATGAGGAATGTTTTTTTTTAATTTTTAATTAAAAATTTTTTTTAATGTTTTATTTATTTCTGAGAGAGAGAGAGAGCAGGGGAGGGTCAGAAAGAGAGGGGGATACAGAATCTGAAACAGCCTCCAGGCCCTGAGCTGGCAGTCAGCACAGAGCCTGACGCAGGGCTCAAACCCACGAGCCGTGAGATCATGACCTGAGCCGAAGTCGGACGCTTAACTGACTGAGCCACCCAGGCGCCCCAGATGAGTATATTTTTAAATGTTTATTTTATCTTATTTTAATTCTTTTATGTTTTATTTTATTTTATTTTTTTGAGAGAGAGAGAGAGAGACAGTGTGAGCAGGAGAGGGACAGAAAGAGAGGGAGACACAGAATCTGAAGCAGGCTCCAGGCTCTGAGCTAGCTATCATCACAGAGCCTGACATGCGGCTTGAACCCACAAACTGCAAGATCATGATGTGAGCCAAAGTCGGACGCTTAACTGACTGAGCCACCCAGGTGCCCCCATTTGAGGATGGTTTTAAAGAAACACCACATGAATTAATGTCCAGTCAAGGGTTGTCCTTTGAAGCAGTCGCTTTGGAAGGCATTGCGGTTATTCCATTCAATGCAATGAAGATTTATTGGACACCAACTATGCTAGGCACTTCGGGGAATAAAATGATGAAAAACAGACTCATTTGCAGGGAAGCTGTAATCTCGCCATGGAGATGAGACGTGAATACAAACAGCTAAGCCCGAGGACAAGTGCTAGAAAATGCTAGAATCAAAGGTTCAGAAAAGACACAAAGATTGCTGAGCAAGAAGGGTTGTAACACATTTGGCTGGGACATCAGAGAAGGTGCAGTGCAAGACTTGCCCTTTGGTAAAAAGATTTAAACGCTGGTAATGTTGTTTTGGAAGGAGTAGAGGGGCGGGGCTAAGAATGTAATCCACGCTCAAAGCAAAGGAAACCGTAGATACCAAGAAGGCCCATCAGGGCACCCTGGAAAGTTCCCCCTCCTTTGCCTCCCCTCTCCCCTTCCCTTCGCATCTAAATCTTCTCCATCTTGAAGTGCTGACTGAAATCCCACCACCTCCTTTGGTTGATGAGTGTGTTTATCCAGGGTGTAGACAGCAATCTACAAGGCAAGGGGAATCCATTTAGCTAGAACTGGAAGTACTGATACATAGGTGGGTTGGCAGAAGCTACTAGTATAGGCAGGGAAAGGGTCAGGCCTATGTAACTAATTCATCCACTATGTTTTATTTCAACATTCATGTATTTAGTGTTGCCTATGTTTTTAGCTTTGTGCTAGCTCTTGGGGGGTATAAAGAAAAGTAATAAATGATCTCTGTTCTCAAGGACCTATAGATAGGCAGAAGCAGGCAAATGTATACAAGAGCATGACGCAGATGAGGTAGGAATGACTAGGTCACAGCAGGGACACATGGGTGGGAGGGGAGAGGTCCATGGACAGGCGGGTCCGAAGGCTTTAAGTATGTGACAGAACGGCATGGCAGGACAGAGTTGAGCTCTGCAGCCCTGTCAGAGGTGGTGCTTCCAGCAGGCCTGCGTGAGCAGTCTTGGCCCCCAGCCGCGGATTATGGGATGTGGGTGTGCTGAGACTCCAGTCAGGACATGTGGTTTTGGAGACTGATATTCTGAAAATTTATGTTCAGCATTCATTAATGAGAGGCGGGAAGAAACTTATTTTCCCTCAGTAAAACTTCTGTTACAAAAACATGTTAATTTACGAGCCAACACACTTTGAGTGACTAAAACAAAACCGACAATTTCAGAACAGTTGGCAAGACTTGCCCCCCTTTCCTGAAAATCGATCCTCAGATTTATTTTGATCTCAGTCCTTCTCAGTAGGCTCATCAGATAATTGAACATATATGCATGATTCCCAACGCACTACTGAGGACCAACCGACATTTCGGCATCTAGATAAGAAGCTGTGTAAGATAACCTGAGTTAATAAGCACCATCACCTAAATTTATCTCAGAGCTATTCTATGCCCCTGAGGGGTAGTCCAGCTGGCTCTGCCTAAGAACAATTCCCATCTCTGAAGAAAGTAGAAACACAGATGTGTGAGAGTTGCTTGTCCCTTCACCTTGTACAAGGACAGTTTATCACTTAGAGCACCACGAGCTCATTGAATCTTCTCTTTCAAAGTTTTATATTTATTTTGAGAGGGGGGCACACAGAGAGAGAAAGAAGGAGGAAGAGAGAGAATCCCAAGCAGGCTCTGCACCATCATCGCAGAGCCTGATGTGGGGCTTGAACCTGTGAACCAGGAGATCATGACCTGAGCCAAAGTCAGACGCTTAACTGACTGAGCCACGCAGGTGCCCCCAAGCCTTCAGTGCATGTGTCTAGTTCACATCTTCCCTATGGAGCGGGATTGACAGGGGACATTGGAGGAAGCCTAAGCACCCTGGGGCCCCACAGGGAGTGCAGAAAGAGGAGAATGGGGGTTGGGCAGGAAGGATAGAGGTTTGAGCCCTCCCAATGATAATAAGGACCTTAGGTCTGAGGACCTCTTTCGATTCAGACAAACACACCAAAAAATTCCATATCCAGATGAATGCTGGGTCTTATGAAGGAGACTTAAGTAGTTCTCCAATTAATTTCAACATGCCAGCCTTTTCAAAAACTTAATTTGAAACTCTTCATGTGGCAAGAACCTTAAAACCCGTGTCACCTGCTTTTGACCACTCCTAATAAAGGCAGACGCTGACCTTAGGTTAACGATGTGCAAAGTAATGTGGGTGGTGAACATGGGCCCGCTGCTTATCTAGCACGGGGCACCTGAGTGACAACAGGAGGAGCTGAGGCACTGGGGTCAGTGCTGGAATGTGTAGTCATCAAAGGTTAAAAAAAAAAGAAAACACTAAGATGCCATAGCAGGAAGTTGGCAATCCCTTCTGCCTGGAGAAATCTGAGTTTTTAGGAGTTTAAAGCATTGAAAAATGCCTTGAACGTTGGTAATGATTTTCTTTTTCTTTGAGTGTGTGGGTTTTACAAGGCACAAATGGGATTCTCGGGCACATGGGGATGGGAAGAAAATAGGGAGAAAATCAAGGAGGGTCAATGTTTTTTCCCTTTACTTTCAGTGACGGGAATAAATTTACCAAAGAAGAGCAGGTGGCTGTCTCAGCACCGTGATGAAAATCATTTCTGCAGCTCTCAATGCCAGAGGCACCTAGAATTGGGCCTCCATGTGGGTAGGGGGCTGCGGTCACCGTGGAAAGAAGTTCAATCAAAATTTTATAAATCAATTTAACTCACTACTCAAGTTTCTTATCAATATTAGAGGAGATTCCATGTGTTTTACTCAGGAAAATACCTAACAATCGGCAGCCCCATAGACTCCAGCCCCCCCTCTCCAGAGCCTTCTTTCCTTCTATTTTATTCCTATTTCCCAGCTCTGCTCTTGAAGAACTTACCTCAGTTCTTCACTTGGCGATTAAGGGCTGGACTGAGAAGAGTTGTCATTTCTCCTGCTGTGGCAAGTCACACACATAAGGGTCCTCAGCGATGCAGACACCTGTGACTTCTGCCTTGTGTGCCGTTTTCCAGAGAAGACTTCAGTGATCAGCTAACCTGGGAGGGTCTTGACATCTGTGGGCTGCCTGGAAGTGGTGTTTGGGGAATATATAATCTCTACACCCTGCAAGGAAAAACATAGAAAACTCATCTTTTTTCTGCTTCTTTGAAACTAAGGCATAGGTGTGAGACTCAGGCTTCGTCAATCAGATCCACTTGCCCAAGACTTTATTTGAACATTAGAGAAGGGATGCCCTCTAGGTCCACCTTGTTAGTGCATACAGAGGCACAGTCATTCAGCTTTTGAAGGTGGGGTTGCCTGTGAGGTCACGACCCTTGGGCAGGAGTAGTATTGATGGATATCACAGGAGTGATGTCGATGAATCAATGTAATTCATTACTGAAGTTTCTCACCAAATATCGAAGGAGATTTCATTCATTTTACTAAGAAAAACACCTTCTGCCATTTCTCTTTCTCTATCTCACACAGATTGCCATGCCAACTGAAAAGGTCTTTCCTCTGTCAACATTCTGCCCAAATTCTCTTTCTATCCATCCACTTAGCGCTGACTTTTCTTCTTATTCCCACCACACTCCTTGACACTCTATTACATCTTCTTCCACCATAACGCTGCCATTTTCAGTGTGAGCCAAGTCAAACCAGTCTGGATTCCTTTCCATTCTCCCCTCCTTTAGTAACCCAATTCTCTGATAAAAATGTACAGGAAAAGCATCCTATATAATTTTAGAGAGATCATGAACCGAAATTAAGAAGGTCCAATCTAATCCAACCAAGGGGCATAGAGGTCCGTAAATTGCCTAAATTTTTGATAAGTTGGTTGAAAACCGGTCTGGAGCTCAGGGGTTTGGATGGTCAGTCTGGAGCCCCTCTTTCATGCCATTATTCTCTGCAGCAGCCCTGGGGACCGGGGGGCCTCAGGGCTCTCCATGCAACCACAGACCAGACCTAGGTGTGTTTGGCTTTCAGGACAGATCGGGTTGGAACTCCCACGGTGGTATGGCCATGCACAATTGTGTCTGTGATCTAAAGAATTATATATAATGTAGTTTGGTGAATACCGTGAGTGTTGGGTGCTGAGTACTGTCCATAGAGGAATGAACTTTTCTCTGGTAGAGTCCAATGTATTGTGACCTGAAAGTACTTGCAGGGAAAAGTCCTCAAAAGTCCCAATAAAATCATCCAAGAGTCTCTGGCACCTGCTCCTTCTCTTCAGTACGCACAGTTTAGGCCCTCATTGCCTCTCCATGGACTATTGGAAGCCCCCGCCCCACAATATGTCTGTTGCTTTCCAGTTTTCCCACCCATTGTACACACAGCTCCAGAATAATCTTTGTAAAGTTGGATCATGTCACTGCTCACCTAGAAATCTTTTAGTTCAGTCGGTTTTCGGCTTAGGTCGTGATCACACGGTTTATGAGTTTGAGCCCCTCACTGGACTCTGTGCCGACAGAGAGGAGCCTGCTCTCCCTCCTCTTCTCTCTCTCTGCCCTACCCCCTCAAAATAAATTAATAAATAATTTTTGAAATTCAGAACAGAAGATAAGTTCCATGTTTTTCTCACTGACGTAGTCCACGTATCTAAAACAGGACTGGGCACATAGGGGAAATTTAGTAAATATTTATTATAGAATGAAATATGGGCAGGGCTGGTTGTATAAAAGGGATTATTGAATGGTTGTAGCAACTGGAGCCTGTATGGAAATATACAGATAAAGTATCCAGTTCTACATGCATATATGTCTGGTTGGCTGAACCTCAAAGATGATACACCTTTACTTTGGAAGCCTTAATCATTTCTTTTTAAAGGCCCAGAGAAGTCATAAGGCAGTATTTATTTATTCATTTGTTCATTGATTCATGCAGCACTGGGTATAGAAACAGTTCTAAATTTTATGCATCTCCATTTGAGAAAAAGTCAGGTTAAGCCCTGTATTCGGTGCAGAGAAAGCCACTCAAATATCTTTAAAATAATTGTTAAAAGTAGATTCTGGGACACACATAACTTTTTAGACTGCATACCAAATTCAGGGGCTTCAGCAAAAGGAACCAGAGACCCAGGAGCAAATGTCATACCCCAGATACCCAGTGAGTCCTGACATCAGATATGGTCAAATTAATAACATCCATAATTTTCAAAGTTTTTACCTAAAGTTCTATCCTATTTGCCTTTAAGAGATAGAGATTCATGTAAAATTTTATTGGTTCAGCTATTCATTAAGGAATATTTATCAAATGTCTGTTATGGGCTGGCATCTGGAGAAAAAGATGACTGAGACACAGCCCTCATCCTTAAGAGGCTCCCTGGGGTTGGAAGGGTGTATGAGCAGATCTTCTTCAGACAGTGTGCAAACCAGTGAGGGGGATAGAATGCTCTCAGAATCAGAGCTGGGACACGATTTGCTTCCACTAATTATGTAAGACTTGCATCCAATCGGGAAAACTGGATAACTACATGCAAAAGAATGAAATTGGACCCTTACCTTATACTACACACAAATACCAACTCGATATGGAATATAAAAAAAAAAAAAGAACTTAAATGTAAGACCTGCTGGGGCACTTGGGTGGCTCAGTCAGTTGAGTGTCCAACTTTGGCTCAGGTCATGATCTCGTAGTCCATGAGTTCAAGCCCCACATCAGGCTCTGTGTTGATGGCTCAGAGCCTGAAACCTGCTTCAGATTCTGTGTCTCGTTCTCCCTCTGTCCCTCCCCTGTTCGCACTCTGTCTCTCTCAAACATAAATAAACATCAATAAATTTTTTTTTTAAATGTAAGACCTGCAACTATAAAGTTTCTAGAGAAAAACAGAGAAAAATCTTTAGGACATTGGCCTTGGCAATGATTTTGTGGGTATGATGCCAAAACCACAGGCAACAAAAACAAAAACAAACAAGTGGGACTACATCAAACTGAAAAGCTTCTGCGCAGCCAAGGAAACAACCCACAAAAGGAAACAGTCACAGAGTGAAAAGGCAACCTATGAATGGGTGACAATATTTGCAAACTGTGTATCTGATAAGGAGTTAATATTCAAAATATATAAAGAAGTCCTACAATTCAATAGTAAAAAGCTAACAAGCTGATTCAAAAAAAATGAGCTAAGGACTTGAATAGACATTTCTCCAAAGAAGACACACACGTGGCCAACAAGTATAAAAAAACAAAAACAAACACAAACAAACAAGAAAGCTCTACATCACTTATCCTTAGGGAATTGCAAGTCAAGTCAAAACCACAATGAGATATCATCTCACACCTATTAGGGTGGTTACTATCAACAAAAGACAAGACAGGGGTGCCTGGGTGGCTTAGTCGGTTAAGCGTCCGACTTTCGCTTAGGTCATGATCTCGCGGTTAGTGGGTTCGAGCCCCACGTCGGGCTCTGGGCTGACTGCCAGCTCGCAGCTCGGAGCATGGAGCCTGTTTCAGTCTGTGACTCCCTCTCTCTCTGACCCTCCCCTGCTCACGCTGTCTCTCTCTCTCCTAGAAATAAATAAAACATTTAAAACAAAAACAAAATCAAAAACAAAAGACAATAAGTACTGGTGAGGATGTGAAGAAATCACCCTCAGGATTAGAACCCTTGTGCACTGTTGGTGGGAAAGCAAAATGGTGCAGCCACGGTGGAAAACAATGCTGAAGTTCCTCAAAATGTTAGAACTACCATATGATCTAGCAATGTCACCTCTGGATGCTTATCCAAAAGAATTGAAATCTGGATCTCAAAAAGGCATTAGCAGTCCCACCTTCATTGCATTATTACTCACAGTAGCCAACATGTGGAAACAGCCTGAATGTTCATCGAAAGATGAGTGGATAGGGAACCTGTGGTAAATACATACAATGGAATATCATTTAGCCATGAAAGAGAAGGTAATTCTGCCACAAGTGACAATGGGATTGAGGCTTGAGGACACGATGCTAAATGAAATAAGCCAGTCTCAGAAAGACAAATACTGCTTGATTCCACTTACATAATGTATTTCAATAGTCAGCTTCACAGAATCCAAGACTGGAATGGTGATTGCCAGGAGCTGGAAGGAAGGAAAAATGAGGGCATAAAGTTTTGAACCCCAGAGCCAATACGAACGTACACTTAAAATTTGTTAGGGTGGTAGATCTCACGCTCTTATCACAATAAAAATTTTTTAAATCAGTTAATTCTTTTTTTTTATTTTTTATTTATTTCTAGGAGAGAGAGAGAGAGACAGCGTGAGCAGGGGAGGGTCAGAGAGAGAGGGAGTCACAGACTGAAACAGGCTCCAGGCTCTGAGCTGGCAGTCAGCACAGAGCCCGACGCGGGGCTCGAACCCACAAACCGCGAGATCATGACCCATGCGAAAGTCGGACGCTTAGCCGACTAAGCCACCCAGGTGCCCCTAAATCAGTTAATTCTTTTAAAGCCCTTCCTGAAATAATTTTTTAAAAGGGGACACCTGGGTGGCTCAGTTGAGCTTCTGACTCTTGATTTCGGCTCAGTTGTGATCTCACGGTTCGTGGGATTGTGGGGTCAAGCTCCTGCTTGGGATTCTCTCCTCTCTCTGTCCCTACCCTGCTCTCAACCCCCAAATAAATAACTAAACATTTTAAAGAATTAAAAGAAAATCAAACTCTTCTTTCCTATTTTTCTCTTGGCTGCCAGGAAGTGGTCTACTGATTGCTTCCTCTTAGCTCTAGATTTCTTGGATTCCCATTCTCCCCACTCCGTTATTCAGAGCTGAACCCACACATGTCACTTAAATCATTTTATTGTACTTGTGCTTTTAATGTTTTTGGAAATGAGCAGGGCATAACTGGAAAATAAATGACTTCTTCCGGTAACAAGGAGGACGGCATTAGAGCCCAGGCTCCCTGTTTATCAAATCTGTGGCTCTGCAGGAAACTGAATTGTTCAGGGCTTTGAAGATCCAGAGCTTCTTCGGGAGACTTCCGGTGATACCTATTCCGGCTTTGGGAGCCGGAAGTGAGAGTGGAGTCGAGCAGGCTAAAAATGTCAGGGCGATCTTTATTGTGCAGCTGCGGTTGAGAGGGAGTGTGAAGAGAGGAACCACAGAGAGGACCTTGCTTGCTCTGGAAACCTCCCAGCTTCTCTGTGCAGTTGGACTGTGTTACCCCCGCGCCCGGACGCAGCACTCTGGAAATGTCTTCAGGTCCAGGACCATGCCTGCCGCACCTGTAATCCCAGCACCCGGCACCGTGCCTGACTTAGGGAGGCACATATAATAAATGATCAGACATGAACCATTTCTTCTGAGCTTTGATCCCAGGTCACTGTTCATTAAAATAGAGAAGCTCAGGGAAAGAGTAGGGTGAAGGACAATGGAGAACTTAGTTTATGAAGTGTTGAGTGTGAGGGGCAGGCCATCCAGGGAGAGATGTCTACCAGCTTGTAGAAATTGCATATGAGTTCTATGTGCCTTGGTGTTCTCATCCATAAAACGGGATCCTAATAGGATCTCTCTCATGGGGTTATTGAGAAGGCCAGATAAGATAGTGTAAGTAAAGTCTTTGTCACAGTACTTGGTTCATCGGAAGTAGTAAGCATACGATAACAGAAATCACTGCAGGGCTAATGTGGATCCCTTTCTCCTGTATATTTCCTACTCACTGAGTCTTCTTAACTTTCCCCTAGTATATCTTGTTGTGTCTCTTTCTCCCTTTCAACTCATCTCTCCCTTACTCAGACCCTCTTTTCCAACTTCAGAAAATATATCTTGGTCCCTCCGCCTCCCCCAGACCCAGGGCTACCAGATGTCCTTCCTAGAGCACAGCAACAACCCTGCCTCTCCACTGGCACCCGTGACCTTCAGTAGCTCCCATTGGCCACTGTAGAAAGTCAGAATCACCTTGGTGCTCTAGGCCTAGATTTATCTGCTTTTGCAGCCTGACAGTCTAATGCCCATGATTTCTACCCTCACCCAGACCAAGCTCGACAGGCAGCAGCTACATCAGATAGTCTATTGTTCACCCATAACTCATTCATTCATTCATTCATTCATTCATTCATTCATGGTATGTGAAGCCCCCCTGAGCTCTGGACCCTCACAGGTTCTGCTCTTTTCTAGCTACTCAGGCTCCCAAGCATCAGTTTTCTTATTTTGACAGATGGGGAAAGTAATGCCCTATGAGTATTTTGATGTGAATATAAATGTTGCTCAGGGAGCTGACATTTCTCCTGAGGGGGTGACTGAGCCCCACCTTGACAACAGCCTCCCCAAGGAGCACGGGTGGGTGTGATGAGATCAGAGGGTCGGAAATTGATGACCTAGTCCAGTTCCCCCCATTTTGATAAAGGAAAAAGCACATCGTTTATCCTGGTCTTGCTGTGGACAAAGGGCAGCACTTCTCATGTTCCAAATCCAGCCCTCATCTGTGTCGTCAGTTACCTTTCTCCCGATAAAGGGTTTGCCCACGTAAGCTGTTTCAAGAGCGACTGTGCTCTATTGATGTTTGAGCATCCAGAACAGTGCTGGCATACAGTCGGTGCTAGATAAATGTGTGGTGAGTGAAGAAATGAAGAAATTGGACACCCGTTCCAGTGGGCTGGTCCCTCCAGGGGTTCCCAAGTGCCCTTTCTGAGGAGTTTCCTGTTGTGCTCGGTGGGCGTCTATCAGTTCCAAGAACTGGGATGAACAGGCCACCGTAGCGGCTCATCAGACCTCCATTTGAGGTCGTCAGAAGCCTGGGAACACCAGCTGGGTGTCCCCCAAACCGGACACTCTTCTCGTGAGGCCTGATGGGCAGCCTACTTGGAAAATGGCGCCTGACGGTAGAGGTTCAACAAGGGAAAGCATCTCCTTGGCAGAGACCTGACTCTGATCACAGGGAATGCCTAGGCACTGTGGGCCACCTCTTCCTGGGTCGCACAGTGGCAGCCAGATGTCCCCGCCATCTGCTGACTTTCCTGGGCTTTTCTTTATCAACAAACCTCAGAGAAACCAAGTGTTGTCTGGGTGGCCTCGTTGCAATACTTCTTGATGGTAATGTCTCTTAGCGGGGACAGGACTGAAGCACATTTCTAAACAGGATACAAGCCGTCAGGAAAAGCTGACCCCAGAGACACAGGACATTTCGTTTGGCTGGCAAGCCCAGTGCGGGCTCTGGAGGCCCATGTCCTGCTCTGATCCTGGCTTCCTTCCTTAGGAAGCTGCCGTTTGATAACCTGTGCCGGGGAGTGCCATTAGAACCTGGGCTTACTGATGACGTTCCGTTCTCCCCGAACACACACGCTTAGTCAAAGTCACCTCCACTAATGCAGCTCTGATGTCCCAGGCTTCCCTGGGGGCCACTGTCCCTGAGTCAGTGCTGGCTAGAAGGTCTGCTGTGACGCCAGTCCTCATCAGCCCCACGCTTTGATCGGGGCTGTGACTCAGCTCAGTAACAGCAGCAGTGACTCAAAGGCGACATTAGCTCTGGAACTCTGATTGCCACCAACTTCCCCTGGCTCCCAGCCCCTGTCCAGAGCCCTGTGCACTTGGCACCAATATGCTGAGGGCCACAGGGGGCCAGCGTCTGTCCCTAAGCTGCTGGTGCATATGTACTGTGTTTTGAGGGGCAACGGGAAGGTCTTTCGTCCTTGTCATCTCTGTCAGATGTCATAAGTCCGAAAGTCCTTTAGGACAACTCCCTTTTTCAATTCTCCTCTCCCCTCTTGTCAGACTAAATATCAATAGGAGGTTATCCTGTGGACTGACTAGTACTTCACAGGGAGTCCATTGCTTCTATCATGTCTACACTGGCCTCTTGTTGGTTCTTCCAGACCTCTCACACTTAATATCCCTCAGGAGCCTACTTGGTTTCCCTCAGGACCAGCCCTTCGTATCTTTGACAATAGCATTCAGTTTTTTAAATGATTCAGAATCCATGTGTGAAGGTCATTCACTGCTAGAGAAGGTCACCTGGGAGAAGGCATTTGGGGTTGCTTGGCTCATAGGAGGGGCCTGACCTCTGAGAGGGTCGTCCCCTCGGCAGAGACTGGGCTCTGCCCTGTCCTTCCTCTATTTTCTCTCAGAGGCACCCCCCGATTGTCCCTAGAGCAGAGGAGGACCCTTCTCGCCTCTGGGCCTCTGTTCACTCTTCCTTCACCCTGTTACTTCCCTGTGGCACCTTTAAGGAGCCATCGAGGCTGGGAGGAATGCAGCCAGATCCTTAAAGTCAAGACCAAACCCGGAACTCCAAGCAACCCATCAGAATCATGCCAGCCGCCTTCTCTCCTTGTCCCCTCGGCTTTTCTACGTGCTCATCTCTTGTGCCTCATCTGTCCTGAGCAGTTTGTAGTTTAGGATCCAGTTCCACGATTTCGAGTCTGTTACCTCTCTTACTGACTGGCTCCCTTGTTTCCATTTCAATGCCTGAGGACTGTCCCTGAAGCCCCCTTGGTCTGTCAGGCTGGTTTGGCCAGTCAGAAGTGATGTCCTGCTTCTAACCCCAGTCCTATGCTAGAGGCCGATAAAGCAACACTCTTTGTCATTCATATCCTAAAATTCCACCCAACTTTCTTTTTAAAACTTAAAAAAATTTTTTAACGTTTATTTATTTTTGAGAGACAGAGCGTGAGCGGGGGAGGGGCAGAGAGAGAGGGAGACTCAGAATCCGAAGCAGGCTCCAGTCTCTGAGCTGTCAGCACAGAACCCCATGCGGGGCTCGAACCCACCAACTGTGAGATCATGACCTGAGCCTAAGTCAGAAACTTAACAGACTGAGCCACCCAGGTGACCCCTTACCCAACTTTCAAAGACAACTCGGCTTCCACGTGTGAAATAATCTCTCTGTTCTCCATACCAGTAATTTATTTGTATTTCTCTTGTGTTATTTACCCACCCCCACAAAACAATTTAAGAGTCTCCATATAATTTATTTCTAGATTTGGTTCTCTTCAGAATAAACTTATTTTCCCTCCAACAGCCTTTACTATGCATGGGATCAAGAGGCTGCCTACTAAAATGACTACCGAGTTGCAGCAAAGTAGACCCGTGAGCAGGAGATTAAGAGACATACTCTGATTTGATTACTTTAGGTAAGTTTCTAACTTGTGGGGATCTGACTATACATGAAAAAGCTCTACTTTCAGTGGAATGAGAATCAGAAGTACCGAGCTTAGTACCCCAACTCTTGCTATACCAATGGCAAGCGTATTTCAGTTTTGCTTTTCCCATCTTCAACACAGCCTGGAGCGGTGTGTATGTGCTCACACGGTTCTTGTGTCCACTGTCTTGCAATATACTGGTTATCAAAGGGTCTCTAAATCTTTGGGCAATAACACCCAAAGGCACATCATTTTGAAGGCTCACAGTCTATTGTTAAAAGTTTTTTAATATTTTATTTATTTTTGAGAGAGAGAGAGAATAAATGGGGGAGAGGCAGAAAGAGAGGGAGACACAGAATCTGAAGCAGGCTCCAGGCTCTGAGCTTTCAGTACAGAGCCCAATGCGGGGCTCGAACTCATGCACTGCGAGATCATGACCTGAGCTGAAGTCAGACACTTCACCAACTGAGCCACCTAGGTGCCCCGTTGGAGGCTTCTAGTCTTCAGTCAAGAATCTGTATCACCCTGCATTTCTCCTTTGGGATTAAAATGAATGTTAATCAAGGTAAAGGAAATTATTACCTTTTGAATTTCAGGCTCTCATGTGTCTTTACAGGCTGAGATCTTCTATAGGGAAAAACTATTGCCCAGGTGACAATTGCTGGTCCTACGCACCCCATCCACAGACCAAAAGCGAAAAGAGTTGTTTTTATATGTTATTTCTACATCTCCTAGCAGAAATCATGCTGGTTTTATGTTCTGTTGGCTCCAAGAAGTGGTGGTTAATTTTGCTAGAATTACCAATGGGCTTTTGTCTCCCAAAGAGTTGAAGGCAAAAGATTCCAGAATGCAAGCAAATTTATTATTATAAGTAGCCCACCATGCATTAACCAACATCACTAGACTGATTAGTAACTTTTGTGCAAAATTTCGCAACTTATGAAAAGACTCTGTGGACTAGTAAGTGCAGGAAATGGTAAGTAGTGATTCCTCACCCTTGGAAAATCACAGTGAAGGAAGATGAAATATGTATGTTAAGTTTAGATAAAAGACTGAAAATTCCCAAGGAAAAGAAACTGAGTTTATTTTTGTTTAATCTGGTATTTTTCCAAGCTTAGTTAGCACAGATAATGCATGATGATCTCAGGGAACTGGTTCCTCCTAGTACATATGTTGGATATGTGGCCCTAGTGAATATCCTCGTGGTAGTTTCCAGAACTTCATACCTCTCTCCTCAGTAGGCAAGGCGTGTTTATTACTACAGTATATGATAATAGTTCATGACAGATAAGCCTCCTAAGAGCAGACAAATCGATTGGTTCATATTTGGGCTTTTTCTCAACTTCAAAAGGCCCAAGCCCTAAGCAGTACTTACTCAATCTGCTTCCAATTTGCACATTCTAAACACCATCTAGCTTTCAGGTAAAGGGATGATTTAAAAAAAAAAATCTTTTTTTTCCATAGAAATCTGCCTTTTATAAATGTCTTCAATTTTCTGGCTCCAGATAAATCAGAAATATCCCAAGAATAACTCTTTCAAGAAGTTTGGGTTTTTCATTATGATCTCTAAGAAAATACCCTAAGATTGGATTCCTAAGTTGACAGAGATTCAAGTTGGTTTCATTCCATCTATTCAGTCCTAATTCCAACACTGAGAAAGAGAATTAGGGAGAATGGAGGTATTCTGAATAACATCTGGGTAGCAGAGAAAGAAAGAAAAGGATCAGATTTAACTGTGCTGTCGAGGAATTGATGTCAGAGACCCAGCAAGAGTAAATCATGCCCGTTGGTCACATCTACTCATGGTCAAATGGGACACGATTGGAGAATGGCCCAAGGCCGGCGGGGTCTGTGCCCACGGCACCATGGTGGAGTGGGAGGAGCTTATTCACAGCCCCCCTTTTCTTCTGACTACCTTTTAATCTGGTAACATCCAGTTCCTCCCATTATATCACCCCCATCCAACTGCTCTCATCCTCTGTCAGTTCTCTTTCCCCTTTTTAATCAAGATCAGCTCTCAGGAAAAGTGCTTTCCAACTTCAGTTCACACGCCTGCTGAAATTGAGGGCTTCCTCCTTCCCAGGAGTCCTCGTGAACTGGTAGAAAATATCTCCCAAGACTTCCTGGCTGGCTCAGCGAAGCCCCTCTCGGCTGTTTACAATGAGGGTCCACGCATCTTCAGATGACTTGTCTCCCCTTCAATAATAGCTTTTCCTAAGATTTATTGCATCTTACTTTTTTTCTACGTGGCAGACCCTGTATTGAATGTTTCCTGTTTTTTGAATTCCACCAATAACCTATGAAGTCGAGTAGTAGCTCCATTTTAAACATTGGGGTGGGGGGAACAGTCTGGGAATGGTTAATTCCCACCTGCTGGAGGGCAGGACTGGCATCTGCACTGAGAGAGGTTCTGTCAAACTCCAAAGCGTGTGCCTTTGACGACTCTGTAGACACTGTGCCAGGAGCCCAGCCCCGCAGGCTGTCGGTGCTACTCACCTAGCAGCCGGAGCAGATGGTGAGTGCATACTCGGGCTCACTGAACCCGCTTAGCCACCCATATAGATCAGCCTCTCAGACCCTTTTCTTCCAGGGTCCTCTAAGTACATGGGCTCGCTGTCAACCCTTGCCATTGGATCTCTGGAATCTGGGATGGGGGATCATAGCTTTGCACTCCACTCAGGAATCCCTTCCTTCCTGGTCTCTCCCAGGATGGCACCCAGGCTTTCGGGCACTTGTTTCCTAACGCTATTAGCCCTCCTCTTCCTCCTGAGCACTTCTTTTCCTCACGCTCACCCTTGGCTAGGGGGAGGTAACAGGAAAATCTAGTTTTAACAGAGGTTGCTTAAGTATTTCCTCAAATCGCATTATACATGTGTATATGAGTGAATGTATATACATACATACATTTCTATACACATGTATAAATCTCTATATGTGAATATTCATGCATATGTGCACAGTCACATACACACATACAAAATATATAGGCCACTCAATGATTGAAGAACAGAATTGTCCTTGCCATTCTATTGCTCTGAATAGTGTTCAAGTGATACTTCCTGGAGACTGGGAAGTTGGCTGACATTAACACTGCAATATTCACATAATTCTTTTTCACCAGCAGTGTGCAACAGACTTCTTAAATTTTTGTAAATATTTATTTTTGAGAGAGAGACAGAGTGTGAGCTGGGGCAGAGAGAGAGGAAGACACAGAACCTGAAGCAAGCTATAGGCTCTGAGCTGTCAGCACAGAGCCTGACGTGAACTCACAGACCACAAGATCATGACTTGGACATTTAACCAACCAACCGAGCCACCCAGTTGCCCCAACAATGTACAGCAGACTTCTGAATGGCTAAGTAACTGGATGAAAACTATCACTGTCCCACTACAGTCAATGTGAGGAAGAAGTGGATTGCACCACCACAGCACTCAACAAATTCAGCATCTGACAGATACTTCTAGAACACCTAGCACATAACAGGCACCAGGACAGGCACTGGGGATGCAGAGTTGAAAAGATGCTATTCCTAGCCTCAGTGAGCTGACCTCCAAAAGAAGACAGAGGAGCAAAACATTGCAATGTAATCAGAATATCGCTCCAGAGTCTGAGGGTCCCAATGAGGGCATTGGGCACAGAGGAGACTATTCATTTGCTCATGAGTTGAAATTGGGGTTGTTTTCTCTTTTTATAATTTGCAAACTAGATTTGAAGCCCTGGAAGAGAAAAGAAACTCAGCCTTCTGTGCTCTCTTGCTCTCTGCATGAGCATTAACGCAGTCACCTACCTATAGCCAAGCACTAAGTCCTAACGCAGGCTCCTTCTGTGTTGCATAAGGAACAATATTGAGTCGCCTCCCAAAGGTGTTCTAAGGACAAGCTAGTAGAAATGAGGCCAAAGTGTTTTGTCAGTGTAAGTTTAAGAGAGCTGCAGAAATCCTTTGCCACACACTAATGGAGGAGAAAAGGGCAAAGTTTCTAGAACAGCTTGTGGATCACAGTGATGCTCTTGGGTTTGGGAAAGTAGGAAAACTCACCATCAGGCACTAGCCACAGCATCCAGGGACCAAGAAGCCATGAAGCGAATCCTGGAGAAACCACGATCGCAGAAAGACACCCTGCAAACACTAATCAAGGGGCCAGGATGCGTGGACAGAGCTTTGCTCACAGCACCCTAAGGTGGGGAGGGGAGTTCTTTGTCCAACTAGCACTCACCTGTTTCCCAACAGGCAAATGTAGACTCAAAGACATGACCGTTCAAGGTGGGTAGGGGTGTGTGACCAATACCACTTGGCACTCATCTTCCCCAAATTAAGGTTCCACTTCTAATCCCCACACAAGCCTACAGTGCATTGTTCCAGAACCTGATTGAAGCCGCCTGCCTTGGGCGGATTGTTGAACAGTCTTGAATAACAGGGAGCTGATGTCACCTGTATGAAATAGACCATAACTCTGAACTCTGAAAACCTAGGCTGGCATCTACTTTTAAAGCACTGTTTAATTGGCTTTGTGAATATCTTAATGAATGCATAAGTAATAATCCATGAAAAGTAGAGGCCTATAAGCCATATTTTGTGAAAAGGTATCATTTAACCTCATGGATTCTATGAACATGCTCAGAATTCTTTAAATTATACAACAAAAGAGTTGTGTCATTTCCTGTGACTCAGAATTACTGTCCTTTCTTTGAGTGCCATCATTTGCTTTTAACCTTGCTATCTTGTAATTTTCTATTCACTTGCATTTATCTTCTACAAGATTGAATTTCTTGAAGGCAGAAAATGTCTCTTGTTTGGTACCTTGTTCTCAGCATGGCACACACAAGTAGGTTATAAAGTTTTTGACTGAATGCATGGTATGTGGTTAATCTGCTTACATAATAGGGGTAGGGCCTTGGGCTTGTAATAAGGTTCTCAGCTAAGCCAAGATGGCTTTTGGTTGTAATTGTTTTTCATGTGAGGGAAGTCTTACCCTCCTAAGTTGTGCTCATGGTCACGGAGAGTGGAGGTTCCCATGAACAGAAATGCTTGAATGCATGGCTTCTCTTTGTATTCTGGATGATGAAGTTGTGAACCGATGTACATTCCAGTCTTCTTACTGCATCCAGAAGGATATTTGTAGAATGAGAGGAGAAAAGCAAAATGTTTCCTCTCTGCCTTACACCTTCAGTGTTGGACTAAGTCCAGTGCCACCGAGCTGGGTCCCAAGCTCTTTTCCTCTGGAAACTCGGCTGAGTAGGTCTGGGGCTCCCACAAAGCTTCTAAGAGTCCCGCACATGTGCTACGTTATCTGCAGTTAGGTCCTGGCTCTCCAGGCTGGCACACGCACAAATGGAGGTCCAGTTTCTTATGGCACAAGAGCGCTTTGGAGAGTAGAAAGCCAGGCACATAAATGACGAGACTTGTTTGCATGAGTGCCATGGACCTCTGAGAGTGGAACACGAGTGATTTTGTGTGCGCATTTCTGGTTTCCCAGAGGGTCTCCTTCCCTGTTTTCTGAGTGGATAGAATCCCAAAGTCATCCCCTTTGGAAAGTGTTAAAAAGAGAATTGACTCACATAGGAATGGATTTCCTCTAACCTAATCACCCCCTTCCAAAATGAAGCAAATCACTTTTTAGCCTCAAAATACTAAAGCTGAGCTGGGAAACAAAAGAACCAGTAACATTATAACTGTGCCCAACAGTTTTTTTTTTTTTTTCCAGACGTTTTTCAGTTGTGGGTGGTGTGATTAGGTGAGAAGTTTGGAGCTACAGGAGGAAGGGAAGAAAGCCTTTGGTGATTCAGCAAATTTGAACAATAAATATGAACTATTTATTACTTAGAACCTGTATTAGTCAGGCAAGGATTCTGCATGCTGCTATAATGACTAATCCCAAAATCTCAGAGGTTTAAAGCCACAGAAGTCTATTGCTGCTTCTACCACATGTCCAGCACCGACTAGCAGGGGCTTCTGCTCTTCGAAATTACTAGGGACCCAGGCTGATAGGGATTCCATCATTTCATGACCACCAGCTTCACACAGAGTTTCAGAGTTGGCCGGGGCAAGGTCACTTCTGCTCCTATGCCTTCAGCCACAGCAAGTCACACAGCCATACCCAGCTTTGAGAGAGGTGGGGCTAGGCACCCAGAGGTGAACCCTGGATGGGACTTAATCCCCGAATCCTGTCTCAGGCATCCTTTTCTATCCTGAGCCAAATTTAAATAGTCATGTGACATAGAAAGAAATGAAAACAAGTGTAATCTTTTTAAAATCTGATCCGGAATTGAAAAACCATGTTTACAACAGAGAGTTAAAAATGTCTCTACAAATGACTCAGGTCTAAGATCTGTGGAAAGAGTATGTTTGGGAAGCTTCTATTGACACGGCACCTCCAATCATTCAGGGATACACTCTATGACAAAGCACATTGGTGAGAGCTCAGCTTCCGGGACTGGTAAAGAATGAAAACGTCCCAGTTTGAGCTGTCTCCGTAAGATATGCATGCAAGACTCACGATGCAGGAGGCAGATCTTTTTCCGAAAAAGATCTTTGGAGTGAAAAACTCGTGTTAGGTTTACTTTGTTAACCTTAGTTTGTAAGATCGCTACTTGCACACACGTTCGTAGCTTTCAGACCCCCAGCAAACCCCTTGAAAATGTCACATGGCCACGCTCACTGGGGCAGCATGTGATCATTGAAAACGTTACAGAGAAAGGTAGCATGGCCCCCTCAGCAAGGGGGACGTGCCAACTCCAAGAGTTTTTTTTCAGGTGGGGGAAGATGAAAAACATTCTGCAGGCTGGATGCTTGTGTGGGTTGCACGACAATGGGAATGTACTTGATGCCATCGCTATAATAGTTAAAATGGTGAATGTTATGTATATATTAACACAATAAAAATATCTTGTTACACCATAATATTTTGGATGTATTAAGTTAATTAAAATATATTATTAGCTTTGAGAAAAAATAAGGGGCTCATGAAACACAGCTGGGGCAGACATCTGCAGTATAAAAGGCCATTAATAACTGGTCATTAATTATAACACTTTATTTCGAGCATCTAATGCATGACAAGCACAGATCTAATCATTGTGGATGTAGTAGCTCCCTTATGCCTTGCAAGGGCACTGATGGGTTATTACTCTCTACAGTTTACAGATGAAGAAACAAACCCTTAAGAAAGTTGTCTGGTCCACAGCCATGTGGCTGATAGGGACAGAGCCAGGATCAAACCAAAGCAGGCTGGCTCTAAGGCTCTTTGCTGTCACCCAGTCCCTAGCGGGGGAGGTTGAGGCTGCCATGAACCCAGGGCCATAGCCCCCAGGCTAGCATAGTGGGTGGTCTCCCTAAGCCCCGCGTCCTAAGTCCCCAAGCATACCAGCCACATCCTCGGGAACAGAGGACACACAATGCTTAAGCCCAAGCTGAAACAATTGAAAGACTCTGTTTTGTTGTTCACTTACTTCTTTGCTGGAGGAATCAGACCGTCCATAGCTACATGTCAGTGAATGCATGCACACTTCTCCGGATGAGTTCCTGGTACACCCACATGTGGGGGCTTTGGGACTCACTCCTCACACCCAGAGGCCAAGTTGGCAAGCAGCCTGTGGGGCCCAGAGTCCCCGGCAGGGCAGCCCACCCACTATGAGTGAGTCTAGCCAGTGTACAAGAGCCATTGGAGTGCTCAGTTTGGTGATATCCACAAGCTACCCTTAGGCTGACAGCGGTAGTGAAAATGAAGGCTTGGGTTAGCCCACGTCCCATCAGGAGGGGTGGGGCTGACAGGACTCACACCCACCCTCACCTGTTCCCTCCCCATGCTCACCCACACCCTCTCCCTCACCCAGACCCTTCCACCCACTGCCCACCCCCTCTCCCTTCCCCACCAGGCCCCTCCCTCCTTGTGTCCACCTTCACCTCCATCCTTGCCCACTCCTTCCCCACGCCCACCTGCACTTTCCAAGTCCCTGAGTCTGGAGTTCCGAGCCAGCTCAGCTGGGCAGTTGGATGCCATCTGATGAGTACTCACCCCTCCTTGGACAGTCAGTCACCTCTGCTGCTGCCCCTCCCCCACCTGCCCCTGCGCAGACCCTGCCGGCTTATGTCTTCACTTCATCCTCACAGACGTGTGAGGCACAGGAATCATGACACACAAGTGTGTGATGATGAGGTCTGCAAGTGTGAAGATGAGGTCTCAAATCTTTCAACTTTGAGCTGTAGCAACAATGGAAGAGAGAGAAATCGTTTATGTACAAATACTATTCCTTTTCACATCACAAATGTGCTTCTTTCTGTTATCACTTCTAATTTACATGTGTTCCAGGAGCTTCCGAAAGGCCACAGACTGTATAGAAGAGCATTGGCTGGATCTATTTTGCTTTGGAAATCATCTGTCCTCATGTCTGTCAGCCTAGATGACTGCAAGCTCTGTGAGGACCAAAGCAGTGGCGTTTATCTTTGATTGTCATTCCTGGCCCTTGAGTTACCCAGGCGCGCTCCTCTCTGAGCAGTTCCCCAGGTCACTCATTGCTTTCAGAACTTTGCCTTTCAGGGATGCCTTCCCCAACCACTGAGGCCACATTTGCTCCCCTGCCCCCAACCTCCATCCCTATCTGCTCTTTTTCCTGACACACATTTTAATCATGTATTTGTTTGTTGTCCTTCTTTTTCTGCTAGAACATTAGCGCCTTGAGGGCACGGATTTCTGTTTTGTTCACTGCTATAACCCCAGTGCCAAGAATAGGGACTGTTGAATGAATGAATGAACGAACGAACGAAGGGAGAATGAATGAATGAGTGGCTATATGAATTATCTATCCCCAAACAATCCATGTACTTAGACATTTCCATTCCTAACTTCTCCACTGAACTTCAACTAGATTCACCTGCTGATCTGACATACCACCTCACTTGGCTGTCTAAGACCAAAGAACATAGCCCCATAAACTGACTCTCATTGGAGTTTCTCTTCCCACAGATCTAACTCAGTAAAAGGTACCATCATGCACTCAGATACTTAACCAAAAATCTGGGAATTATCCTTAATTACATTCCCCGCCCTACACACTCACATCCAACCCATTGGCACAACCTGTTAGCTTTACCTCCAAACTGAATCTCTCCTGTGCCAACTGCTCTCCATCTCTCTGTACTTTCTAGTTCAAGCTAAACTACCAGAACTTCTCACTTCTAACTATTCTGTCTACACTCATGTCTTTCTATAACCCCTACCTTCTAAGGCAGACTGAATGATCTTTTAAAAACGCAGATCAAGTCGTGTCACTTCTCTGCAGAAAATTCCTCCATGGCATGATCCACCACAGGACATTGACCAGGATTCGGGCTCCTTACCACGGCCACTCGGGTCCCACACTATAGGCTCTGCCTCTCACCTCACCTGCTATCATGTTCCTATAAAATACCTTCCTTCCTGTCCACACATTCCACCCAGGTCTTCCTAAAACAACATAAGCTCGTCCCTGCCTATGGACCCTTGCTCCTCTCAGCCTCCAGGTGTCCCCAAAACTTCCTTCCTTCCCACAGTGTCTCACTATAAAGGCTGCCTCCTTCGCGATACCCACTCTGACCTCCCCCTCCCCCCGTCTAAACCAGAATGTCCCCACCCTAGTTACTCTCTCTCAAATCATCCTATTCTACATTTGTTTCCTAACACTTATCACTGTCTCAAAACTACCCCCATGTAAATTTCTTTGCTTGTTTATTTTCTGTCTCCTGTACCCCACCATCCTGCCCTAGATAGCACATGAATTCATGTGCTCTTCCATGTCAGTATGGATCTTGTCTGTATAGTTTATAGTTTACCACTGTATTCCTAGGGCCTAGAATGAAGCCAGGCTCAGAGCAGATGGTCAAGAGTATGAATGTGCAGCCAGGAATGACAGGGAGAACTGGAGTTCATGGGAGAGAAACTCAGGAGCCCGTGTCAAGAGACCGTGGTGCCAGACAGAAGCAGAATACCTTCACGTGGAAAGACTGGAGGAGACATCACGTGGGAAGACTGAAGTGGACATGGGGAGACCCCATCATGAAGGAGCTGAGGTTTAGAGGTGCCCAGACACGTACCAGGCTAGAGCTTCAGACAGCTCGTGCCCAGACAGGGAAACCAGACATCGAGGGAGTGGGGAACCAAAGTAGAGGTAAGATTAGCCAGAAACCTAACAGACTAATTGCTTGGGAAGCCCACCCCCACCCCTTCCAGGAATTCTTACATACAACCTGAGCCAGGCCCAGTGGCTGCAGAGATGATGACAGAGAAGCATTAAGTAGAGTGGCCACAAGTCCGAAGGATGAATACGTGGAAGTTCTTCACATTCCAGAAAGACTGGCAAACGCCTTGTATCTCCCCAGCTGGCTTTATGGTTCTCATGTTCTTCTCCTGAGTTGAAAGATGTCCTGTTCTCATCCTCTGGGGTCACTGGTGCTCAGCTAAGTTCCCAATCCTGTGTCTTCCAGTGCCACCATGTCATGACATGACACACAGAAGAGTCACTATGTACTAATGTAGCCCTGTGAGGAGACAGTTTGCTCCTTAAGGAGCCCAGTGAAATCGGGACTAAATAGTACCGTCTATCGGGTTAGTGAATGAGTGTGACTACATAATCTCATATGAGAAAGAGAGAGACAGATTGATTTAAAGGAGTCTTGTTTGACCTGTCCATGGTGACCAACCGTTTCTTGGGTGTAAACACTCCCGTTGCTGGGTTCAGGTCTCCAAAATAGTCGGCAGGCAAAAGGTTCTTGTCTGTTTAATAACAGTCCTGGATCTGTCAGTTCCGCTGCCAACCCCAATTTGTAAGTTCTCTTCTGTAAAGATTGCACAATTGTACTTGTTTTCTGAGGACTGTGGGCTGGCTAATGGCTGTTAAATGATCAGCTGCCCAGTGACTCAGCACTGCTTTAGCCTTTAACGGAGCAGATTCCTTCCTCCCTGAATCTGCGGGAGGAAAATGGTAACTTTCTTTGTTTCTGACCCAGGGTGAGATTGAGGAGCTGTCTGGTGCTATCTGGGGGAGCTCTGGATTCACAGATTCAGCATATTTATTATCCCAGGTCTATAACCATTGTCGCTATTGGTGTTTGCCTTCAATCAGAATGTGATCTGACCCCTCTAGAGTAGAAGAAAGCCAAGGAAAGTCTGTTGACCCAATTCCTTGCACATCTGCTCTGAACAATAAAAGTGGAAAGTAGAATACATAAACTGGATCGATGATCTGTCAACGTGACATCCTGTTCAAAGATCTATTGGCAATACCATAAAAGAGGTGGAGAGGTTTCCTTCAGTATCTAAAAAGAGCTATAACTGCCAATATTGGGGAGAAGAGTTTTCATGGTTCGGTTGAAACTTTATCTTTTTCTGGGCATTCTCTCCCCCAGAGTCCTATCAGCTCATGCGAGGCATCTATTATCCAGGGAGGCTGGTACCTGTACTCTGGGAACCAGTTGTGGGGCTGCTGATCACGGACCTCGCACCCCAGACCAGTGCTGAGCTCTCCACCATTTTGAAGTCTTGTCTGCCCGGAGAGAAATGGACCCCAGCTGTTTTCCATGAGACCAGAGCGATCATTCTGAGGTACAGCTCCTCAGAGAGCTCCCCAAGCATCTTGAGAAATCAGATAAACAAAAAAAGTAGTCAGTTTATTTGAAATTAAAGTTAGAATGAAATTTACTTAAATTTAGAGTAGTGGAGTAATTGGAATCAGAATAACAAATCAGGCATGGAAACAGGACTTGCACACGTTTTTGCTCAGTATTGAGTGAGGTCCTACAGTAAGTACTGACATCCAGTACGGTGGCAGAGGGAGGGGGTTCCTCGCGTTTGAGGGATTTTGAGCTTCACTAGACAGTCACTTACTCCCAGCCTGCTCCTTCTTTGGGTTTGGACCAGCTAAAGTGCTATCTGGACAAGGGCATCCAACTTAGGTCCGGTTAGGTCCTCGTAGTCTGCCCTCATTGACCTTCTGTGGGAAGAACGCATTCACCAAAGTAAAACAAGAGAAAAAAGCCAAAGACAGCAGAGAGACAGGAGCCGCACTGGGTGGCATGGGACACGCGGGCTTCAGGGAATGAGGGAACCGAGGGCTGATGAGCACGGACATCCCTGGGAAAGGCGGCTGGAAGAAGCAGGGGCGGAAGCCGACGGGCAGGTGCCAGAACTTCATCCCCTCCCCCCTTCCCTGCTGTCTGTGACCTTGGAAACATTGCTTGACCGCTTATGATGGTTTCTTCATTAAATACAAATCAAGGTTTCACGGCAGCTTCTGAAGAGATGACAGAGGGCAGCATATATTTAGAAAATGTTTCTGGGCAGGAAATTAACCAGATGGGAATTTGCCGCTGGTGACAACTCGGTGCTGGGGAAGCATTTATTTTTAGACGTTCTAACCCTTTACAGTGTACGGCGGAGGATTCGGGGAAAGAGTATGGATTTTCTCTGCGGGCTGAAGAGAGCTCCTACATGTGAGTCATCACTTGACCTGTGTGATCTACCTTAGCTCGTTGTTGGGTGAAATGTTCCACAGGGCATTCCCCTAACTTCCTGGCCAAATTCACAGCTGGAGGGGTGAGAGAAACATCAGAGACCTCTTCCGAGAAGACTTGAGTAACTGTGACAAGGGGCTGTACCAGGCGACAGCGGTCCCCAGGGGAACGGGTATCCATGCTGCTGCGGGTGGGGGGGAGGGGGGGAGGGGCTTCCAGACAGGTAGGGCTGGGGGCTGGGGTGGGGGGTGGGGAGCAGCCAAGGGAGCCTGCAACCTCCCTGAGAGCAGCACACGGGGCACACTGGGAAACTGAGGAATGATTTCTCTATCCTCAGCTCATCAGAAATGGTTGACTCCAGGCTCTTCATGGAAGTTTCTGCACCCCCCAGCCTGACTGCGTGCCTGATTTCTGGGGCTCTGGGGCTGGAATGGAATCCGCTGGTGCAGATATTCCTAATATCCCATTCCATGCTCACTCAGCTGGTTGGACAGAGGAGCCCAGAGAACTGAGCAGATGCTCGTGAACCCATCAGGGCTTTAAATGTAGTAATAAAATGGTGGCTAGACCAGATTAATAGCAGCCTTATGCACTTTGTAACAGGGACTAAGTCCCTATTAGTACAATATGAATTTTTTATTGCCTCAAATGACTGCATATTTCTGTCCCTAGATTCTGTGTACCACAGAGAGAAGCCAAAGCACTGCAACAGAAGAACAAAACACAGCAACACCAACCACTTTCCCTGTATGGTTTGTCTCACTGATGCTTTCTTTTCCTTATTGGAATGCCCACTGGTTTCAAATTAATTTCTCTCTCTATGTATATAGATGATATAGATATAGATATAGATGATATATAGATATAGATATGGACATAGACATAGATACAGAGTCTCTCTTTATATTACATTTTTAAACCTGAAGTATAGCAGACACATCGTGTTACCTGAGTTTCAGGTATATACCATAGTGATCGGATAAATCTTATATTATGCTAGACTCACAAGCACAACTACTAACTGTCAGCACACAACAGTATCACAAGACCATTGACTATAATGCCTATGCTGTCTTCCTGAGATGTAACCATTCCATAAGTGGGACACTGTACCACTCTCTCCCCTTCACCCGTCTTGTCCATCCCCCCATCCCCTCCCCTCTGGCAACCATCAGTTTGTTCTCTGTATTTATAGATCTGATTCTACTCTTTATTATTTGTTTCCTTTTTCAGATTCCACATGTAAGTGAAATCGTACGCCATTTGTCTTCCTCTGTCTGTCTTATTGTGCTGAGCATAGGACCCTCTAGATCCATCCATGTTGCCACAAATGGTAAGATCACATCCTTTTCATGGCTGCGTAGTATCCCATTGTGTGTATACCACATCTTCTTTACCATTCATCTGCTGATGGACTGTTGGGCTGCTTCCACATCTTGGCTATTGTAAGTGATACTGCCATAAAGACAAGGGTGCATGTACCTTTTTGAATACATGATTTTGTTTTCTCTGGGTAAATATTCAGAAGTGGATTTACTGGAGCTCATGGTATTTCTATTTTACAATTTTGAGGAACTTCCGTACTGTTTTCCACAGTGGCTGCACCAATGCACCTTCCTACCAACACTGCATAAAGGGCTCCTTTTTCTCTGCATCCTCATCAACACTGGTTATTTCTTGTCTTTTTGATGTTAGCCATTTCTCACTCATTTCTGAATTGTCACCTTTCTATCAATGGATGGCTACTGGGGCCATGACCTTTAATAATAGCTCTGTAAGGCAAACCATGAGAGACTCTTGAATGCTGAGAACAAACCGAGGACTGATGGGTGTGGGGGGAAAGGAGGGTGATGGGCATGGAGGAGGGCACTTGTGGGGATAAGCAGTGGGTGTTATATGGAAACCAACTTGACAATAAACTATTTGTAAAAAAATTTTTAAAATAATAGCTCTGTAATTTCAATTTTTGTCAAGAGGCATGGGATGGGGGTGCTTGGATATTTGAAGCTATCTGCATTCCTTTCTTGAAGTTTCCAGATGCACTGCTTTTATTATTTGTTGTTCCATGGAATCCTTAGCTAAGGGATTGTCAGATGCCTTTTTCTAATCTACTATCTACCTGTGAAATGTGCTGGTATATTCAGCAAATCTGACGTCCTTGGAGCCATGTACTGTCACACTCTTCTGAGTCCTTCTGTTTGCAAGACTAACGCTTTCACCTCCAAGCCAGAACAAACTCTTGGGGAAACCAATGTTTGCCCAGGTTCCCCAGGCCTTCCAATATTGCTTCCTTTCTACCCTGTTATGGGGTTATATTTTCCTCCTTTTAGAAGTTTGTGATCTAGACTTACCAATTGTTAATCATTTTCCTTTCATGTCTTCAGTTTTTTACCGTTTTAATGGTCTTCTCTAAAGGACACATTTAACTTTTTTTATTTAAGTAAAAAGCAGTGAAAAGATATTTTCCTGGGGCATCTGGGTGGCTCAGTGGGTTAAGCATCCAACTCTTGGTTTAGGCTCAGGTCATGATCTCACAGTTCCTGGGATCAAGCCCCAGGTAGGGCTCTGTGCTGACAGTGTGGAGCCTACTTGGGATTCTCTCTCTCCCTCTCTCCCTCTGTACCCCACCCCTGCTTGTGGACACGTGCTCTCTCTCTGTCTCAAAATAAACATTAATATAAAGAAAATATTTTTTTCCAAATACACCTCAAACATTAAATAAAACCCGGATAAAACTCTCTATTGTAACAAAAATCCAGACGTGACATCAAAATGACAAGCACCCACTTACAGCCTGTTTCCTTCAAGCCAAAATAAGTACATGAATATTTTAAGGTATGGACGGCAGCGATCCATCGTGGAGGGACTTGGTGGAGTCACATGGCATGGTGACACTTAGTGCACGTGAACATCAACCTGCACAAACAAGGCAACCAAACCTTTAGCCACTTCCTGAAGTTGGTTCTGTGAGTTGGTTTAGCAGCCTAAGATCCCAGTGTTCTTACGCTTATTCAAGTTCTCTCTCTCTTTCTCAACTCCTCTTCCTCTTTTGTTTTCTGGCGTTGGCTTTCTCCCTCCTTTGTTCAATGCAAACACAGTTCTGGAAAAGACCAGTTCGATTTCACAAAACATATGTTCATTCTTTCTCATGTAGAGGTCCCTTGAAATCTACAACACAGTTAGGGAGCTATAGACTATGCCTAAGTGATGTACAGACCGTGACATCTTCTTATTTAACGGTGCCCCGTCTTCCCTAGTAGACGGTTCATTCCTTGAGTCTGCAACCTATTCCTTCCCCCACCCAGAGTCTGGCACGTGCTTTTAGTTGGATACTCATTATGTCTTCATCAAAGAAAAAATATCCCATTTAGCTACAATAATTTCCTTCAAATCCAAGTGGAAACTCTCCAGTTTCAGACCTTTATTCTATCTACTCTTTAGTCCGTAGAATTGGCCAATGACCTCCTTATAAAACAGTGATAAGTCCATGTTTTTTCTGCCAGGGTTTCATCAGAAAACAGGATGTTCTCAATGACTGGTTAGTACCCCGTGTGGGTGGGAACCACTATAGAATTGCCTGGCTGTCCTTTTTCAAACCCACTTCATCACTCTCCTGGAATATATCCTATGTTACCTCACTGCTAACGCTTCTTTTATTTTCTTCATTCTAGATGTTGGGATCATTTTGGATAGATTTAGGGTTGTAACCATGATTCAGTACAGCAATCTCATGACTTCATCTCATTGTAATTAAATTTTAATTTTTTTATCAAAGTAATCCAGAAGCCATCAAACAGTGTTCTAAGGCTTATCATACAAGAATGGTCCCCACATCATTCTTTTCTTTCCTAATTTTCACTTCCCCAAGTGGAATAACTTTCAACTCTCTCAGCAGTTTCTTCTGGTTTATAACTTGCCGTTTTAGAATAGCATCTCACTGGGAGCCCTGGGTGGCTCAGTCAGTTGTGTCTAACTCTTGACTTTGGCTCAGGTTCTGATCTCGTTATTCAAGAGATCAAGCCCCAGGTAGGGCTCTGTGCTTAGCATTCTCTCTGTCCCTGTCTCCCGAAGTAAATAAATAAACATTTATTTAAAAATAATAAATAAAATAACGTCCCATAAAAAAAGCTTTTCATTTTTCAAATTCAGACAGTGTCTATTACCTTTCTATTATAAGAGATGGAATTTCATTATCCCTCATGCCCCCAACAGGTGCGTGCACATGCACATGCACACACACACACACACACACACACACACATACCCTACTGTCCCTGCACCCAATCACACTGTTATTTTGTTCAGATCAATATTGGAGGTTTTCATTTGATCATGTCATTATATTTATAGCTCATTTATGTAAATCACTGTTATTTCACTTACTTTCTTTAATGAAATGAACTAAATTATTGTCTTTCTTTTTTTCTTTTTTTACCTATTTTTCTATATTATATGACAGCCTGGGATTTTCCTTAACAACCATCCTGTGGATTCCGTTTGCCCCTCTCCTATGTTAGATCCTTGATTCCTAAATGATAAATCTTCCTCTTTCTTTGTCTACTCTCTCAGTTTAGTGGAACTAATTTTTAGCTTCTTGAACAATATGAAGGCAAATGGAGATAACTTTTTTGGAAAGCTTGAATATTGGAAGATATTTTTATTCTGTTTACTTGATTGATGGTTTGTTTGGCTATAGGATTATTGATTAGGAAGTACTTTCCCTTGGAATTTTGGAGACATTATTTGTCTTTAAGTCTCCTGTGTTCTTCTTAGGAAATCCATGCCATTCTGATTCTTAATAACTTATATGTGACCAGAGTTTGATGTTGTCTTTTATTTTTGGAAGATTTTAAGATTCTGTTCATCCCTAAATTCTACATTGGTATGTTAGGGAGTGACCCCTTTAAATTCTATTCATTATCCCATATAATCACCTTTCTATCTGGAAACTCACAGGCTTCTATGAGAACTTGTATTATTATTTCTACAATACTTCCTTCTCCACTTTCCATGTTTTCTCCTTTTGGAATGTCTGCTAGTCAGATCTTAGATCATGTGGATGAAGCCTCTATTTTACTTCTCTTCTTACGTATTTTTATATTTCAGAGAGAGGAATTCAAAAGCTAAAGCAAGCTCTGTATGCATAGGGAGGGTCTGTTGACAAGGGAGTTTTACTCTCAGATGATAAAGCAGAAAGCTGAAGTTTTCACCGGGAAACACCAAAATGTCCATGAATGTTGGTTGTTTCCTAGCTGACCAATCTTTCTTTGTTCTTTAATTCTTTCTTGCCTTCTTTTGGATCAGTGGAGCACATTTGATCATTATCCATGATGAGCACTCCACTATTGGTTCATTAAAAGTAACTTTTAGTTTACTTTCTTTAAGTTGCTTTAGGCTTTTCAGTATCATCTTTATTATAGTTTACTTTCAAATAATATTAAACTTCTTCCCAAGCATAAACAGAATTGAATTCTGTTCTTTATTATTATTATTATTATTATTTTTACTTTCATTTCCTTGTGCTGGTATTCTTTTTATAAACTCCTGAGTTGAAAGTTGGGTTCACTTGCTCTTATTATTTCTTTTTTTCCAATAAATATATAAAAATTATAAAATTTTACCTAGGTATGCTTTTATTATGCCCCCTTACATTTGACAAGTAAACTCATCTTTCAATTTCTAGGTATTATAGCATTTCTTTATTTTTTCTTAGAGAGAGAGGGGGCGCAAGTGAGTGAGGGGGCATAGAGAAAGGAAAAGAGAGAGAATCTCATGAGGGGCACAGAGAGAGAGACCGAGAGAGCACCAAATGTTTGGTTCGAACTCATGAGCCATGAGGTCATGACCTGAGCTGAAGTCAGATGCTTAACCGGCTGAGCCACCCAGGGACCCCTATTTGCTGTTGTTTTCAAAGAATATTCAGTATCTATTATTTGCTAGACACTGTTCTAGGCATAAGATACAGTAATAAGCGAAACAAAATTCCTGCCTTTTATGGATCTTATATTTTGGCGGGGCTGTTAATAAATAAGTAAACTATAACATATTGCATGTAGCACACGTACACATATAGTAGTGATAAATGCTTCTGAGAAAAATAAATCAGAATAAGGTGGGAGCGAATTTAGGGCATATGTGACAAGAGTTAATTCACAAAAGATGGGTCAGGAAGGCCTCTGTAAGAAAGTGATATTTAAACATATCTTAACACAGTTATTTTTTCTTCGTTTGATCTATTAGTTTGAAATGGGAATGTTGAAAACCACCAAATACAATTGTTTTTGTTCTCACCAGTATCTGATGCATGTTTTTGACCAGTATATTTTTTGTCTTGAATTCCTTTTTGTCAGATGTTAACATTTGAACACCTGCTTTCTTTCAATTCATATTTGTATACCTTTCTCAATATGGATTCCGCCACTGGGGTTCAAATCCCAGCTGTGACACTTACTAGTTGTTTGATCTTAGACTGATTACTTGACCTCTATCCTTCAATTAATTATTTAATTATCCACTAAATGGGGATACCAATAGTCATTGCCTCATAATGTTATAAGGATTAAATGGGTTAATAATTGTGAAGTCCTTAGAATGGCACCTGGCACATGGTAGGTAAGTCATGTAGAAATAAGAGGCTACGGGAGAAAAAAACCTTTGCTTCAAATATTTCTTTTGCTTTTAATCAAGAGTTCATCTGTTGCTAACAACACAGTGACATCTATATGTTCATTTTTTATTAAAAAATTTTTTTACATTTATTTGTTTTTGAGAGACAGAATGAGACAGAGCATGAGTAGAGGAGGGGCAGAGAGAGAAGGAGACACAGAATCTAAAGCAAGCTCCAGGCTCTGAGCAAACGTTCAGCACAGAGCACGACGCAGGGCTCAAACCCACAAACTGTGAAATCATGACCTGAGCCGAAGTCAGATGCTTAACCAACTGAGACACCCAGGCACCCCTCTATGCTCATATTTTTAAAAAACCTGTTAGTCTTTTTGGGTGTTTTAAATTCATTTGCATTCATCATAAGTGCTTGAATCATATTAGAACATGTTTCTGCCATCTCATTTAATATTTTTCCATTTACTGTACTGTTTAAATTTCCCCCTTCATTTCCTACTTTACATTGGATATATGGCATTTTCTCCCCCGGAACAACGACAATTAATTGCACCTGCCTATTGAAGAAAACATGCTCTTCCCTTCCCCAATATTTCTACTGTTTCTCAACTCATTCTCTTTTATACATATTTTGTTATCACTTATAAGCGGCTACGTACTTTTTAATTTCCATTATTCAGTGTTCATATAACACATCTCTTTTTTTACGTTGATTTATTTATTTTGAGAGAGAGGGAGTGCAGAGGAGAGGCAGAGAGAGGAAAACTCAAGCAAGCTCTGTGCCATCAGCACAGAGCCCGACATGGGGTTAGAACCCACAAACCTTGAGATCATGACCTGCCCCAAAATCAAGGGTTAAACTCTTAAGCGACTAAGCTGCCCAGGTGCCCCATAATACACCCCTTTTTTGTCTTCCTATACCACCTACACTTCTACATGGTGTTTTTATGCACCCACGGCTTCCACCTCCCTCTGTATACTGACAACTCCCACATCTATGTCTCTGGCTCTAATCTCTGTCCCGAGAGCAAACCTGTGCATTCAACAGACCCAGACATGCCATTTGCATGCCCTTCAGGCATTTCAAACTCAACATTTCCAAAACTGAACACATTTCTGTGTTCCTTTCCTCCAGGAACAGTATCCCCACCTTCACAGTAGCCCAAGCCGTTACTCTGATGCCCTGTCTCCTTCCCTGACGACTTCCATATGTCTTGTCAATTCTTATTCTTAAATGAGACTTGGATATTGATGCTGTTTTCTCTCCACCAATCGCGTCTAGATTGTTGTATGACATTTCTATATCTGGGCTCCTCCTCCCCTACCCACACCCCAACACTGTCTTCTATCGTACAACCCAAGAGGTCTTCACGAAGTGGAAATCTGATATCACTACCTACTTAAAACTCTTTGATGGCATCTTATTGCACTTTGGATTAAGTGTTAGTGCCTTAAGATGGTTTATGAGTCCATGGGGATTCCAGTTTCTGTCAACTCTTAGCTTCTCTCCTCCCAGACACTTTGGAGGACTTTCTTCTAGCTCCTCAACCACATCAGACTTTCTCTTACCTTCATAGTGTTTCACAAGTTGTTTCTTTGCCCTAGAACACATTTTCCTTCCTCCTGGCCTGGAGAAATTGTACTCAACATTCAGACCTCAGATCAGATGTCATTTTCTCTGAGAAGCCTACCTTGTCAGGAGCTCAAACCCTCTCACAGCTCCCTGTATCCCCTCCTCAGTCTCCTCCTCAATGATTTATGGATGTTTGGTTTTTTATCTTCGATTTCAACATGTTCAGCCAAGACAGGGGGCTACCCTTGTATCTGGAGTTGAGGACATGCCCAATACATGGTAAGTCCTCATGGACATACATGGTATGTCCATGCCATACATTAGGTTCCTGTGATTCTTTTAATTCTAGAAATTTCTTTCAAATTTCTCATTCATTGGTTTCTTAGAGACAACGTAAGTATCCCCAACTTCTTAGGTTTTATTACCAGCATCTCACATGAAAATAATCTTATATTGTTTACAAGGTAATTTTCCATGAACTTATTTAACTCTCTCAATGTTCCTGGGATGCAAAGGATAAATTGGTCTTCCCATTATACAGCAAGACAATTACATTTCTAAAAAGTTAGTGATATGCACAATAAGACCAGAGTCAGGATATCTACTTAGGTCATTTGATTAAATTTTTCATCGTAACAGTTTTTTTTTTTTAATATTTTTTATTTATTTCTAGGAGAGAGAGAGAGAGAGAGACAGCGTGAGCAGGGGAGGGTCAGAGAGAGAGGGAGTCACAGACTGAAACAGGATCCAGGCTCTGAGCCAGCAGTCAGCACAGGCCCGACGCGGGGCTCGAACCCACGAACCGCGAGATCATGACCTAAGCGAAAGTCGGACGCTTAACTGACTAAGCCACCCAGGCGCCCCTCATTGTAACAGTTTTTAAGAGTACAGTTCAGTTGTGTTAAGTGCATGTACATTGTCATGCAACTGATCTCCAGAACACTGTTTACGTTGCAAAACTGAAACTCTACTAATTATACTACTTCTCATTGCCTTCTTCCTCTTGCCCTTGACCATCACTCTGCTTTCTATCTCTGTGACTTCAGTTACTCAGGGTACCTCATGTGAGTGGACTCAGAAAGTACGTTCCTTCATGTGATTGGCTTATTTCACTTAGCATAATGTCTTCAAAGTACCATGTCACAGCATGTGTCAGGATGTTATGCCGTTTGAAGGCTGAATACTATCCAGTCGTATGTATATATCCATTCATCTGCTGGTGGACGCTTGGGTGGCGTCCACCTTTTGGCTATTGTGAATAATGATGCTATGAGCTTGGATGTACACATTGCTCCTCGAGTCTCATGAACTGTGAGATGATGACTTCAGCCCAGATCGAGAGTCAGATGCTTAACTCTTAATTTTGGTGCCCCCGAAGTCTAGCCTTTTAATAAAAGGAATCTTGGGCCTCAGGCAAGATATTGCCAACATGATTGAGCTTTGGATCGTGTTATTTGTACTTGAGAAAGAAGCCAAGAATTACATGTATCCATATCAGATTATCAGTAAAGGATTGGTACCTTTCAGATAAAGGTTAAAGCCACCTGAAACAAGTTAGAAATAAAACTCAGGTTACCAATGAGTCAAGACTGGCAGATGAAAGTTGGCTTAAAGGAAACTTTAGAGGAGGATTGGTTTGTTACCCGAAGTTAGTAGCTGCCATTTTCCCACCTGGTTGTATTTAAAAGAATCTGTCTCCCAGAGGGACCAGACAGCCATATGTAGCATTGCCTGTATATTCCCTTTAGCAATATACATGAATATACAATCATCTCTCTTTACGGGTTTTCAACCAATAAATTTCTACAGACATAGGAAAGCTTTCTTCCAGAACAAATTGTTTCAGATCCCACCTGCCACCTACAGATGACATTAGAGGTTTGCATACTCATGTTATCTTATTCTATTTTTTAGTTTGCTTAAAATTTTTCTTTTATTGGAGTATAATTGACATACACTATCCTATTCATTTCCGGTATATGTTACAACGATTCTGCGTGTTCAGCCACTAAACTCTTTACCAGTCTATGTTTACGATTGAGCTGTTTATCAACATCATTAGACCCATAATATTTGAAAAGAACCAGGTAGAAAATATCACAAGTGTTCCTACCAAAGACTCACAATTACAAAGGGAAGAGAGAAAGTGACTTTTACAAATGGAAAGTTCTTTTTTTTTTAATTTTTTAATGTTTTATTTCTGAGAGAGAGAGAGACAGTGTGAGCAGGGGAGGGTCAGAGAGGAAGGGAGACACAGAATCCGAAACAGTCTCCAGGCTCTGAGCTAGCTGTCAGCACAGAGCCCGGTGCGGGGCTTGAACCCACAAACCGCGATCTCATGACCTGAGCCGAAGTCGGATGCTTAACTGATTGAGCCACCCAGGCGCCCCTACAAATGGAAAGTTCTAAGAGAATAGCATATGTGGCACGTGCCCCAGAGATGAATCATTCTGATAGAAGGAATTATCCTTCTGGATAAAATTTGAACCAGCAATGAATGAGAAGGTCCAGGCCTACACCGTCTTCAGTAACAGGCAACATGAGGAAAGAGATTTATGCTGTTGAAAGATCAGCCTTAGTATCAGTAGTTACTAGTCATATGTTATTAGTCTGCTTAGTAGACTCTTTAGACCTTACTTTATTAGACTAAGCAATCTAAAGCTAGGAGTTAGAAAATGTGAAGATGAAGCAAGGTAACATTTCTGCCATGAAAACTTCTGTCACAAGCCATGAACGGTTGAACGGGTTGACAATCTTTTGACTCTGCCCAAGATCGAAGTAAGAAAGGGCAGATGTATGAGAGGTTGCATGGCATCTAAGGAGTTAACAGAAGCACTTTCAAAGACCCTAAGGGGTTGGGAAGGGAATTAATTGCCTCTCAAACTTCAGATGCCAGCAACACAAGTATCAGCCAGGAAAAATATATGCCTCATGTTAATGCTTCAAAGTCATGACCCATGCCCATTTTGGTGGGAGTGTATCCAGGGATTTTAAACTTGAAACAGCCTCCCTACTTTGGATTTATGAGCAAATGGCTTTCAAAATGCTTTTTAGAATTGAATTGGTACATAGGAAGAGGAACTTCTATAAATCTATTGAATTTGTTTTGCATTTTGTTCTATATCAGCTGCAGACTTGATCGCCATGCTTCCTCAGTCTTCACAGATATCATTGTTACACTATTTGAGACATGACCAAGGACAGTGCCTAAGGACATGCAACTCGAAGAGCATTTCCCAGAGTAGCTCCAGGGGTTCTGTAGGAAGAAAAAAAAAGTGTCTGTGCTCTAAAAGGTTCAAAAAATGCTAAAGAGACTCAATTAATACTTTGTGAAGGAGGTGCATTAAAACGATTGTCATCAGAACACACTTAGTTGGGCCCCAACTAGAGAGAGCATAATTGACCATGAGCGCCGGCCACTTCCTTCCAAAATCCATCATCACCTCTGCAGCAAGGCCAGGTTTCCCAGAGGCTGTTTCTAGGCAAAGGCTGAGAGAACAGGGTACCCAGGAAGGCCAACTTTTGGAAGACACAGGACTCCTCTGACAGACAACTTTGGCTCAGGGGTTCCTTGGAGGTTTGTTGGACTTGCTGAACTTTTCACTATACTTCAGGGCAGGGGAGGCCACTTCAACTCAACTTTCCCTCTCTCCTTTCCTCGAGGTCTGGTGCCCCTCCAGCCCTCCCCAGCTCCCTCCACATTCTCCCCCCTCCCCCAAGCCTCTCCTCTGATATAATGCGACCCTATTTAATCTTAGCTGGGTGCCTGATGCTCAGACAACCCAGACAAAACAGAATGACTCATAAACCCCTGTGCATACAAAAACATAGCAGCTAAACACATGAAGCAAAACCTATTAGAAATAGAGGAATTATATCAAAAAATAATATTACTGGGAGATTGTAACACAAACCTTTCAGAATCAGTCATATATAACAGATAAGAATGGAAAACATAAAAGAATTTATGAACCCATAACCCTCATATAGATAATAAAAATTATTTGCTAAGTTGACGGAAGAAAGGGGAGATTCTAAAGTCCATGTTTCTATTCATCATCCAATAGAATTAGACGAAATATAGAAAGTGATAAAATTAGGACTTAGAAATTCAGAAACACAACCCTCGATAAACTTAGGAACAAGGAGGCGATCAAACCTGAAAGTGTAAATTGTACTCAGAGGAAAACTAGAAGCATACATGATTTTATCTAAAGAGAAAGACTGAAAATAATGCAATTCAGTCTGTATTATAGAAAATTAGAGAAACAACAATAAAATAAACCCAAAGAAAATATGAATAGGCAATTAGCAAAGATAAAAGAGAAAATAGTAATAAGAAAGAGACAGCGACAAAAAGTAGAAGAAAAGATAAACATGTACATCTAAGGCCTAATTTTGTAAGAATACCATTATACTAAACAAATCCCTTTTGAGTTCAATGATGATTTTAAAAACCCATTAAAATGCAAGTTGAAACAAAAAAGAATGAAAAATATGTATGATTGGGAATAGGGCAGGAGACATAACCATAGATATGGAAGATCACGTAGACACAGAAGAAATATAAAAGAACTAGAATATAATACTTTCTACTACCTCTTGGTAATAAACGGGAAGATCTAGAGGAAATGTGTCACGTTCTAACAAAACATAAATTGGTGAACTTGACTAAAGCTGAAGTTGAAAACATACACAGAGTAATTACCACAGAAGGCTCAGAAAGGTATGTAAAGAGCTTTTCATATAAAAGTTTCTACATCTAGATGGTTTCACACCTGAACTTCATCTAATCTTTAAGATCCAGATTTCATTGTTCTTTAAACTGTCAACTCTAGGGGCGCCTGGGTGGCTTAGTGGGTTAAGCGACTGAACAGCTCAGGTCATAATCTCATGGTTCGTGGGTTCAAGCCCAGCATTGGGCTTTGTGCTGATAGCTCCAAGCCTGGAGCCTGCTTTGGATTCTGTGTCTTCCTCTCTCTCTGCCCCTCCCCTGCTTGCACTCTGTCTCTTTCTGTCTCTAAAAAATAGTAAACATTTAAAAAATTAAAAAAGAAAAAGTCTTAAACTGTCAACTCTAAACCATATTAGAAGGTGGAAAGGCCCCCATGACTAAGGTTATGAAGCTAGAATATTTTTAATGCCAAATGATTAAATGATTATTTTTTAAAGACATCAACCAATATTTTAAAACATTGCAACCAGCATTATGTATGACTAAAAATTATAAACTAAAATATAAAAAATACAACTTAATAGTTTTGATACTTCCCAAGATTAATATTCTATGGCCAATTTGGATTTACTTGTGTATTTCAAAGATGCTTCAATACTACAAAATCTACCAACGTAATTCATAACATCAATAAAACAAGAGAAAAATGTGAAATGTAGAGGTCCTAAATAAATTATAAAAATCATATTGAAGGATATAAAATACGTGCCGAACAATGAGAATATATGAACTTTTTGGGTTAGAAAATTTCATAAAATGTATATCTTTCCAATTTTTACTATATGGTCAATGCAATTCCAACTAGAATCCTGTGGTAGAGAATGTTTTATTCTCCATTGTCCTTTTCTTCATGAGACTATTGCTATTTGTAATCAAACTGCATTTCTAGTCTCTTAGGAAAACCTACAGGTGTCCTTCTGTGTCGTTCCCCTTTTTCTTTCACACGGAACACTTCACTTCTGTCACCTGTGGTCACCAAATGGGTGAGGTTTTCCCCACACCAAGCAATTCTGCGCCACCAGCTGGCTGTTTTACAGTGTGACTCGAATCTGACATTATCCACCTCTAGATGCCAATTGCAAATAGTAGTTACCAGAATTACCCACAACTTCTGTGCAGTTTGGCTACAAATTGGAGGTCCCTTGATCTCCTCCCCCTTGGATTTAATTATTTGCTAGAACAGCTCACAGAACTGAGGGGAAGACTTGCTTACATTGACCAGCATATTAATGGATACAGATGAAGAGATATGTAGGGAGAAGTCTGGGAGGGTCCTAAGTGCAGGAGTTCGGTCCCTGTGGAGTTGGGGGTGCATTCATGGGGGTGCATCACCTGCCCAGTACGTGGATGTGTTCACCAACTGGAAACACTCCAAACCCCATACTGTTGGGATTTATAAAGGTTTCCTCACATAGGCATGAACAATGATTAACTCCATTTCCAGCCCCTCTTTTCTCTCTAGAGAAGTAGGGATTGGGGCTGAAAATTCCAAGCTTCTTTTTATGGCTTGGTCTTTCTGGTGACCAATCCCCAACCAGGAGCCATCCAGGAGCCCACCCAGAATGGCCTCAATAGAACAAAAGCTGCTCCGATCACTTAGGAGTGTATAAGGAGTTTCGGAGCCTGTGTCAAGGACTGGGGACAAAGACAAAATACATAGTTCATGTTATAAATCATGACATCACGGCCACCTTCCTTTGTGTCCCTTACAACTGGGAGCTGTGTCACAGGATCAAGCTCAGGCCAACGAGGTGCAGACAGAAGCTGTATGTGCAACTTCCACGTTTAAAGGGGGCAGAGGCAAGTTTGACCTTTCCTTGTTCATTTCGCCTCCACCCCCGCCCCCGGAATGCATATAGCAGAGGACCATCGAGGCAGATGGCAGAATGAAAGATGGAAAGAACCTGGCTCTGTTACCATGAAACTGACATATCGGTCCCAGACTGATTACATTTGGCATTGTTTTGGTAAATAAAACACAAACAAAATCAAAACCCCTATCTGTTTAAGTCACTATCACTTTGGCTCTTTATTAGAGCATCCAATACTATATCCTAAGCTATGCAAATCCTAACAGTGTTTTTTTAAATTATGACCTAAAATACATAAACATTTAAGTGGGAAAATAAACACCAACAGACACATAGCAAAGTTTTGTTGTTGTTTTTGTTTTTTAGGGAGGGGAAGGAACTGCAGAATGATATAAACTGATCAAATAAACATGGCAATGTCTCTGGGATAGAAATATAGATCTGTGAAACAAGGTGACTAAGCTAGAAAGATAGCCAAGGATATATAAAAATATAAGATACCAGAAGTGTGATTATTTTTTAATTCTGTGGGAAAATGATTTGGTTAATTAGTGCGGGGTCACGAATGCCTACCTGTCTGAAAGAAAGCAAAATTGTGCCCTGTTTCAAATCCTGTGCAAGTCTAAATTCCATACAGACCAAAGGTAGAATTATAAACATATAAGCATAAAAACCTTGGGAAAAAAATCTAGGGGGCTGAGTGGCTTAGTCTGTTGACCACAACTTCAGCTTAGGTTGTGATCTCACGGCTCATGAGTTTGAGCCCTGGATCAGGCTCACTGCTGTCAGAGCCAACATCAGATCCTCTGTCTCCCTCTCTCTCTGCCCCTTCCTAACTTGTGCTCTCTCTCAAAAATAAACATCAAAAATTAAAAAAAAAAAAAAAACCTTGGGAAAAAGTCTAAAAGATCACATGCAAAACTGAGAGACCTTCTTAACTAAGGCAGGAAATCCAGAATCTGTTAAAGAAAAATAGGTATACTGACATAAAAGTTTAAAACTTTTATGCAGGAAAATATAGGCTACAGATAAACAGAAATGATATTTGAAATCTGGTAAAGTAAAAATTATACCATACAAAAGACTCTTATAAATTGATGAGAAAAAGACCTACGACCCAATAGAAAAATGGGCCAGGGTATAAACAAGTAATTCACAGGAAAGCAGCTTCAAATATTTGGTATATATACATGAAAGGACATTCAAGTTCACTAGTAGTGGGTAAATTGAAAGTTAAATTAACAGTGATATATGACTTACATCCATAATACCGAGTTTAAGGAAGAGCCTTTTGCTGGTAGGCAAAAAGAGAAGAGTTTACTGTCCCATTTGCTGGTGGAAATGTGAATATATTTATAGTCTTTGGGGGAAAGCAGTCTGGCAAAATCTACTAAAAAGTAAAATAAATTGCAATCCCACTCATGGGAATATTTGCCATAGAAATAAAAGTATCAACATTATAAGGCCAGATGTATAAAATGTGTATCTAAGATGTTGGCTTTGCCTATAGAGTCAAAAATTGTAAGCAAAGAGGCGCCTGGGTGGCTCAGTCAGTTAAGCGTCCGACTTTAGCTCAGGTCATAATCTCACAGTTCGTGGGTTCTAGCCCTGCGCCATGCTCTGTGCTGGCAGCTAGCTCAGAGCCTGGAGACTGTCTTCAGATTCTGTGTCTCCCTCTCTCTCTGACCCTCCCCTGCTCATACTGTCTCTCTCTCTCTCTCTCAAAAATAAATAAAACATTAAAAAAATTGTAAGCATGGTATAAGCTATGAATTGAGAAATTGGTGAATTATTTATGACACATTCACTACATGGGATTTTAGAAAGCTATCACAGAGAATGAATTAGTGCCATTACTGAGCAAGAAAAAGAGATGCAAAGGAATTGTCATAATATGATCCCATTTTTGTAAAACAATGCAAAAGACTCTGTGTGTGTGTGTGTGTGTGTGTGTTTATATTTTATGAACCTGGAGGAAAGTAAGGAAGAATTCATATCACATTCATAAGAAAGCTAAATTTGGGGCTGGAGGCTGAGTCAGCAGTTTGACAAGCAAAGGAGAAAGAAGAGAAGAGAGAAAAGAAAACTAAGCTATAAAAGACCCCCAGCATGTGGGATTTTATCTCTTGGGTGTGAAACCCAATGCGGGGCTCATTCCCACAAACTTCGAGATCATGACCTGAGCCGAAATCAAGACTCAGATGCTCAACCTCCTGAGCCAACCAGGTGCCTCTATTTTTAAAATATTTAACAAAGTGAATAAAAACAATGATCAGAGGTCAGAGACTATATGTCATACATTTCTTGGAATTTGTATGGACCTTACCTATAATGGCTTTGAAATATTATGTGAACTAGTCAAACATGAGTGCAGTAAAGAGAGTCAATTCTGGGATTCTCCTTTTTCTCTCATTTTATGGTCATTTTCTAATTCCTTACCTTGTGTCACTGGGCAAAAATAAGATCATAAGATGACAGTCTGATCTGCAAGGTAAACTTTAAAAAATGCTTAAAATAAATGTATGTATTCACTGAAATCCTCTTAAAAGATCAAAGAGAACTTTGGAAGATTCCTGAAGAAATTAGCAACTCCGTAGCTTTTATCCCTCCCTTTTGTCCCACGCAGCCTGCCCTGTTCACGGCTGACTGGGCCCGAGAAGGGGTCAGAGAAATCAGGTCTTGGGCAAGGGTCACAGGGCCTGGGTGACAGCATCCGGGAAATGAAGAAAGAGCCCAGAACAGAGTGGGGAGGAAGCTAATTATATGACTATCTAGGCAGCCAAACGAGAGGGCAGCAGGGTAACCAAGTACACAGTGGCGCCTGCAAGATTCCTATCATGTGGCTTCTCCTAAAGTCATCCGTCCTTTGAGGCAGATTATCAAAATGCTTGTGACAAGTGTGCTTCGCTCTCCTGAATGGAGTTTTCCCATCTGGATGGCTTAGGATGGCTCTCAGCGGAACTGGTATTTGGAGGGCCCGCAGAGCACAACCTGGTCTCTGCCTCCTTCCAACCTCCAGTGTTGGGTTTCTAGAATTTCAAAATGGCAGGGCTATAAAATGTTGGGGGTGTGCACAAGAAGGGAGCCCTGTCAAGGGTTAACAGGTTAACTACTTCCACAGGACTCCATGGCCGCTCCCGTTGCCTCATTTGGCCACGTTCTGCCCAGCACCCGGCTCAATGACCCGTCCCTGGTGGGCTCTCCAAGTTGGTCTCTTGAACGCGTGCATGAAACAGTGAGCTTTATACCAGCCTTAAGGAAGAACTAACGTCAACAGGTATTATCTGGGGAGACTTTAAAAATTCTCTATTTTCTCTCCCTCATGGAGAGCATGGTGATTCTAGATTCTAGGAATGGTTGTACAGTCTCTTACTGTGCCCGATTTCCCAGGAAGGAAGGCTGTCACTGGTTCTCAGACATGTAGGGAAGACCGTGATCCCAGATCAACAGATGACCGGAATGGTTTTTTCTCACACTCCCCTACTCAATTGGTCTCGCCTCTAAACATCTCCAGTCCTTAAGGTGACTCATAAATCCTCTGTGGCCAAATTCCTAGGCTGGGGCCACCTTCCTCATAGTGAGGCAATGTTCTACCCGAAGGCATTCCCATTCAAGAGACACTTGAGAACGGACATCTCACGTGTCTTATTGCACATCACCTGGGGAAGCTATCACCGTGCAATCTGCAGGTGTGTGTTTCATAATTGCTCCCTAGGCAGTTCTAAATGACAAAGCACATGTGTTGGCCGCACCCTCCACTTCCCCAGCTCCTCCAGGCCCCCGGTGGACACATTCCACTGCTGTGCTCACAGGAACTACCCCGTTCAAGAGTCACAGACCTGGCCTGCGTTCTGAGCAAGGGGCCTCAACAGAGCAGTAAAATAAAACATTGCTTGGTGTTTCCATTGGAAACCTCTTTTCCCCCCGATCCGTTGTAACAGCCCCAGGCACTGCCTATTGTAGCCTCTGCTTTCGTGCTTACTCCATCTTGCTATCTTTCCTGTCTCCAAAGATGGATCCCTCAAGTAAGATCTTCCTAAATTCCCTGAGCCAAAGGGGGAAGGGCTGTTTTCAATATGTATTTAACCTAAAGGACTTGGTTAAGAAAGATACTCCAGGTTCATTTCACTAATGAAACAGAGTTAACAAAGATCTCCCTGCATCAGTGTTATTCACGGAGGTGAGGCTGGGTGATAGCTATACACTCTTACTATAGACACCAAACAAAATCCAACTCGATGTTGCCCAAGGAAGTGAAATGCAGAAACTCATTTCCACCTGGCCTGAGCTTCCCTTTTCTCATTTATTAAAGGCAATGTGAACTATGTAAGAAAATTAACTAGCTCTCTTGGAGAATAGAAATTATCCTGTTCTGCATTTTATGCCTACGTAGTCTCTCCTAAGCGAAAGCGGGCACATCTACGCAACTTTGAGGAAAACTGGGTAAAGTGTGCTGTAGTCCTGTGCGGTCCTCGAAGGACTGAGAAACTACAAAGAATACGCACAATATTTGTAAATAACTCGAGCCTTTCTAGAATGCCCCTTCCTTGGGAATACACAGGAAAACTCATAAGCAGGTTTAGCTGGTATGTCAACTGGAGAGTCTGAAATGGCTCAAAGGCCACCCTTACCTCATTGGTACTGTCTGTGAAAGACTTTCAGAACAAATCCTTTGAAAGAATTAACTTTCCTGTCTTTAGCATAAGATCACAGGTTTTCTGGCATCTCTTGGTGAGAAGGAAATAAAATTCTGGCCGTTGGTCAGATAAAGCAGGCTTGTGGAGCCCCATGACCCTGTCTTACAGCATCTCAGTGAAAACCCCCTTTGCTCCTCATTGCACCCTCCTTCACCTGGACTTGTACTTTATATCCTGGCTCATCCCTTGATGCTCAGGACTATCCTTCTGATGGCCAAGCCCAGCACACGATCATTGGCAGGAAACTACTGAAGTCCTTTCAGCCCCACTCTGGACTTTGCCAGCATCATTTCCTAGGCTCTTGCTGCCTCTGTGCAATGGAGTCCTGGCAAGTACATCGCTTAGGACAAATTGTTGTCAGATTGGAAGAGATCCTGTTGGGAGCAAGAGAATCCACTCAAAGTCAAAGCCTGAATCTCTACCAAACTAATGTCCTCCTTATACGTGACTGATGCCCAGGTCCTCTGTAAGTACCAGGGAGCTCACCTGCTCTGTTCCCTCTTCCTTCATGTTTCTAAGGACCTTGAAGTTTTTAGTAAAGAAAAAAAAGATTAAGTTTGCTTCTTTCCAAACTGTCTTCCATTGGGGTATCCATGATGATTACCTCTCCTGAAGATCTTTGAGCTCCTGGAACAGCTCCATGTGAACTGACTTTGTGATCTAGTCCATGTCCAGAATATGCTGAAGATGATGCATGGAAGATGTTATTTATCCTGAGGCTGCCTCATCTGTCTGCTAGCGTTCATCAAAGCACATCGTACATCATCTCCCAGATCCAAGGGTCCTGGCTAGGAATCCATCTACCCACAGGCTGGATCCACGAATAGCAAGATTCTTCAGACGTCTTGAAGTTGTAGGTGAATTGTTCCATATGTAATTTTTATTTTCCAGAGGCGAGAATCCACAGTGTCCGTCATGCAGTCAGAGTTTCGCAATACTAAAAAAGATTGAAAACAGGTGCTTACTTGGACTACTTTCCTTGTTCTGGCGTTCTATAGGACCCTGATCACGTTTGCAGCTTTACTACCAATCCCAAACCTAAAAAATATTCCTCTGAGGGTGTGACAGTGTCAACAGCAGGAGTAACGGGCTACATCTGCGCATACTGAAGAAAAGCACCAGCCATTCTGAAGGGGGTATGACACTCCTGCACGTTGCCATGAGTGTGAGTCCCAGCAATTTTTGAGGCATACTGGATGGTACCATGGGTCATTTTCTACTTTTCACAATAAGCGCCTTGATAGGAGTCCTCCCTAAGAAAGGCAGAAGATTTGCTTTGTTTCTGGAAACCATCTAAAGACCTCATTAAACTGTCTCAATCCTGGTCTTCCTCCAGCCCAGACTTGCCTTGAAAGATCAGGACCTCCAGGATGGCAGAAGAATGACTCATCCTAGGAAAGCTTTGTCAGAAAGCTGAGGGTAGCAAAACCCAGTAGATGGGCAGTCTGTACTCTAGTGTGAATGGAAGTTGGTCTTTGTTGACCATAACCTAAGATCCTCAGTGTGGCACCTCTTGTCCATCCAGCCGGCTTCTGACTCCAGTTGGCTCTCTCCCTACAATCCGCCCAGCCTTTCGATACTTCCTACTCTGATCAGCATTAGAAGACATTATCTGCTGCTCTGTGCAAATACCTGATGATGACACTTCTATACTCCCAAGCTGTATTCTAACTTCTATTCTGCAGCACCACGCGGATGTCACTTGAATATCTAATCAGTATCTCAAACTTCGTATGTATGCAACTTGACTCTTGGTCTCCTGCCTCTTTTCTTGTGTTCTTCATCGAGTTATGTGCACACCCCCTCTTTCTGGTTGATTGTGCCACGTGGTCTGGGAGTTACCCTTGAAATCTTCCTCTCGGGTCCTTCATAACCAATAAATACATCAACAAACCCTGTAAATTCCACCTCCAAAATATATCTTGTATCTGCCTACCTCTCTCCATTTCCACAACCTCTACCAGCTACCATTATGTCCATGCTTGCCCCAATCTTGTTCCTGTTACATAACGCAGTCACAGTGAACTTTTAATAATGCAAGTCTTGTCCCTGTGCTTGCTGGCTTAAAACCCCAACAATGGCTTCTTGTGGGATCAAGTCCAAACCTCTCACCTACAGGTCATGGTCTCCATGAGACTGAACTCCTGCCTTCTACCACAGTCTCTTCTGCCCCTCTTGGATTTGTTTTCTGTGATGCAACCACTCTGATCTCGCAAGAGCTTCAAAGTAATCAGCTTATTCCGTTATAATGGTAGACATTTATTCTCTCTCTCTCTCTCTCTGCCCACATTGAGGTAGTGAAAAGATATTTGGAGATCACTCTATTCTGTGAGCAATATAAGAGCATTTTTCAGGTTGATGAGGACCTGAAAATGCTCTCTCCTCTACCACACAGCGCAAGTCATTGATTTTATGGCACTTGCTAGAAAATGCTTGAATATTTCTTCCCATTTGAGCTGTGGCAGCCTAAGGATGGCCCTTTCACCATTTCGTATTCACCACGTGTGACCCTCAATGCAAGGCGTTTTAAGGTGCCACTTGTTTAAAAGGCTGTGTTTGCAAATTGAAGTCAGCACCAACCTGTCTTTTCCTTTATTATCTCATCCATGGCTTTACAAGATCCACTGAGACATCAGTTCTATTGTTTTAATCATTAAAGAGGCCAGGGAGGTGTTATCAAATTTTCCTTGATCATATGTGGAATTGATAAAATGACCCTAGACCATGGGGCAGAAACATGAGCAAAATAATGTGCATGTTCTTTTTAACCTCTGCTAATAGAGAAATGAATTTTAAAAAACAAAAATAAATTATTTAAACAATGTTGGGCTTTAGAGATTTTTTTCAATGTTTTTATTTATTTTTGTGAGAGAGAGACAGAGCACAAGTGGGGCAGAGGCAGAGAGAGGGAGACACAGAATCCACAGTGAGATCATGACCTGAGCCAAAGTCAGATGCTTAACCAACGGAGCCACCCAGGAGCCTTGGGTTTTAGAGATTTTTTAAATTTTTACCTTTGCTATGAAATTATTAAACCCACACAAAAGTAGAGAATCAGACAATAAACATCTACGTATCTATCACTTAGCTTTAATAACTATTAGCTTATGGTTGTCAATCTTGTTGCATAAATACCTCTCCAACTCCTTCCCCCCAAATTAGATTATTTTCCTTTTTTTTATGTTTTATTTATCTCTGAGAGAGAGAGACAGCATGAATGGGCGAGAGTCAGAGAGAGAGGGAGACATAGAATCTGAAACAGGCTCCAGGCTCTGAGCTAGCTGTCAGCCCAGAGCCCGACACGGAGTTCAAATCTGCAAACCGTGAGATCATGACCTGAGCCGAAGTCAGACGCTTAACAGATTGAGTCACCCATGCATCCCCAAACTAGATTATTTTCAAGAAAATCCTTGACAACGTATCATTTCATCTGTAAATATTTTACCAGTCATTTACAAAAGTTAAGGACTCTTTGAAAACCTAACCACAACCCAAATATCACCTCTGAAAAATTACTAATAATTCCTTGACATCATAAAACAGTCATTATTCAATTTCCAAGAGTATCTCAACATGTCTTTATGGTTGATTATTTCATGTTTATGTTTCATCAGTAAGTATCCATTGCATTTGGTTGGTATAACTCTTAAGTCTCTTTTAACCTATGGATGTCTCTATTTTATTTTGCATTTTATTCATTGCAGAGATTGAAGAAACCAAGATCTTCCCCTCTAAATTTTGTTCATTGCATCCTCATGGTGCCATTTAACATGCTTCTCTGTCTTCCATATTTCTTCAAAACTAGCCACTCAGTCTAGAGTCTTTACCAGGTTGAGTTTCCATTTGGGAAGAAGATTAATTCATAGTTGCGTCCTTCCATCAGGAGACGCAGAACACCTAATTGACTCCCTTTCTATGATGAAAAACTTGATTACTGGGTCAGGTCATGTCAGACTTTCCATTTTTAAAAATTTCCCTGTCATTTTTCTACTTAAAGGTTCATCAGTCACTGATGATCATTGCCTACATCCATTATCTTAGTAGAGGCTGAATAACAATGAGCTCTTCTCCATTTATCAGCCAGAGTGCTATAAGGAAAGACTTTCCTTCATAAGCTATATGATTACTCTTAAGCACAGTTTGTACAGGAAAAGCAGGATAAATGTTAGACTTTTTCCCAGTGTTTAGAATAGTGAGTTAGTTCCCTAGTGTGTGTCAACAGCAACCCACGGTGGGTTGTCTTTTCAGTATCATTTTGAACTCATAAATAATAAGATAGTTGAAGCCTTAAATTCTTTCAAGTTCTTATTCTTTCTGAAAATCAAACTGTCCGATCTTTGGTGAGTAGAGACCTCTTCAGGTTGGGTCCTAAGTTTTTTGACACAATCTCAATGGTCTTAAATATATTTTCTTTTTTTAAGTTTGTTTATTTATTTATATATTTATTTATTTAGAGAGAGCTAGTGGGGAGGGACAGAGAGAGAGGGAGAGAGAGAGAATCCCAGGTAGGATCCACACCATCAGCACAGAGCCTGACTCAGGGCTCAAACTCACCAACCATGAGATCCTGACCTGAGCTGAAGTCAGACACTTAAGTGACCACGCAGTTGCCCCTTAAATAATTGCTCTTATTTTCTGGCACAGTAAGATGTGCCAGGCTCATTTTGTCTATTTTCTGGTCTAGGTCTGAAGCATTCATCTCTCCAAAGAATCTTGTAACAAAATATACTTAGAGATCACGATATGAACACAAGGGATGCTCATTACTCTTGGTTGTATTTCTGTGGCTTTTTTAGTTGACAGAACAAGGGGGAAAAAAGTATTTTTTTTTTTTTAAAGAAAAAGAAAGAAGGTGCCTCAGTGGCTCAGTTGGTTGAGCATCCAAGTCTTGATTTTGGCTCAGGTCATGATCTCAGGATGGTTAGATCAAGCTCCGAGTTGAGCTCCGCGTTGGGGTCCGTGCTGAGCATTGAGCCTGCTTGGGATTATCTCTCTCTCTCTCCCTCTGCCCCTCTCCCCTGCTCACACTCTCTCTCTGCTTCTCTAAAAAGAAAAAAGAAAAAAAAGAAAAAGAATACCCTACAAGCATAATGATGTAGCCAATTGAAATCAGTTAGAGAGTTTTTAACTTCTTGATTTTGTATTTGTCACTCTAATCATTTACTATGAAAATCTTGGCTATAGTGATGTTAACAAAATTACCTCTTTGTTTTATCAGATGTAAATTAGTTTCAGAAGAAAAATACCACTATGATTAGTAACAATATAAGTACTCCATATAGTTAACAATCTCTTTGGGGTTTCTTTTTGTCATTAGGATCCATACTATTAGGAATTAGTAATAATCAAATTACTTATTTTAAAATCACTTGAAATCAGTAATACCTTTATGTGGTTAAGTAGCTATTTATTTTTCACACTCCGGGAAGCATTTTTTTTTCTGCTTACAGGTCTCTGGGAATCGTCAATGAAATATACTTTTCTTGTAGATGCTCCAATAGCGGTGGCTCTGGACCTGTGTTTTCTGAGAGATGGCATTGGTGATTCTTCGTTTTATATAAGAATTGCCAAAATATCATCTGTGTAGCTTTTCACTAAAGTGTTTCTCAATAGAAAAAAGTGGGAAGTTATTTGGATATTAAACACGAGGAATGTATATACATATACATATATACATACATGTATATAATATATCTGTACATATATGTGTATGTACAGATATATACATTGTATGTATATTTAAGTACAGAGGCGTTGCTCTGCCCAGCTTGACTTTTGTCTCAAGACTCCTTTTTCATCTCTCAGCAATAAAAACTGATAATAGTCCTTACTCGCACAGGACCCTGGGGGATAGGTGCTATGCATACATAGTCTCTTTGCATCTTGGTAGCACCACTCGTGAAACTGGTCACGTGCTTCGGGTCTGGAGGAAGCCCAGTCATCTGGTGGTTTCCTCTGAGAGCTACAGCCTGATTCCATTCAATGATCAAAGTCCTGGAAGCTATGAGGCCCCAAAGCCTCATCCGGGTCTCCTACTAACTTACTAGGTTGTCTGGGGCAAGACCTTTCACCTCTCTGTGCGCACCTGACCGTTAAAATGCATTGCCCCCTGGGTACCCTATAAGGTGTTATATGAATGTGTCCATAGCACCCTTCAGGGAAGACAGAAAGGATTCCCAAGGAGACAGACTCATCTCCCTCATTATACATATAAAACATGTTCCCTGGGTTTATACTGGTTTTGTATTTGGAACCCACACTTATTGTTCTCGTCCTCTTAGATTCGTGACCTACGTGAAGGTCCTGTTCAAGAAGCTATTCCTGACACTCTGCTCCTGAATGTCACTGCCAGTTGAAGGTATATTTTCTCCCTCCCCTTTATAATTTAGCAGCACAGATGTGCGGTGATTTATCTCACCCTACAGAGGCCATTCGGTTGTCCAGAGTTCCCTGTCCAGCGGTGCTGTGATGGCCGTCGCTTGTCTATGAGAGCAGGCAGGACCTTTGAAGACCAGTAGGCTTCCATTGTTCACTTCATGTCCGTTGTGCACCGATGAATTTGTTCGACGATCTCAATATTTCCCAATAGTGTATCATGTTTACAACGACCACTAACCCTCACTTCAGTCAGCAAGGCCGAGTAGTTATAAATGTTAAGTGGAATAATTATGGATTTACTAAGATCTCACGCATGTCAAAAGCTCCGTCAGGATCTTTAATATGTGCTAAGGCCACATTGGTTATTCATGGTGTGATTTCTTACCTTCTATTTCTATACTAATTAAAAACACAAGAAAGCAAAGAACTGCAGAATGTTATTTTTTACTAAAGACTTACTGTAATATTATCTTTTTTATTAGTAGCGCAAACAAGATATTGGTTAAAGATATGGCCCACCATCCTTTATGCCAGGACTAGTATGATAAATTTTGTGTTTCAGGGTTTTTGTCCCTGTAAATGGATTTTTAATGCATTTTAAATCATAAATGTAAAAATATTATGTATACATATAACTACATCATATAAAAATTTAAGCTTTTATTTCAAATTCTGTTTTACATATATATTCTGTTTTATATGAAAGAAAGTTTTATCTCCAGTTCATTACCGAATACTGTTTCCTTTAAAGACTAACAGAGAGGTGCGGGGCTCCTGGGTGGTGTAGGCAGTTAAGTGTCCAACCCTTGACTTGGGAATCAGGTCATGATCTCACGGTTCATGAGTTCAAGCCCCGCATCAGGCTCTGCATTGATGGCAAGGAGCCTGCTTGGTACTGTGTCCCTCCTTCTCTCTGCCCCTCTCCCTCTTGTTCTCTCTCTCTCTCTCTCAAAATAAATAAACTTTTTAATAATAATAAGTAATAATATATAATATTATATTTCTATCTCTCTCTTTTAAAATTTTTTGTAGGTTTTTCAGCCCTAAACTTCTCCTGTATTTCTTCATAACAATGTCTAGTGCCATTGGTTCAATTCCTTCTCAAAATAAGGATGAAAGCTAGGTAGAATAGGTGATTTAAAAAAAAAGTTACCGTTTTTTCTAAAATCCAGATGTCCAGGGGCACCTGGGTGGTTCAGTCCATTAAGCTCCTGATTCTTGATCTCAGCTCAGATCATGATCTCATGATTTGTGGATTTGAGTCCCACGCCAGGCTCTGCGCTCACGGTGCAGAGGCAAACTGGGATTCTGTCTCCTTCTCTCTGCCCCTCCTGCTTGGGCTTTCTCTCTCTCTGTATCTCAAAATAAATAAATGAACTTTTTAAAAAATAATAAAATCCAGATGTCCAAATTGTCCCAAATCCAATCGATGCCAATTTTCTTTTCTCTGGGTCATTTGACCAATACTTTTGATCATTCAACTATAGTGAATTTTAATATTCTGCCTTTGTGTTTAGGATCTTCTTTGCTTTAAACAAACTTCATGTCCCACTTTCAGGAAGAAGTGGTTCAGTATTTGATATCCCATGTTTCCAGACTTGTCCAGAGAGGAACATCTGCTGCTCCAACCAGGCTAAAGGGAGAGCCCCTAATAATGCCTGTCTTTGTCTTCTTGTACTCAGATCTGCCCTCCACCCTGCCTCTGAAATCTACATTTTGGCAGTTTCCATGTCAACTGGCTTCTAACTTAGGTTCAGAAAAAGAGAGGCACAGTTATGCAGGTTAGAAGTCCAAGATCAAGGTGTTAGACAATTAGGGCCACACTTCCTCTGAGACTCTAGGTAGGAACAACTCACTCAGGGTGCCTGGGTGGCTCAGTCAGTTAAGCATCGACTTTAGCTCAGGTCATGATCTCACGGTTCAGGGGTTCAAGCCCCTCGTCGGGCTCAGTGCTGATAGCTAGCTCTGAGCCTGGAGCCTGTTTCGGATTTTGTGTCTTCCTCTCTCTCTGCTCCTCCCCTGCTCACACTCTGTCTTTCTCTCTCTCTCAAAAATAAATAAAACATTTTTAAAAATAAAAAAAAAGCTTTAAATAAAAAAAAAAAACGAGGACTTAAGGATCCATATATCACTCGTTCACATGACTTTGGTGCCGCAGTCTAGAGAAGGCAAGGCAAGTGGGAATGGTGTAACTCTCCCACCTGCAATATGAAAACCAACGTTTTCTTTCTTTTTTGCTTTTTTTAAAGTAGATTTTATTTTTTAGAGCAGTTTTAGGTTCACAGAAAAATTGAGCAGAAGGCACGGAGAGTTTCCATACACTCCCTGCCCACACATGCACAGCCTCTTCCGTTATCAGCATTCCCCATCACAGTGCTCTATTTGTCACAGCCGGTGACCCTAGGCTGCCATACCACATGGCTATCACCCAGAGACCACAGCTCGTATTAGGATTCAGTCTTCGTGTTGTACATTCTCTGGGTTTGGACAATTTTATAATGACAGGTCTCCAACCTTATCATATTGGGCTTTTTAGTTTCGGTTCATTTTATGAGAAGGAAATTATGGGGTACACAACAGCACCTGGGGAGGGAGGGGAAGGGTAGGAAATGGGTAGTCTCTTCCCTATCCCTCCAGAAAGACTAGATCAGTCTCACCAGATAGAGAAGGACCCTAAACAGAAGCTCGGGAAGCTGGTAGGGAAGCATTCGTGAGAGACTTGCTGAGACAGCGTGTCAGTGGAACGATTTTAGGGGGCAGGTGGGAAGCATGACCGGAGTTTGGTCTTCATTTTGGCATAGGCCACTGTGCCATTTTCATACCCACAGGGCTCGGAGCAGCTTGTCAGATAACTCCAGCCCCAGCAGAGACTGAGAAAGCCCTGTCACCAAGGGCATCTCAGCAAAGACGTGCTAGGGGTCTTTCCCTCAGACAACTGGTAGACCAGGACCCTGACTGGAGCCAGTAGGAGGTGACTGTGGCACAGAACAGATGAGAGAGGGTGAATCGAGGGTGTATTGCAGACTTAGGGCAGACACAGATTCATACATAGTAGAGGTGAAGTGGAGAGGGTGGGGGAAGATCCGTGAACACAGTAGTCAAGGTGGCAGGAATGGAGGGCATACATGGGCCCAATAGCATGGACTCCCATGTACCAGGTGTGATCACGATGCTGTCAGTGCTGAAAATGAGAGACCTACAGTGAGCCCTAGGTAGGCTTTGTGTCCAGCTCAGCCTATCAATAGGTGGTGAGAGGTGGTGCCATCAACAAGGAATGCCTTACCCACACTGGCAGCGAGCCCCCACAGACGCTTTCCCAACCATGACCAATGCTGTGACTGGACTTGCCCTTGTGCATCTTATTATGATCGCAAGACACATCTCAGCAACAACCCAGGAACTTTGATAAAAACAACGTATATTCTCCACAAGTCCTGAAGGGTACCCAGCGTGCCTGGGGCTGCACAGTGAGGTTGTGGGTAGATATAAAGAAATAGAGAGAGAGGGGGAGGGTGGGAGAGAGAGTCTGGGGTTCTGCCATTATTGGGGTCATGTACGTGGGGCCTGCTGTTTTATGAGTTCACTATTGATGAATTTAAAATTTAAGAGCAAGGATTAAAGCACTGGAAGGGAGAAGTGTCATGAAAGTGGTGAGTCATCTAGGTCACCTGGGGCTTTGTAAAAGGGAAACTTTATGGGTGAGGCATCTGGCTATTTATCTAGTTGTGTAGCTGGAGATGTGTTTATTCCAGATAGGCGTCTTTGAAATGAATACCTTGGTAAACAAAAGCTTAATATCAGATACTTACACTATAATCAAAAAAGCTAACTGTCACACTCTTACACTACAGAATAGCACTGTCCCTCAAGGGGTCTAACCAAGTGCCAAATTAACTCTGTGAGATGCCTTCCACCTTGAAAGGGACAATATTTGGTCTTTACTCTCATATGTAAATGAGACCAAATATTACTCTCCCAGATACCCCTTTGCTTTCCTGGCCTGCACTTCTTCTTCCAGTACCATTAATTGAGGGTTTATAGAGTTACTTCCCAAGATGGGAAATAACACCATCTTGGATCAAAGGACCACTTCACACTGGATGAGGTTTGACAATGGGCACATCATTATGGGATCCATTGGTCCTATCAAAACTATATTATCCCAGAAGGTATCAGCCTGATAGAACACCAGGATGGCTTCCAGGAGCCTCACCAAGGCACCAGTGGAGGATGACATCCCATGGGGTTGAGCCACCCCTTTCCAAGATGTGGTATACTTTAAACTAATAGCAATTATATGGCGCCATGTCCCCAATAGCAAAAATACACTGGAGAAATTGAGGAGTAGAAGTGGGATTGACCCCTATCATCACTGTCAGGAACTCACATCTGTTCCTACAGCTTTAAGGTCTATTATATTAGAAGTTGTGGCCTCCGGGGATGGAGTGCTCCCACCAGGGGAAATAGTAAGAGTTCCACTTAACCCAAAGCTACAATTGTGGGATGGTTAGTTTGGACCTTTATGCTAATAGACCAGCAGCAAGGAAAGCATTTGTTCTTCTGGTGTGAGTAACTGACCTTGGTTACCATGAAAAGCTAGAGATGCCGATACATAAAGGGACAGGAATGAATGTGTCCAGAATTCAAGAGATACACTGGGGTGCTTCTTGGTGTTTCCATGGCTACTGATAACAGTGGCAATCAGGGCCTGACACGGGGTAGTGTAAGCATGGTTCAGACCCCACAGGGATCGGAGGGTCTGGGTCCCAGTTGGACGAACCAGCTTAGACCAGTGGGAACAATTCAGTCGATGGATGAGAAGAATGAAATCAATGGGTGGCACAAGAGGGAGTTGATGAATAGTAATTACAACCCCAGGCCTGCTGCATCAGGACTTTGGTTCATCCCACTAAACTTTTTGTTTTAAGGTTTTTTTGGTTTTTGTTTTTTGTTTTTTAAGGATTGCAGCTGGCCTCCAGTTTGAAGAATCAGGGACAGAACGGAGTGGAATTATTATGGGGGACAGTGGCTCTCAGTGATGCATGGGTGGACTGTAACAGAGGCCACCAGCAGCCTTACCATATTTTTTCTATTGTGATGGCTGAAGACATATTCTAGCTGCAGTCAAGTCTGCCCATAATACAGAGGCCGGGAATGGTGGAGAACTGATGTCCCAGGAGTGACCCTCAACCAAGAAGGAGTAGGAACGGAGGATAACTACTCCGGTTACCTTTCTGCACAGCAGGAAGATTTTGAAACATGATCCAGAACCTCTCAAAGGGTCCCCAGCCAGACGGAGCCCAGATGGTCCATAGCACAGCCACCTTCTAATACATCCTTTGTTGGCTTCCCCATCTTCTCACCCTTTGCCACTGCCCCCTGGTGACTCCTGGTGTCACTTCCCAAATACTTGCACTCCTAGCCTGGTCTCAGGGTCAGCTTAGGGGGAAAGCCTGACTGTATCAGGTTCCAGGAGTTGCTGTAACAAAAACCACAACCTGGTGGCTGAAAACAACAGAAAGCTACTCCCAGCGTCCTGGGGAGTTTGCGGTTAGTATCAGGGGGTTGAAACAGACACTTTGCAAGGGCTGTGCTGCCTCTAGATCCTCTGGGGGAGGCTCTGTCTCTTGCCTCTTCCAGCCTGTGGAGGCTGCTGGCTTTCCCTGCCTCAGGGCTGCATCTCTCCCGCCCCTGCTTCAATCCTTACATGCCCTCTCCTCTGTGCTAGTGTGTCATCTCCCTCTTCCTCTGTCTTCTAGGGACCCTTGTGATGCCATGTAAGCTAATCACACAGGGCAAGCTCATTTAAAAATCCTTACCATAATCACATCTGCAAAGACCCTTTGTCCTCATAAAGTCACATCTTCCAGTGACCAGATCTGATACCTCGGGGGGGCATTTTTCTCCCCACGACGCGAATGAAGACAGATGGACATGGCCATAGATGCAAGAGTTGTGCACGAGGTACTTGGCAGCCATGTTTTATTGCGAGAGGGTACTAGATACATGGGTGCCACGGTCAACAGGCAAGAATATTGCACCTATTCTTTGGACAAAAGGTTACAGACTGGAGAGTTCCAGGAAGTATACGTTTCCTTAACTTATACTTGAGATAATAGGTTAAGAGAGGTTAAGTCACTTGCAAAGTTTACCCAATTCACATGTGGTGGTGTCGGAGTCCAAACCAAAGTCAGTTTTGGTTCCAAAGCAAAGCTTTGTTCATTTTACCACGCTGCCTCCTGCCATGGGTGGGAAGGCGAGGGACACTGAAAATGCTACTTTGTTAACATGAAACTGACTGTAGGAAACAAAGTTTAGAAGGGAGAGAAATTGCAAGCCAGAAACAGCTGAACTGGACCCTTGCTGGGCATAGCCTCCACCTGTCTGGAGGTTTAAGCAGCTCCGAATGCACATGCAAACTGCTATGGTCGTTATAAATTATTCTTGCCTAGATTCTGTTGAAGGTAGTTAATCTGCAGAAAGAAATAAAAACACTGTTAGGAGCACCTTCAAAGTTTTTATTAGCATTATGCTCTCTGCTAGATGCTTAATGTTCCAGTCATTCATTCACATTTTATGAGTAAGTAGAGATTTAAGTAGAGATTTATACTAATATGTAGAAAATAATTTGTTTTCTCTGTGGGAGATTGCTTCAGCAAGACCCAAGCTGTTTTTTGTTTTGAAGTATGTATTCATGTTTATATGTATATGTCTTATATATGTAATGTGTTTATGTATATGCCTTATACATTTTTTTATTATAGTTTATTGTCAAGTTGATTTCCATACAACACCCGGTGCTCCTCCCAACAAGTGCCCTCCTCCATGCCCATCACCCCTCTCCCCGCTACCCACTCCCCATCAACCCTCTGTTCTCCGTATTAAGCCTCTTATGTTTTGCCTCCCTCCCTCTCCATAACTATTTTTCCCCTTCCCCTCCCCCATGGTCTTCTGTTAAGTTTATCATTGATATATTTATATATAAAATACATTTTACTTATATATTTATACATAACATATAAAGTATATTTTATTTATATGTAACATATAAAGTATATTTTATTTATATGTAACATATAAAGTATATTTTATTTATATGTTCTTTCTGTAGGTATGTGATTTATAATATTTTATTTATCATAATAAAATACATTAGTATACAATGAAATAATATACTTTATTTATTTATATATTTATAATGCATCAATATGAAATATAATAAATAAGAATATATTTTTTTGTTTTGTTTTGTTTTTGTTTTTGTTTTTACAAATAGTTTATTGTCAAATTAGTTTCCACATAACACTCAGTGCTCATCCCCACAAGTGTCCTCCTCCATGCCCAGCCCCCCTCCCCCCCCCACATCCATCAGTCCTCAGTTTTTGTCAGCATTCAAGAGTCTCTCATGGTTTGCCTCTCTCCCTTTCCCCTACCATTTCCCCCCTTCTTCTCCCCCTTGGCCCTCCGTCAAGTTCCTCCTAATCCTCCTATATGTGCAAACATATGATATTTGTCCTTCTCTGCCTGACTTATTTCGCTCAGCATAACACCCTCAGGGTCCATCCATGTTGCTACACATGGCCAGATTTCATTGTTTCTCATTGCCATGTAGTATTCCATGGTATAGATAAACCACATCTTCTTGATCCATTCATCTGTTGATGGACACTTAGGCTTATAAGAATATATTTTAGGGGTCCCTGGGTGGCTCAGTCGGTTAAATGTTCGACTTTGGCTCAGGTCATGATCTCACTGTCTGTGGGTTCGAGCCCTGCCTCAGGCTCTGTGCTGACAGCTCAGAGCCCAGAGCCTGCTTTGGATTCTGTATCTCCCTGTCTCTCTGTCCCTCCCCCACTCACACTCTGTCTCTCTCTCTCTCTCTCTTTCTCAAAAATGAACAAACACTAAAACTTTTTAAAAAGAATATAATATTTTATACAATATTTCATATATTAATCTGATATATAATAACTTGTGTATATATACATATAATATAGTGATAACATTTTTTATTTAATGACAAGGCTGTGAGCAAAGAAACATCCGTTTGTCAGAGTCAGACTTCCAGTTACAGGGTTATATACTTGGAGAAAAATCCTGGGCTAGAAGTAAGCAAAAAGCACCTGAATGCCTGAAAGCATTTACAGAAAGCCACTTTGACAAGCCACATTCTCCTTCCTTGAGCCTTCATGTCAATTATCTACAGCATCGCTTTTATAACATGCTTGGCTATGCGGTTCCCCACTCCACAGAAAATTAGAAGTGGAAAGTTGAAGGAGAACAAAGGATGGTGTTAGAAGTCGTAAAACTGAGAGCAGAAACCACTTGATGTGGCCAAAGGAACAGAGGAACTGAAGGACCATGGACACTCTATTACCACCCAGGAAGCAGAGCACATGGTCACCTGGTTCTGTATAAACATGTGGCTCGTTAACGTTGAGTTGGGTGCTCTCCATTTAAGAAACCAGAGAGGCAAATACATGTTTGAATGCTATTTACATCAAAATAGCTAAATTTTATTAAAGCTTCTATTTTAGAAGAGACAAGGTTTCATTCGTTACGAAACTTGCTGGTGGGAAATAACTTACTTCTAAAACCGGAGAGTAAATGCGATTACCACGTAACATATTTTTATCTGCAGTGCTAAGTGGAGTGGAGCAAGGGCAGCCCTGAGCACACATGTTTACCACTCCAAGCCTCCCTGCTTCCTCCCCAAATCCTTTTAAGTGACAGGAACAAAAAATCTCTTAAAGACTAAGTTCATGACAGCTGGAGGGATAGGGGGTGACATTGAGGGGTCCTGAAATTGGGAGGAATTTCGGGAAGATAGAAAGCAGATGGGATCAAATTGACAAGACTTGAGGAAACCAGCAGCCCAACATACGCACAGAAAAATCCTACTAGGAAGATAAGAGCAGATGCTGAGAAACCGCAGCTCAGAGTCATCAGCTAGAGAGCAGGGGTGGCCTTCGGCAACCACGGGTTAATTAAAGGGCTGCAGGTGGAACAGCCAGTCAGTCACCAGCAACTCCATCCAGTACAGATGAGAAAGCGGACCGTGGACGCCGGGGTGTTAGTGATTAATCCAGATCCTCCTTAGGTGTGAACAGAGAAGTGAGAACACCAGACATTTGGGGGAAGCCATTAAAACCAGAGAGGCAAAACACTGGCCCCAGAGAAATTTCATGAAAGAGAAATGAACTTCCAAGGTTTTTAATCAATATCATCAGAGAGAATTAGGATGCAAAAAATATAAGTATAATTACTCAAGCAATAGGAAATAGATGAAATAACTTTGAAAGCTGCTACAGAAAACAAAAGGGCAAAAAAGAACTGATCCATCTAATAAATGAAGGAAAAGGGAAATAAAATAAACAGAAAATCATGATACATAGACTAATATAAAACAAGGTGGCTGGTATATTAGCATAGCAAAAACTGCAATAAATGTAAATGGGTTAAATGTCAAACATTTTCAAATTGAGTATGTGCGTAAAAGTAAAAGCATCAAAAATGTCTGAAAAAACAGGGGCGCCTGTGTGGCTCAGTCAGTTGAGCAACCGACTCTTGATTTCAGCTCAGGTCATGATCCCAGGGTCATGGGATCAAGCCCGGCATTGGCCTTCGGGCTGTCTTGGAGCCTGCTTAAAATTCTCTCTCTCTCTCTCTCTCTCTCTGCCCCTCCCTTCCTCTCTTAAATATTTTTAAAAGGGAAAAAAAAAGAAAAAAGGAAAAAGTTTGAAAACAGACAGTGGGCATTTTGTAGTAATTACCTTAGGTCAGAGGGCAGAGGAATAAAAGGTCAAGTTGATAGGGCTTTTTTGTTGTTTAATTTTCACATGTGGAGAACCTATTCATGTGTTTTATAATTGCTCTCATGTTAGGTTAAAAAATTACATGCATGTGCCCCAAAGTTAAATATTGAGAAATGTTGGCATAGATACATTGTGAGAGGTTTATAAACAGTGCCTCTTTGCACTCCACCACTCCAACCCCCATTGTCCTGTCCAAGAAGGGGATTCCCATCATCTGGGCTAATGGAGAGTCCTTTCTGCTTTATCTCTAGTGAATTACCATTTCACCCATAACTTAAAGTTCGCATATTAACTGGTTGATACACCTTAAACATAACTTCACAAATTATTGATTTTTTTTTAAATATTTTTATTTATTTCTAGGAGAGAGAAAGAGACAGTGTGAGCAGGGGAGGGTCAGAGAGAGGGAGATACAGACTCTGAAATAGGCTCCAGGCTCTGAGCTGGCAGTCAGCACAGAGCCCGATGCAGGGCTCGAACCCACGAACTGCGAGATCATGACGCTTAACCGACTAAGCCACCCAGGTGCCCCATAAATTATTGATTTGTTATAAACCGCGCACATGAATTACAAAAATGTTAAATTGAAAAATATTTTTAAAGGGGGGAACACCCTCCGTAATTTCTCCATTAAGAAATAATCAAAATCAAAATAGAAAATTCTTAAATTGGCATTCCAAAAAAAAAAAAAAAAGACAAAATCGTTGTGGTACTGCATTAAGAAATCTCCACAGGAAACTAAGAGAACCTCCGTTTGCCCCTACCACAGATAAACACATGCTCTGTGAGCCCATGGAACTTCCGGATCTGTGGCTGTGGCAGCATTTCCCACATTCTGGATTATAGGGAAGTGAAATTTCAGAAATTCATTCTGGCAGCCAGCACTGGACTGTACAGTTGTTATACCCAAAGTAACCTGAAAGCAAAAAACCAAAACCAAAACCTAAATCCCCTCTCATCTAGTACCATTGTCAGTTTGTTAAAAAATGACACTTTGGGACACCTGGGTGGCTCAGTCGGTTAAGCATCTGACTCTTGGTTTCAGCTCAGGTCATGACCTCACAGCTCATGAGATCAAGCCCTGTGTCAGGCTCTGCGCTGACGGTACAGCTCTCTCCCTCTCTCTCTGCTCCTCCCCCGTTCATACCCTCTGTTTCTCTGTTTCTCTCTCTTTCTCAAAATAAATAAATAAACATTTTTTAAAATGACATTTTAATATGAAAATATTTACATATTATAAAGGATAGTTCTTTAACTTGAATACATTTTTCATGAAAAAATGTGCAAAAATATCCTTATTCTTATTTTGCAGTGGTGCTGATTCAAACATCATGAGAGGTGGGTCCATCTATAGATGGAATTTGGGGATCCCTCTGGCTATAGTAGCTTACATTACAATGCCTACATATGAGCTTTTACCCCATTTCATGTACCACCCCAGTGAGCTCCTGAAGGAATTTTGCAGAAACTCAAGAGCTCCTCTTTACATTTCCCTCTAAGAATCAAATTTAGATAATGGTCAATGAGTGTCCATGTGTATGGTGGTTACGAAGAAATTCAGTGATTATCAGAAAAAATAACGTCCAGTTTGCTGACTATGAAACCCATTCTCCTTCCATTACTATTCTTAAAATACAATGTTCATAAGTTTTAAGATTTATAAGTGAAAAAAGAAAAAAGAGAAATACATAGCACCAATAGTTAAAAACGGGACAAAGAGAAGTTTATGAAGAAATAAGATATCTTATTCTTATTTCTGGTGCCTGGGTGGCTCAGTCGGGTTAAGAGTCTCACTTCATAGTTCATGAGTTCAAGCCCTTGCAAGGGGCTCCTGCTTCGAATTCTGTGTCTCCCTCTCTCTCTGCCCCTCCCCTGCTCATACTCTGTCTGTCTGTCTGTCTCTCTCTCTCAAAAATAAATAAACATTAAAAAAATATTTTTTAAAAGAAAGAAGATAAGCTACATTGATAAGGGGATAAGGTAGAGATAATCACCAGGATTTCCTTGGCTGCAGTTTCTTGCCCCGTCGCACTACGCCTGTGCAACCAGGGGCATTCACTGATACAGAGAGAGGCAAATACAGTTGAGAATGAAGAAATCATGTAAAAATCTAAATGGATGCTCTTCATAACCAACCTATAAAATACCTAACAATAGTCTGAAGAAACACGCAGGATCTATGTGAAGGAAATGACAGAACTTCACTAACGTACACAATTGGAGAGAAACCAGTAAGAATCGTCCCCCGCCACCCAGCGTCATCCATTTCAGAATCAAACAGCTCCCAGGTCCGGACCTAACCTCTGCATCTTGCTGGCAGAGATGGGACTCAAAAGCTAAACTATTATCTCTCTGAATAATTTGAGGCTAGAAGTCTATTCTCACATGTGCTTCTGAAACTTACCCCAGAACCAAGAAACGGGATCAAAACCAATCCTCAACCTTAAAACGAAGCTCCCTGATGACTTTTTCCTTCCCTCCTCTACAAACGTTGATACCTCTTCTTGCTTTGCCAGCAAACTGACAAGATATTTCTAGGGGGAAAAATTACCTCCCTCCCCCCAAGTTTTATTGAGATATAACCAACATACATCACCAGTGTAGATTTATGACATATAGCATAGTGGTTTGACTTACACATGTTTCACATGATTATGACAGTAGTTTTAGTTTGCATCCACCCTCTCCTTTCGACCCAATAAAAAGAAAAATCAAAAAAAGAAAAAACATTTTCTTTGCGGTAAGAACTTCCAGATCTACTCACTGAGATTTTCTCTTTATCATACGGCAGCATGAACTATAGCCACCAGGTTGTGCAATCCAGCCCTGGGACTTACCTATCTTGTACCTTTTAACCATTTTCCTCCAACCCCCCCTCTTCCTGCCACCGGTAACCACAAATCTCGTCTCCCTTTCTATGAGTCTGGGGCTTTTGTGGGTTTTGTTTGTTTTAAAATTTTCTTACAAAAGCATTTGCTAAACCGCTCAAGGAAGTGATGGCTCCCACCTTTCTCCTGAGATGAGGTGGTCTTGGTCAGTGCACATGGCCTCATGGACCCTTTTCCCCTGCCCGTTCCCTCAAAAGTCCTCAACCAATCTCGAAATCCCAAGTTGGAACCTCTGTTCCTGAATCGAACATCAAAGCAGGTGAGGGAGTTGCGATTTGAGAAAGCAGAATTTACGGAGAGGAATTCTTTTCTGTCTTTGAAAATTAGGCTCCTTGTTTCTGCTGCACTGTCTAAAGACAGTGCTCAGAGAAATTTACAAATTAAGGACCAGGAAGGACTGGGGGTTACTTCATCTCATCCCTTCAGGGTTTTTTTAGATGGAAAAGCTGAAGTTCAGAGAGGCCACGTGACTTATTAATAGACACAGAGCCGGTTAACGGGGAAGCTGGGTTGGCAGAACCACAGGCCTGACTTCGACACTACACGGCTCCTCCTACATCTCTATTTTTCTGTTCTAGGGAAGTTGGCAAACAGAAAGTTCAAGAGCAAGGAAGGGACCACTGACTCCAAAAAGCTTTACACCGTTGCATAATTTAGGAGAAATATTATTAAATTACACTGTCACTTATCTGTCTGCCTCTTCCCTGACGGTGGAATGTGGAGTTACCTTGTCCACCCAGGTGAAGATAGAGTTCCAACCCCAGACTGTTCCCTCTTGTTTTAGGTAATGACGTATTTCACAGTTACCCACACTGTTCCCTGGTAGGCTGATTATTAAACATGTGTTGCCGATCTGCCAAATACTATCCTTGTATGTTTTTGCAACAGCATCAACCAAAAACCAGGTGAAAAATGAAAAGCTTGGCTTACAGTCACCAATCTCGGTTAAAGTTGTGGAAAAAAATTCGGGGGGGAATTGCCAATTTGGGATTGGAACCCCCAGTCTAAGTGTGGTTGGGCTCCTTTCTGGCAGTTGCATCTGTTTTCCTTTGAGGTTTATTTTTGCTTTGAAATTCTTTGAACAGAGGTCATTGGACTTTGACTTTGAAGCTTAGTCTGGCAAGATTTGGGTGCATAGTTATTCACTCAACTTCTGTTTCACATAATTGGTTTCACAGCCTTCTCTCCATCCTGCCTTACAGCACCATGGGCAGTTGTAAGCCCTGGGGCTGGGCTACCAGGATAGAAGCTGCAGGGAAGGAAATCTTTCCGTTCTGCTCTTCTAGGTTCTTTGGCTGACCTAAGAATGCAATTGACATAACACAGATTCACAGGAGAAAAACGAATGCAATTTTATACATACAGGAGCTCATAAAATATGAGCCAAGGCTGCCAAAGCAAGCAACTTTTTACCCATTTAGATAAAAGAACAGTAAATCTGTGAAGAATTGGCAAGACAAGGAAGTTTGGACTTGGGGTAGTAAATTAGCAAACAAGTAACGACTTCTGTTTATACAGTCTTCTCGGTTTTAAATTCCTTATCTCTGGCAATTAGGATGCCTTCTACCCTCCAGCTAAGGGAAATTTATCTCCTCCTTTCCGGAAGGCAAAAGAGAGTCAGAGTGTCCTTACGCTGTCTCTTAAGCAACTTTAATTCAAAATAATATGCCAGAATGGCATCTTGGGGGGTGGCTTCTCCTCAGAACTATAAGGGATGAACTGTGAGCTTTTTCTCCCCCTGTGGTGGACTGTTCTTCAGTCCTACTAATGAAGTTATGTAACTGGGAATGTGCTGTTACAGTTAAGGTTAATGATCTAATAACAACAGAAGGCACTTGTACAGACAAATGGGTTATCATAATTGTCACAGCAATAACATATTGCAAACTGGGGTTCATTCTGCCTTAGCATCACCCAGCTTCACCAACCTCCCTGGCGCCTTTCTGGGAGCAATGCTTTGCTTTCAACTAGCTCAAAGAGCATCACAGTTAACTCCTGCGTGCCGGTAGCAAGTGTGGTAGAGTTGCTGCAGCGGAAGATGTGAAGCCCACAGCATTTCCTGTCTAAGTTTGGGAAATCTGTCTGGCTCAGAGTTTATCCGGTGTGTCATTCCCTTCCCCCGCTCCCCCCCGCCCCCGGCCCCGTAAATTGAGTTGACCTTTTTGAAAGCAGCACCTACTCCTTCAATTAACTAATGATTTTACAGTTAACCCCTGGTGTATTAACTGATGTAAATGTACAATTTGACCTCAGCCCTTGTGCATCGTTTGCTACTCAAGTAACATTAATTTAATGCCCCTTATGAACAACTACAGCAACCTTCAGCTGTCAGGGGAAGCACTCAGTCAGACTCATGCTGAAATTGAACTTTCTGGAGGAATTTTTCTCCCAACTGAAGCTGAATGAGAAGGGTTTTCTTGAGTGCATTTCCTATTTTGGCAAACGACCAGGATGCCATTAAGTACTCTTAAGTAATTCACTAGCAGGCACCCTGAGGCCTGAAAGAGTTCACATCCCTTTCACACTGAGCTAGAAGCCAGTTTCTCACTTCTGTGTCGTTGATAAATGGCAGATTTTACTATCCCACTTCCTAGATGGGGAAACTAACCTCTGAGTGTAGGAAGTGGTCAAATCCATTTCATGAATCAAGTATAATAAAAAAGAACCCTGTTCTCCAGAAATATCCAAAAGTTGGGGGATGGGGCCAGAGCAGTGAGTCTAAGGCATAAATGAGTATCAGGCTTTTCCTTTCTTTGTTTTTGTTTTTTTTCCCAATCTTTCTCCCTTTCCTTCCTATAGAGATCTGTTCTATTTTCTCGCCTGTGCTGAGTTCTTTTATATTAATTGTTTGGCGTGAAATGATTTGCACGCAAAGGGCATGTCAGATTAACCATGGAGAAGGACACAGAGTTTTCTGGGGGATTCATTATTTGCCTGATGGGGGGCTGATATTTTACAACGTTATGCCCTCTGGTTAGTGTTTCCATTTGAGGTTCTGTAATGAATGTAATTTGACCCAAATCAGCCCTCCCCAGTGTGGCTTGATTGGCGATCACAACCTTTGGGGGGGCACACCGCCCCTGTATCAGGCAGGTGGCAGGTGTCTTGCATCCAGCCATGCCATTCTTCCCAGCTTGCTCTCCTCCCATCCTCCTGGCCAGCTCTCAGCAGTAAGCCAGCAACTATCTGAGCTCCTGCTGCAGTTGCCTTGCAAGCGATTTGCCCAAGCAAGAAAACATACCCTTGCTCTTAAGCTAAGATCAATCTTTCTAAACAAAAGAAAACATCTTCTTGGCAATGGGGGCCCAGTAAGTCTGAGATGCTTTCTTTCTTTTTTTTTTTCATGTTGCTTTCCCCCAGTAGTTTATTTTAAGGGCACCAACAAACAGGATATCCCTCTCATGTTAGTTTTTTTTTTGTTTGTTTTTACTGTTTTATTTATTTCTGAGAGATAGAGACAGTGGGAGCAGGGGAGGGTCAGAGAGAGAGGAAGATACAGAATCTGAAGCAGGCTCCAGGCTCCAAGCTAGCCGTTAGCACAGAGCCCGACGCGGGACTTGAACCCACGAACCGTGAGATCATGACCTGAGCCGAAGTCAGACACTTAACCGACTGAACCACCCAGGCGCCCCTGGTCATGTTAAGTTTTATAACAAATACTTCCCTGAGCACCTGGAAAAGTGAGAAGTTATAAGATGAATCACACGTAGTCCAGACCAGAGCTTCAAAGAGCAAACTATCTACAAAGGGAGTTACAAATGCTAATTCTAAAGCGGGAAGAAAGATCCAGAAAGAGAGCAACTGGAGCTCAAAAGGACAAGGACAAGTCATGAAACCTAACTTGGAGAGTATGGGGAGAGGTGGGAAAAGGTGGCCACTGGGCAGGGTCTGGAAGGCCAGCCAGATTTGTACGTGTCAAGGTGGACAAGATGTCAGAGGATCCAGACAGGGGAGTAAGAAGGGAGTAGAAAAGATCCGACTTCATGTTGGTCCAGAGAGTTTTCATTTCCTCAATCAGCAACACGGATATTAAAAGGCAAAACGGTAATCATAGCCCCTTGTCTGCAATATATGGGCATCACCTTTTCTTCCCCACTCCCCCACCCTCGCCACACACTTAACGAAGTTAGATTCAATTCTTCTTTCTAAAAGTCCCTGAAAAGTTCCCATATCTGTATCTGTAAAGAGTTTCAGTGAAACTGAAGAAGTTTTTTCTGGATCACTTGTTCTTGGCTCAAGTTAGCGAGTGTTGTGAAGTCCCAGTAGATAACCGGACCTCAATAGCAGTTTCCAGGGCATTCTCTCAGCGGCCGTGGGCAGATGACACCGAGCCATTGGCTCAGCCGCAGGGCAAGGAGTGCAAGGTCTGCAGTATCTGCTTCTCTGTAAGGGTAGATCTGAGGGGAGTACTTGCCAACTAATGGGAAGGAAGGACTCTGCATCAATACCTCAGGCACACCCTGAGGTCCCGAGTCTTAGAAGACTTATGAAAGTCATAAGTCATAAGAAGTATGCAACAGACTTTGGGATGGGTGAGAGGTTGGGTAGAATGTTCCAAAATCTGACATAAGAAAGCTAGTTTTGAGGGGAAATATTAGTACTTGCCGTTAAGCCTTTAAATACTTGTCTTTTTGGGGGGCGGCAGGATGGCTCAGTCAGCTCAGGTCATGATCTCACGGCTTGTGAGTTTGAACCCTGCGTCGGGCTCTGTGCTGACAGTGCAGAGCCTGGAGTCTTCTTCAGATTCTCTGCCTCCCTCTCTTTCTGCCCCTCCCCTGCTCTCTCTCTCTCTTAAAAAATAAATAAACATTAAAAAATTTTAATAAATACTTGTCTTTTTTGAGGGAGGCGCCTGGGTGGCTCAGCCAGTTAAGTGTCCTACTTCTGATCTTGGCTCAGGTCATGATCTCATGGTATGTGAGGGCTCCTGTCTGTCAACTGGGAGTCTGCTTCAGATTCTCTCTCCCTCTCTCTCTCTCTGCCCCTCCTCCACTTGTGCTCTCTCTCTCTCTCAAAATAAATAAATAAACTCTAAAAAATAAAGAAATAAATACTTGTCTTTTTAAGAATATGCATATTCCATCTGAGAAGGTTAGCAACCTTGTTTAGAGCACTGCTTATGTCTAACACAAAGGGTATAAATGGACCAAAATGTGCTCCCATGAGCTTTTCTGCTTTCATATTGTCAATGTCGGTCTGCAGCCATGATGAGATGCAATCTTCAGGTAGGGCTGGATTCTTAAGAACATTTGCTCCTCATAGTCCTTCCATCTAGGAGAGCCTAGAATATGGTGCCAGTTATTGAGTTCCATCAGCACTTAGTCCAGCGCTTTCTCCTAGAATACTTCTCTCTTGAGCTTGATTCTGGTTGTACTTTCTCCAAAAAATCAGCCCCAGATAAGGAGGCAATGTATCAAGAACTGCTGTTTGTTAAGTGAACCTTGTCCCAAGTTGAGTGTATTCTGCCTCAAAATATCACAACAGCATATGGCTAGAAAGGCGTCCTCTGAATTATTTCCTCCATTTTTCTGCCTGATGGATAATTGTGTACTTACTCTCTGAAAAATACCACCATCTTCTTTGGACTTGCATTTTGCTATTGTTACAGCAAGAATTTCTTCCTAATGCTGACACTAATTTCTCCACTGTGGTGAATCTTGGGATTCCTTTGCCTGTACTTAGAGAATGTATACCCCCTACCCATATAATCAACATCGTATCTGTAAAGCCATGGCACAGCATCTTGAAGAGGCACTATATCTATCGTCTGTTTTGGAATCAGAGACCTTACCTTTGGCTAGCATCCAATGGTACACAGATCGTCACAAAAGGCCCAGCTTGAGAGCACGTAGATGAATTTGCACAAATCCATTACCGTGTGCGGTAAGCCAACTATAATCAAACATCAAGTTAGAAATCAACACTGCAGATTTCATTGTCATTAATATGTGCGAAAATCATTATATATTTTTAAATATTTTCTTCTTTAGATTAAATATTCCAGAGTCCTTATGCTCAAAATCAGCTTTTAATTTCTTTAGCCAGTTTTACCTTCCATATGGTCTACCATTAAGTAGTTTAATAAGACCCATAAGGGCTAAGCTTCAATTTCTCTGACTTTTAGAAGACTATCCAATGCTGGGGCGCCTGGGTGGCTTAGTCGGTTAAGCGTCTGACTTTCGCTTAGGTCATGATCTCGCGGTTCGTGGGTTCAAGCCCTGTGTCGGGCTCTGTGCTGGCTGCCAGCTCAGAGCCTGGAGCCTGTTTCAGTCTGTGACTCCCTCTCTCTCTGACCCTCCCCTGCTCACGNGGGCTCTGTGCTGGCTGCCAGCTCAGAGCCTGGAGCCTGTTTCAGTCTGTGACTCCCTCTCTCTCTGACCCTCCCCTGCTCACGCTGTCTCTCTCTCTCTCTCTATCCTAGAAATAAAAAAAACATTAAAAAAAAAAAAAACAAGACTATCCAATGCTGAGTATGGTGTCAAGACACTTTCTTGGTCTCCCATTATGGTGGCCATATTTTTTTTAATCTCATGGGGGAAACAGTTGAACAAGGACAAATATGTCATATTTGTAGGTAACAGACAGCATAAAGTATACAGTATAGACATCGTTAATACCAGAATTTCTTGGACATCATAGGAATTTGTGAAGCCACAATATCCAATATTGTAATTAGGATGGGCCTGGGAATTCTGAGACATGTGGATCACCTACTGGGTTTCTGAATCTCCTTGCTACATTTTGTTTTGTTTTGTTTTGTTTTTTTTGTTTGGGATTTTCCTTCCCAAGAAAGAGGATTTTTTTCAATGGACAGTTAAATAAGACTTTCCAAAATCGTACTGATAATGTTCAAGTCAACAAATATCTTGAAGCAAAATGGGTTTCCTAAGTAGATTCCATTTTACTCTAATTCCTCCTTTGTGGATGAAAATGGTCTTAAGATTTAGGAATCCGGTTACCCAGACACACAGGGCATTTACGGAACCTGAATACCACCCAGGAGCTATAATGGGAGCTCCCGACCTCAGTGCCCCGTGTATCAATTGGCAAACAGACCTCTTTCAGTGACTAAGGCACAACTACCTGCTGTTTTCAATTACTTCTTGCTTGATAAATGCAGCGGATACTACTCGTATGGTTTCTGTAAACTCCATGAAGCACAGGACTAACATTTTCAGAAGTCTTCTCACTGTGGGGAGACTTTCAAAGGCATCTGTCATGACTGTAGGGGATGGACCTTGCAGGACTTTTGGTATTAATAAAGATGTCTTATGAGGGGACTTGCACTTAGGGCCCCTGAGGATCTTTAGAGTGGTTTATATTTTTGACTTTTCACTCTTCTTTGTTAGAACTGAGAAGACACATCAAAGATCTCTAATGGGAGCCTCGTGTTTCTTAAAGCTTCTGCATCCTTCAAGGAAGATAGTCTAATGGCTTGTTAGAAGTGTGTGTGAAGAGGTTGTTGTTTGCTTTTGGTTTGTAAGTTTTGACTCCTATGTCTTAAATAGCATGATAAAACACTTCTATTTCCCCTTCAGAGAATGGCTTGCCAAGCGGATTAAAAGAAAACCTGAAATAAATCACAGAAATTTGACATTGTCTTGTATACTCCACTGTTCTTTGTTAGATTCTGGAAACTTCTATAAGAGGATAAACACTGAACTTAGGTTATGTGGGATTATGCTTTGTTTACATTTATAGCATGCATATAATATATGTATATACACAGACACATTAAGAAGGCAATCTATTAGAAAGCCTGAGGCCCCTCCACTTTTTCCCCACAGACTCTGAAGTCATTGTCCTCTGTCAAGCAGGGATGACACCGACCGGCCCCCTCCACATACCCAGATGGAGCAGTGCCTGGCTCAGCACACCCCAGGAGGCCTCATGAGTCCACAAACAGCAAATACAGAATGAGTTTCCCCATTTAGAATCAGAGAACCCCACAGTTGGAAAGATATTTAGAGATCACATAAGGTGACTCCCTTGTTTCTCTTATAAATCAGGACATGCGCCCAGGGGACTGAAGTCATCTGTTCAGGGAGAACATTTGATTATTGGCTGAGTTAAAGTTCAAGGTAAAAGCTTGCCCTCAGTCCAGACACTTTCCACTCACTGCAGAACGCTGCTAGCTTGGGATTCCAGAGTAGCATTGGTAGTGAAGTCCTGGCTTGGTCTTAGAGAGAAGTTCTATCAAGATACATGGCAATAATGTCATCAGCTGCTATCCCACTGCCAAAATGATCTCTACATGTCTACAATTTCCTGAGCTACCATAGGAACTAAGCAGTGACATCAGCGGCTGTTGTTGCCAAGAACCCACCTTCAAGAGATTTCCTGTCTCCCTTCATTCTGAACCAAGACTGTGATAGGGAGAGAAGTAGAAGGGTCATGGAAATGTGGCAGGAGTCACGGCTAGAACCAGTTGTGGGTATTCAGAATGGGCCAGTCACGGGCATTATCTCGTTTAACAACACATAACAACGCATGAAATGAACACTTCTATTATTCCATTTTCAGATGAGAAAAATGAGACTCACAGAGACAAACTCACCCAAGTCTACACAGCTCGGGCAGTGGCAACACAGATTGGGATAGAGACCATCTAGCCTACAAACTAGCATCTTCTAAAATGTTTATGTTTATGAGACGGACAGACAGGAGAAGGCAGGTGAAAACTTCAGGTAAAAGTAGTGCTTGCGGAGACATAAAGGCTGTGAGATCAAATCCTGTTTGAGGAACTGTATGTATTCCCATGAGTCCACAGCTCAGGGTGTGTGTAGGGAACTAAATGGGCCAAGAGACAGGAAGGATGGAGTCAAATCATGAGGACTTGAAGAGACAGCACACTTGGGAGTTAGATATGATCTCTGGCAGAAGCATATGGGGTAAGAAGAAAAGGACAAAGTCAAATATTTAAGAAATAGAGATAAATAGGACAAAGTGATTTTCTGTCCATCTGCCTAAATTGCCTTCCCAAGTGACATGATGAAGTTAATCTATCCCATGTATACAGATATCCTTTGAATCTTTCTTTTAAAAGATATCTCAATAAAGGTGCCTGGTGGCTCAGTCAGTTAAACATCTGACTTCAGCTCAGGTCATGATCTCATGGTGAGTTCAAGCCCCGCATCAGGTTTGCTATTTTCAGAACAGAGCTCACTTCGGATCCTCTATTCCCTTCTCTCTCTCTCTCTGCCCGTCCCCAACTCATGCCCTTTCAAAAATAAATAAACATTAAATAAATAAATAAATAAAAGATGCCACAGTAAAAAATATCAATAAAGATATATGACTAACTATAGGAATTAGCTATCATTCCTATAGAAATATATTCCTATAGAAATAATTTCCATTTCATTTTTTAGTTTCGATCTTGGTCGTCGTATTCTACCTCAAGTTTAACAAATCTTATTAGAACAGACGTATTGTTCAATTAAAGCCAGGTTTCATTTTAACATTGATTAGATTAGGGGGGAGGGAGGATTGTCTAAACAGAAAAACCAATGAGGCAGATACAGTTAATAAGCTCCTAAACTTTGGAGCAGAGATGTTTTACTATTCAAGAGATGTTTTATTCCAGCAGGGAGATGGCATTTTCCATATTTTTCTTGATTATTTTCTTTGCAAGATTAACATGAGCAATTGAAAGGGAAGTTGGAAGTAGCATATTGAGGACTGTTTATTATTTATGAGATGGAAATCAAACTCCTGTATAACCAAACTCATTAAGACTTTAAAAAGCTTTTCCCATTTTCTTCTATAGACAAAATTCCTGTAACAAGTAAATTGCACATTCCCCAAGCACATTCCGCTCTGAAATCCCAGTTCATTATCCAAGAGTGTATGACATTATCCTGACCCGAGCCCTCACTTCTCCCAGAAGTAAAGTCCTCAAACCTGCCTCCGGAAAGCACTGTTTGGGAGGCATGCTGGGAAGGTCACGTGGAACTGGCCCCTGCTTACTGCAAACTGTTTCCCTTAACTCATTCCTGAGCCCCATCAGCTCTGACCCCCTTCCCTGGCTCCTGCCTGCCCCGTTCTGCACCCTCCCCACTTTTCCAATTTTTTCTGCCGTCCTCCCTGATGAGGAGTGCTCCCTGAACAGGCTTCGCGGGACAAAGCCCAACAATCTGCCTCCTGTCCCCCTCCCTGGGTGCCGTTGCATCTCCGCCTCTGTAACATGGCTGGAGGGTTACTCAGCACCCCTGTACCTCTGCCTGCCATCCACTGAGGGGACAGCTCCACACCAGTAGGGGTTCGGGTTTGTTTTAGTGACCATTGTATCCTCTGCTTCTAGAAGAGTGTCTGGAAGATAGAGAGTCAATGCTCAATAAGTATTTCTATTTTTTAAATGTTTTTTTAATGTTTATTTATTTTTTTGAGAGACAGAACATGAGTGGGGGAGGAGTAAAGAGAGAGAGAGGGAGACACAGAATCTGAAGTAGGCTCTAGGCTCTGAGCTGTCAGCACAGAGCCTGGCTCATGACACTGAGATCAAGACCTGAGCAGAGATCAGGAGTCAGACACTTAACTGACTCAGCCACCTGGGCACCCTTGTATTTTCTCATTTAATCTTTATAAAAGGCTTTGTGTGGATATTATTACCCTCATCTTTTTCCAGATAAGGGAACCAAGGCTGGAGATCTAGGTGCTTCGTCTGTATTTGCACAAAGATTCTTTTTATATTTAATTTTTAGATTCAAAGTTTCAATCCATCTGGAATTTATATTGGTATCTGGTAGGGGTTCCTTTAAAGTTCAATGGTTTCTAGGTTCCAAAAATCTAACAGAGCTTCATAGAAGCTGTATGTATATATAGCAATATATGTATATATACCTATTTGGCATGTGTGTTTGTGAGAGAGAAAAGGATCAATATTTCTCATCAGATTTTTTAAGTGGACCCTGAACTGAAAAGGATTACAAATCACTGCTCTAAGTTAGAGATCATTTTATTCTAAATGAAACGCCAACTTTCCTAACACTGTGCACTAAAAGAAAGCACCTTTTCCCTAGTAATCTGAAATGTTAATGTTATCAACAGTTAGGTTTCTGACATCAGACAGACCTGGATGGGGCACCTGGGTGGGTCCATTGGTTGAACTTTTGACTTAGGCCCAGGTCATGATCTCACAGTTCATGTTGGGTTCAAGCCCAACGTCAGGCTCTGTGCTGACAGCTCGGAGCCTGGAGCCTGCTTTGGATTCTGTGTCTCCCTCACTCTCTCTTCCCGCCCCCCAACTCACTCTCTGTCTCCCAAAAATGAATAAACTTAAAAAAAAAAAAAAGATCTGGATTTGAATCACTATTTGACCATCCACTCGCTCTGTGATTTTAGCAAGTTATTTAACCTTTCTGAGCCTGTACCCACTCTGTACAATGGGATAATGTAAAAGTATATCATAACCTTGTTTTTAGGATTAAATTAAGCAATGCATGTCGATACTTGCCTGTGGTCCTAGTTCATAGTAAACCTTCAATAAAAGTTAGCATTTACTAATATATCTCATATATACCTGATTCTGGTTTTGAATTTTCTATATCACCCACTGATGGGATACGTTTGCCTATTCCTGATGATATGAATATTTTACAGGTCTTGGTTATTTGCTAAATTGCTTTTAAGGAAATCTGTACACCCCCATCCCCTCAGGCAATTTTTCAGTGTTTTGTATCACCCTTTTCATTCAGTACACGACATCACTAGGTTAAAGAATTGTTGCTGATTTTTCTGCATGAAAAGTGTTATCTCCTGTAAGTATTGATTTGTTTCTTTGTTTACTAAGGAGGCTTTCTATTCTCCTCCATGTTTATTGGTATGTATTTCCTGTATAGTGAATAAGCTTCAGCTTGTTCTTTCTGAATCCTGAACTTCTCCTTTTATTCTCTATACAGTCTATATTCCTAGTTGTTTTCTGTCTTTAATAGAAGTCTGACTGGGGCGCCTGGGTGGCTTAGTCGGTTAAGCGTCCGACTTTCGCTTGGGTCATGATCTCGCGGTTCGTGGGTTCGAGCCCCGCGTCGGGCTCTGTGCTGACTGCCAGCTCAGAGCCTGGAGCCTGTTTCGGAGTCTGTCACTCCCTCTCTCTCTGACCCTCCCCTGCTCACGCTGTCTCTCTCTCTCTCTCTCCTAGAAATAAAAAAAAAAAAAAAAAAAAAAGAAGTCTGACTGATACATATTTTAGTAGTGAGAGTCCAGTCCGGAAGATGGGTTCTATAGGATTCGTTTGTTCACCTGGTTTGAAGTCATGAATGACCCTATTTCCAGTGGTAAGCGGGTGCTGGTGGCCATGGCATGTCGTTGGACAAGAGTTATGTAAATTATTGGCTGTTGGTGACCTGCAATTGAGAGCTTAGAGAAGACAAGTCTTTGAATGACCAAGTAACTGCTGCAGTAGAACATTTTGGTGAACACAGGAGTGTAATGTTATTGTTTGGTTGCTCTGAAGGGTTCTGGAGAATTTAGGGAAGGGAAATGAAGAGGTCAGGGCTTTAAGTTTCTACCTCCAAGTCTCTGTGTGGAACCTGCAAGCTTTGATGACTGCTCTAAAGAAAACCCTTGCCCTGTAGCCACTGGGCTAAAATTTCTGAAAACCAAACCCCAAAGTCTGATGTACCAGGCGGCTGAATTGCAACATAAATAGATTTTCTAATCTAGCAGGGTCACTTATTTCCAAGGTAGGGCATTGTTTGGGAAGATGTGGCATCTGGAATATTGGGATGGGGTTTTATGGGCAATGAAATGAAGCTGGGAGCCTTGAACCCAGTGCCAAGCTGAGCCAAGTTGGAGCCTGAAGCAAAGAAAAAAAAATGAGTAATAGTAATCCTGTCTCTTATTTAAAAATTTGATGTTCTATTGATCATGGACTTTTGGTATGAACTTTGAGCTTTTAAATATTGCATTAAAATGTTATCTTGATGACCAAATTTTTTGGATGCTCTCCTAAATTTTGCACCCAAAGGCAGGTGATTTACTCTAACTCCTGCCCCCCCTGAACCCCTAAATTCTGTCAACTCTCCTTGATGACTAAGGAAGTTAAGCTTAACCTTAAGGAGGTTAGCCTCTCCTTAACTCAAGAACCTATAATGATTTCCTCCAAGCAGTTGAAGAGAGGAGTGGTAATTTTCTTAAGGACTAGACTCCTCATCTTTCACTGTTTCTAGAACTAAGACCAGATCAAACCAGAACTCTGTTGATCCAGTGGTCATTCTGATTGGACTGGTTTCTGTCCTGATTAGCCAGGGGTCATCAGTCATTCAGTATTTTGGCTCTTGCCGCAAACATATGTAATTAATGTCATATTAATATGTTAAAGCAGGGGCTCCTGGGTGGCTCAGCTGGTTAAGTGTCCAACTCTTGATCTCACGGTTGTGAGATCGAGCCCCGCGTCAGTTTCCATGTAGAGTCTGCTTAAGATTCTCTCTCTCCCTCTGCCCCTCTCCCTGGCTCATGTTCTCTCTCTTTCTCAAGAAAGAAAGAAAGAAAGAAAGAAAGAAAGAAAGAAAGAAAGACAGACAGACAGACATGTTTAAGCATTCAATGTCTTATTTTTTAAAAAATCTGCTTGATATGATGGATACAAGGAATTCTTCCACTGTAATTGTTTCTATTTCTATTTTAATTTGTTTTGATTTGTTTTGATTTCAGACATAGAAAAGGTTTTGTTTTTTATTTTTACAGAACTCAGCTCATATAATTATCAATAATGTCATCATTACCATCTATGATCTTGATTTTAAAAATCCACCTATAAAACTGTTCGGGCCTGATGAGTGTAGAAAAAAATGGAAATATAAAGACGTATAGCAAAAAAAAGTAAAAATTCCCTTTAATTTTACAGCCTGAGCTTGCTGTTATTAACATTCTGTTGTGTATTTTATGAAAACTAAGATTATACAGCATATGTTATTTTAAACTTTTTAAGCCTTGTTATTTTATTTTAAGTTTATTTATTTATTTTTGAGAGAGAGAGAGAACACAAGCAGGGGACGGGCAGAGAGGGAGAGTGAGACAGGATCAGAAGCAAGCCCTAGGCCCTGAGCTGTCAGCACAGAGCCCACCTCAGGCTCGAACTCACAAACCACGAGATCATGACCTGAGCTGAAGTCAGAGACTTAACTGACTGAGCCACTCAGATAACCCAAATTTTATTATTTTTATTTTAGAGAGAGGGGGGAGAAGACGGACAGATGGAGAGGGAGGGAGAGAATCTTAAGCAGTCTCCATGCTCAGCACAGAGCCTGATGCGGGACTTGATGCGGGGCTCGATCCCACAACCCTGAGACTATGATCTAAGCTGAAGCAAAGAGTTGGATGCTCAACTGACTGAGCCACGCAGGCGCCCCCAAAGCGTATGCTGTTTTAGATCAGCTGTTTTCCTCATCTCTCACATTGGAAAATCAAAAGAATCATCACCCATCTGAGGATGGTAAACTGTTTAAATGACACATGAGCAAATCATCTAAAGTGGATCTCCCATTCCCGGGAGAACTAAGAACGGAATGGGTCAAGGGTGATTTCCTCTGAGGATAAGAGGTGCTAGCGTGAGATTGAAGACACGGTTCATACCTTATTTTGTAACATCTTGTCGATTTTTTTTACTTGAGCATGTCTCTATTTCTTCTTAAATAAGGAAAAAATATTACGTTTACAAAAAAAATGAAGAAGGATTTGAATATTAATAAAAGAGACACAAGTCACATATGGAGAAGAAGCTGGATATGAAGACACTGAAATTCAGGATTCCACAGTTTTGCATTAGTATACACCATCTTAAAATGTATCCCAAGAGCATGTCTTTGGACAAAAAATACTTCTTTCATTTTGATTACTAATTCATTCTTTTTTATTTTTAGTAACACTGCATCTAATTATAAAATCCAGACACATAATTGTAGAAAATGTGAAATATAGAGAAGCGTACAGAAAAAAGTAAAAATCTCAAATAAATCCATATCTGGAGACAAGCCCTATTAGTATTTTATTGTACATTTTATCATTGCTAAGATTACAAAGTATATATTATTTTGCATCACCTTTTTTCACTTAATAACACATTGTGAACATTTTTCCAATGTTCTTAATCATCCTTTTGCATTATCATCTGGAAATGCCTTCATAATCATCCATTATTTGATATGTCATAACGTATTTATCAAACATTTATCCCTGTTGTAGTTGTTATTTTTCACTTTCCTTTTTGGTTGTTCTATGAGGCTCCTGAGATTGAAGGCTTGTGTTTGCACACTTACTACTTGTGCCTTCTTGGCTAACTCACCCAACCGCTAAGCCTGGAGTGTTCTCCCTTGTTAAATGGAAATTACACAGAGGGCCCCAGGAGGTTTTTACAAGGCTGAAATGAGATGGTGTCTATAAAAGTTTTAGCATAACTGTTGGCACATGGTAAGCACTGAATTAATGGGACCTAATTTTATTTACAATGTTGGCGCGAACGTATCTGAACATAAATTCTTGTGTGCACTTATGATGTTTTGGTTCAGATGAAATCTTAGAGGTAAAATAGCTGAATCAAAGGTATATTCATAAAATTTTTGATAGGTTTTACTAAGCTTTCACCAGGGATATTAGCAGTGTAGCAAAGACCCTTTCGCCCCAGGTGTGAGAGATGGTTTTGCTCCCCTTCTTTACCAACTTTGGCTAATTCAGAGGTTTTTTTTTTTATTGGCCATTTTGATAGGCAGATTTGGCATCTTGCCTTAATTTTATTTCTATAATACTAATGAGATTGAACACGTTCCTATTTCACAAAGTATTCCTCATTATTGCTTCTTGGGAAAGTGATTTGTTTTGTTCTTTGCCCATTTTTTCTCTTAGACTTGTCAAAACATTTTAGAAAAGTTAGCAAACTTCATATGTAGTCAAGTACTAGTACTTTTATGGCTTCATATAAATCGTTAATGTATCTAGAGTTTATTGGGTGCTTGGTGTAAGTAAACTTTATTTTTCTAATAGGCTGTTGTACATAGTTAGGGCTGGATGTACAAATCTGGGCCACCAGGGATTTCCATTCAAGTGCAGGAAGTCATAGGATTTAATCAGTAGCCAAAATCCTTCAAAAACCTAAAAAAGATTAATATGTTTCCTTAAGCCATACATGGGCAATACTTTTTTGTCATTTGGAAACATTTTCTCAAAATATGTGAAACCCAGGAATGCTGGATCAATGAAGAGAGAAGTACTGAGTGTTAGCATCTCACGTGAAATACATTTTGTGCCACTTGTATTTTAATTTTAATATCAACAGCTTCGGGGTGCCTGGGTGGCTCAGTTGGTTAAGCCTCCAACTTTGACTCAGGTCATGATCTCCGAGTTCTTGGGTTCGAGCCCTGCATCGGGTTCTGTGCTGACAGCTGAGAGCCTGGAGCCTGTTTCAGATTCTGTGTCTCCCTCTCTCTCTGCCCCTCCCTTGCTCATGTTCCGTCTCTCTCTGTCTCAAAAATAAATAAACAAGAAAAAAAAAACCCAGCTTCATCTAAAAGTCATCACATTTCTTATCTGCTATAAAATTATGAACTAAATCAACTTTTTATGGAGACAGTCGTGTTGGGAGTGAACCATAAAGTAATCTCAACTATGTGGTATTATTTTCTTCTGATCACAGAATCCTTGGGATGGTATGATAATTCTCTTGCCAATTTAAAAGAATATAATATAAAAAATGTATTTTATAAATATAATATATATACGTGTGTGTGTGTATCTGTGTATATTTATGTTTTCTAAACCCCAAAACAACACACTCAATATACAGAGGAAGAAAGAAACTGAGGCTAGGACTGTAGTCTCTAAATATTTTTTCATTTCACAATCTTTTTTTTTTTAATATTTTTATTTATTTCTAGGAGAGAGAGAGAGACAGTGTGAGCAGGGGAGGGTCAGAGAGAGAGGGAGATACAGACTCTGAAATAGGCTCCAGGCTCTGAGCTGGCAGTCAGCACAGAGCCTGATGCGGGGCTCGAACCCACGAACCGTGAGATCATGACCTAAGCGAAAGTCGGACACTTAACCGACTAAGCCACCCAGGCACCCCTCATTTCACAATCTTAATAAAAATGGTCATATGTACATGTAGCTTAATAATGTTCATGTACTATTTACAAAAGTTTAATGTACTTTGTAAAACACAATATGCATACTAAAATTTTTTTTTTACAAATAGTTTATTGTCAAATTAGTTTCCACATAACACCCAGTGCTCATCCCCACAAGTGCCCTCCTCCATGCCCATCCCCCCTCCCCCCTACATCCATCAGTTCTCAGTTTTTGTCAGCATTCAAGAGTCTCTCATGGTTTGCCTCTCTCCGTTTCCCCCACCATTTCCCCCCTTCTTTTCCCCCATGGTCCTCTGTTAAGTTCCTCCTAATCCTCCTATACATGCAAACATATGATATTTGTCCTTCTCTGCCTGACTTATTTCACTCAGCATAACACCCTCAAGGTCCATCCATGTTGCTACACATGGCCAGATTTCATTGTTTCTCATTGCCATGTAGTATTCCATGGTATAGATAAACCACATCTTCTTGATCCATTCATCCGTTGATGGACACTTAGGCTCTTTCCACGTTTATAGCAGCATTCTCAACAATAGCCAAAACATGGAAAGAGCATACTAAAATTTTTAAATGATGTGATGAAAATAGATATAAATAAAGACTCTGCTATTGCCCTGCCTCCCCCCAGCGGGTTATCCCAAGGACGCAGACACCCTCACTTTGAAATAACCAACTCATAGTATTTGACTGACTTGGCCATGGTGATGTGAGTGACAGAACAGAGCTAGAATTGTGGTCTTTTAATTCCAAGTTGCATTTACTGCTACTATATTGACCTGTTTCCTTCCAGAAATATCCTCAAGTTAGAACGGGGCCAAGGTCGAATGAGTTAATGGTTTCCACTCCTGTAAACGCTATACTTTGAAATATCTCATTACCGCAAATAACTGAACTTTAGATTTTGAGGCTAGTATTAAAGGCACACTTTTGCTAACTCAGAATCCCCCAAATATGGTTTTCAGGTCATATCAGAAGGAAAGCTCCAAATTATTAACTTCCAAAATGCCAGTCTTGCATAACCCTGGTTTAAATCCATGGTATATTCTTAGAAAGCACCCCTTGCCCTAAACAGAAGTCACTGAAACAACTTTAAAAATTCTAAAATTATAACACAAAGACATTTTTTTTTTTTTAGCAACACAACTGTCTTCTTGTTTTGAGGGGGCTGGGGCAGGGAAGAGGATGTGTTTTCCTAATCCAAATCTCCCTCCCCCCCACCCCCGTCAAGTTGCAGATAACTTGACAATCCCATAAACTAAATTTCTGAAATGTATCTAGCTTGATATGACCAGGATTCTCCCAAACTAAACGTTCTAAGTCTGGGGCTTTTATACTTCAGAAAGAGCCAAGGAAAGCAAAAAGGCTACAAGGTTCATGGACAATTATTATTTTGACATTTGGATCAGTATGACTCAGTATCTTCATCAGAACCCAGGCTCAGTATGTTCTGTTTCATCCATGACAAGGTAGATGGATACCAGGCTTAGGGTTCTGAGCCCTCACTAAGGAGTCTGTGCGTGTGGTGTGTGGATGCATGTACGTGGGCGTATGCACACGTTTCCATAGGATGATAGTCTGAGCTCTGTTTGCGTGCTATATTTGGGAGCTATATTTGTGTGCCATTCTGGATGATCTCAGCGGTCAATCTCGCGCTGAAGTCACGCAATTTCAGTGCTTGGATTTGCATTTGGGTTTATGACTGCAGCAGGGCTAAGTAGGGCTGCTGTGATTATTGTGAGCCGAATTAGTTAGGACTCTGTTACCCATGATAAAAACCTGTCCCGAATGAGCTGCCTTGCAAAAGAGACATGAACACCATGGACACCTACACTCCAAGTCCCGTGTCTGTGTGGTTAATTTGTGGAAAACCTTTCAAGCCAGAAGGGACAGAATACATACAATTCCCCAAGCTCTCATCCTGCCAAGAGGTGCACCTGGGTCAGTCAATGCTGGACTTCCAAAGCATGACGTGTCCCACCAGGAAGGGACCCCACTCCTATAATGCTCTGCATACTTGCAGTGGGAAAGTTTGGCTGCGTGACAATGGAAGCTTCCTGCTTGATACACTGGCCTTATGAGAGCCCAGGGTCCAGTGTCTCCCTCTTCTGTTAAGCTTACTCAGACCTCCCAAGCCCACTCTCTGCTCAGCTACCAAAAAGGCATAAGAATTAAAGTTCCCAGGCCACTTGGATTTGTCTGTTCTCGCTATCTTAGGCTCCATGGTCATTTATTGGCGCCCCTACCTTGGGGGGTGGGGGGGCATGGGTGGAGCTCACATAAGAGACCTAATCCATGTCACAGATTGTTTGCCTTCCAGTTCTGTTGCTTTGCTGTGTGGAGCAAAGCATGGGTTTTCTCCATCAGAGGTAGGTGCAGGATGGGGGGGAGGGTGTGGTGAAGCTGGTCACATAAGAGCAGTAGGCTTACCATAGCAAACTCAGTAGAAAGAAAGAGCTTCATTCTTTGAGTATCCAGACATAAAGCAGTGGGAGAGGGCTCTGATTGAACCTCCATATGGCTGGAGAGAAAATGAGTACCATGACTACCAAGCCTAGATCACCTGGGCACACCTTTAGAAGGTGAGTTACTGTTCTTTGCTGCTCATCATTATGCAGGGAGGACAGTTATCTAAAAAACAGAAGGGCTATTAGGAAGTTAAAAAAAATAAATTGATATTCTTTACATAAAGGAGAAGAGAACAGAGTGGACTTAATTCAGAAGCTATGCATTTGAGTTAAGTGAATGCCAGGTGACATCGCAGCATGATAGACACAGTTAAAGGCCTTGCAGTGGTTTGGATAGAAGGAAGCGGTGGCAAAATTGTGATCTCACGGCATAGGCTGGTGTGCCAGCTTTACAAACAATGGCCCTTAGCAGTGCTATATTCATACTGCCAAGTGGTGAGTTAGTCCCACTGAAAGTCTATAAGCTACAACATTAAGTTAATGTTATATGGGTTTTATCAGAATAAAAAAGAATTTCAAGCAACACTAAGCCTGAATATTCTTCTTTTATAAGAGAGCTGTACACTACCTAACCCTGGGAAGACTTGCTTGCATATCCATTTCATGAGATCCACTCTCTTTCCTTCTTCAGGCCGAACACTAAAGTTCCTTCAATCTTGTTTCATCTGAGATAGTTTTGAGTTCCTTTAGACTAGGAATTCCAAAATGGAGGATGGTAGCCTTTGGGAGGCATGTGAGGAATCATTCGAGGGGCCATGGCAAATGCACATGGGCCCCTCACGTTCTGAAATGCCCTTTGTGATGGCGCATTCTCCATTGTTGAGAACGACTGACATATGAATCCACATCAGCAATGGAATACTTCATGGCTCTTGAATGTCAGCCCCTAAAACCGAGAACTAAAAATAATGGTCTCTGTACGGTCTAGTTGTTAAAATGCAGAAAGAAGCACTTCAGTTCAATCCACAATTCAATTGACTGTATATCTGGTATTCGACCGTGTCTTTCTCCCTTTACTTCAACTCTCCTGATATTGACCGTGTAGACAGGGAGCAGGCTGCCCAGATATTCCTCCAAGGAAGGCCTCGTTGCCCAGCTGTCAGCTTCTTCAGGACCTGCCCTGTCCCAGAGGCTGTCTGGCCCAGGGCCCATTGTCTTCCTGGAACAGCCCGAGCGTAGCGGCCATTTTGGCCAGCCAGGGACACTTTGATGGGCACTCTGCTTCCGAGCTCCCTGCTGAGTCAGCCAAAGGTTCACTGGTTCTGCATCAAAGTTCACTGTCTTCCTCTGCCCATTCCTGCTCCCTCCTTGTTATGGACGAAGTGTCTGTGGTCCTCCCAGAACTCATATATGTTGAAACCTAATCTCTGGTACAGTGGTGGTATTTGGAGGTGGGTCTTTGGAAGGTGACGAGGTCACAAAGGTGAAGCCCCCATGAATGGGATAAGCACACTCAAAGAAGAGACTCCAGACAGAGCTCCTCTCTCCCACCAGGTGAGGACACAATGAGAAGACCTGCGAACCAGGAAGGGGGCTCTTCCCAAACAAGAATGTACCTTGGTTTTGAACTCCCAGCTTTCAGAGCAAATAAATGTCTACGGTTTATCAGCCACCCAGCCTATGGTGCTTTGTTACAGCATCTGGGACAGACAAAAACATTCCCCTTTCCTCTTACAGGTTTGATTTATAATAAACATCTTATACCCCTAACTCCATCCCCAGCATCTGCTCCTGGAGACCCCAAGTGGGAGCCCAACTGTTCCAGACTGACTATGCCTTACCAGCTGCCCCACTGTATGCTAATCGTGTCCCAGAATCTAGACGGTCCTGTTCCTTCCTTTGTAACCAGATGTACTCGGTCATATTCAGCTTGAGGGTTCCCAAACGCAGATCCCAGGATTACAGAGGATGCAAAAAACCCTTTTGAATCAGTAGGCTTATAAGCACTGGTTTTATCCTGAAAAGTTCATATATGACATTACCTTTGTTGAGTGTTTATTACATGGCAGATACTGTTTTAACCACTTCATCTGAATTAATTCACCACAACCCTATTGTTGATACCATTATTACCCCAATTCTTTTGGCGAGGAAACTGCGACAAAGAAAGTCACCCAGCTGGTGAGATGGTAGATCTTGGGGTTACATGTAGACAATCTTACTTCAGAGCCCCTGATATGAATCACCACGCCAAGTGGTTCTCAGACTTTGGCAGAAGCTAGAATGAATCATCAGAGGACTTGCTAAATCACAGATACTGGACCCCACTCCAAGGATTTCTGATGCAGTAGATCTGAGATGGGTTATAAATACCTGCTCTTCCAATGAATTTCCAGGGGATGTGAATGCTACTGTTTTCGGGGCCATATTTTGGTATCCACTCTGCTATACGATGTGGCTTCTCAAGTACAAATAACAACTGTCATCATGTGGGAATGTGTTATATTTTCCCACATGATAAATAAGCATTTCCAAATATAATACATTTGGGGAATACTAGCTAGCTAATCTTGTCATGGGTTCTCCAATATCACACGTGTCTCCTTTTCCTGGTACTAGACCTCTCTCTGTTGCCCATGTGTGGCCAAAGACATCTAGCAACAGCATCCTGATTATAAAACACAGTGTTGCTTTCTTGGGATATTGATAGGAATGCAGATTTGATAGATTAAAGGCTAATGAGTGCATATTATTCAGGCACCATAAATTAGACTTTTAACATGTGCACATTACTTAGGTGCCATAGATTAGCCTTCCAAAAATAAAAGAATGGTCATTAGGGCCCACAGTTGCACAATGTAATCACAAATGTGGCATTTTAGAAATTTTGCTAAATAGGTTGTGTGAAAGAATATCTCTTAAGATAACAATAAAAATGTAATACTTTTGTATCTCAAAAACAATAAGGGGATCTATTAGATTCTTTTTAACTGTGAATCTTTTATTTATTCATTGATTCATTCAGTTAATGTGTAGCAAGAACCCAGGAGACTACAGCATTGCATTCACAAAATTACATAACATTATAATTGGTATACTAATGATCACTAATGCTTTTACCATACTCCCCTTCTCAGGGAATTTAAATCCTTCCTGAACTTTAGGTCATTGTTTGTCACACCATCTTTGATAAGCAAGACCATCTTCTGTGTTATGTCCAGTGGGTACTCCAGAAAGCTAAGGACCCAAGAGTCAGGATGACCTCAAGGCAAACCTGGGACAGATCCACAAGCAGAAATTACAGCCTTCAACTCTTCAGCATTACTTTGCCAAACAATTTTCCATCTCTGGAGAATTGTCTGCCTTAGCTTTCTATGGAAAAATACTTACCTCTAATTTTACTTTTCAAAAACAGGGAAAGAATTCTATAGGGAAGTTAGGGAAAATTAATATCTGTTTGGCTCTTCTGTGATTTTAGAAAATCTGTTGCGGCCTCAGGCAGGACAAGGCTAGTTTGCCTCCTAAAGGATTGTGTAACTTACGGCCTATGGAAAATAATATTTCAAGTTAAAAGAATGGTTAAAAGAACCAAGACGGGACAGAAAGGGGAAGGATTCCTACATGCATTCATGGGATTGTAATATTATTACTCTCTTTACTTGGTGTGTAGAGAAATCAGATGGAATTATCTTGGGCTTTTAACAGATCTCTTAAGAAGTGTTATTATATACCTATAATTACCCATTTATTCAACATTGTACAGGAGGTCCTAATGAGTGTGGTAAGATAAGAAAAAGTAAAAAGCATGAGGTTTGGAAAGGAAGAAAAGAAAGTATCATTTTCATAGATGATATTTTATACGTAAGGACTAAAAGTGAATATTAGAATTAAAAAGACAGTTTAGCAAGGTGGCTGGGTATGAAATCAATATTCAAAAGTCAATTATACTTCTCCACCACAGCAACAGTTAAAAACATAGCTTACTAAAAGATATCATTTATAATAGCAACACAAATAGGGTACCCAGAAATAAATCTAAAAATCTATGTAAGGTGTTTATGGAGAATTATTGAGATATTAAAGAAAGCCTAAATAAACAGAGAGATATAACATGTTAACATACAGAAACATTCGATAATGCTGAGATGTCATGACTCCTTCCCAAACTGATACAGATATTTCAATAAAAATCTCAAAAGTGCTTTTTCAGGGATTTAAACCAAATATATATCCAAAAGGAAAAGCCCAAGATTAGAGAAACCATTTCTTTTTTTTTTTTTTTAATATTTTTATTTATTTCTAGGAGAGAGAGAGAGACAGCGTGAGCAGGGGAGGGTCAGAGAGAGAGGGAGACAGACTCTGAAATAGGCTCCAGGCTCTGAGCTATCTGTCAGCACAGAGCCCAATATGGGGCTCGAACCCACAAACTGCGAGATCATGACCTAAGCGAAAGTCGGACGTTTAACCGACTAAGCCACCCAGGCACCCCTAGAGAAATCATTTCTAAAATGAAGAGTAAAACAGGGATTTTTACTACATGATAGCAAGTTTTTCAGGAAGCTATCATAATTAAGACCCAAGGATAAACAAAATAGTGCAACAGTAAAAAATTAAGAAACACAACTCTGTGTACATTAAAATGATATATGATGGAGACAGCATTGCAGGTTATTAAAGGAAATCATGGACTTTTAAGTAAAAAGCACCAAAACAACTGTTTATTTTTATTTTTTAAAGTTTATTTATTTATTTTGAGAGGGAGAGAAAGAGAGAGATAACAGAGATGGGGCGGGGGGTGGAGGGGAGAAAAAATCCCATGCCATCAGCACAGAGCCCGTTGCAGGGCTCAAACTCATGAACTGTAAGGTCATGACTTGAGCTGAAATCAAGAGTCAGTCGTTTAACCAGCTGAACCACCCAGGTGCCCTTGGAAAAACTTTTTATAAGGAAATGATAAAATTCGATCCCCATCTTATATCAAACACAAAAAAATAACTTCTAGACATATTAGAAATGTGTAAAAGGCATTTTAAAATAAAATACAGCATGTCTATGACCTCAGAGTAGAGAAGATTTATTGTACAAGACACAAAAATCACTAATAAAAATAATAAAGTGACTATATTATAATTAGGAACAGCTGTTCATAAACATTTACTATAAAGAAAGTGAAAATACAATCCACAAACTAGAAATATGACAAACACATGCATGTACATATACACATGCATACATATACCTACACATAAACACAGATATACTTATAAAACTCCTGCAAATTAATAGAAAAACTAAAGCAATTTATAGAAAGATAGTCAACAGATACAAAGAGATAGATACTAAATATACCACAGGGTGTTAATTTCACTAGTAATCAGAAACTAACAAATATTTTTGTTAAATGTGGTATCATTTTGTAGCCACAACACCAGCAAAAACTGATAGGATCCTTTTGGATAATAATATTGGAGACTGCATCAAAACTAAACATGCAAGTACCCTTTGACCCAGGTATTCTATACTCAGGATCTATCCTGCGTGTGTATAAAGAAGAAAGAAGTACAACTGTTACTGATGCTAATCTCTGACAAAATGATAGAGCCTCACCTTGTTTCATATTAGGAAGGGGTCCGTCTAAATAGTTTCACTGGCTTTGATGTTGCCAGACCCAGAACCCACAGATTCTGATCAACAGACGCTGATGTGAAATGAACGGAGAACTTTTTCAAACAAAGGAGAGCACTTCCATTCTAAAATGTGAAGAAGTTCTTTATATGGGTTTCCCACCCCCGAATTTTACAAATGTATTCACTTTACATATTTAGATTTTGCTAGGGTGTCTTTTAAATATTCTCAATACTTGATTTTTTAAATTAGCAGTGAGGGCCAAGTTAAATGATTTTTTATTGATTGTCATATGTAGGAAAACACAGGAAAGCTACTATTTGGAGAAAAGCCTTTGGGACAGTTCAGGTAATCAATATATATTGAAACTTTTAGGGAAGCAACAATGTAAAAGGACCCAGCTTGGTGGTTTTTTATTCAATACACATTGAATTTATTGATAAATAAAGTTGAGTTTATGACACTGAGGAAGATAAAGGTCCCGAATAATCTCTTTCTCTATTTGATCCAAGTATACATTCATTAAGTTGGGGACTTTTAGGTAATCAAGCCTTAGGATTCAATGATGACATTAAATCTAAAATCATGAGTAATCTAAATTGTAATACAAATTTATGGCAAATATTTTCATAATAGCATATACACAAATGGAAACAAACCTCCACAACAAAACTGAGGAAGTCATTACATTTTCCTTGGGCAAAATTATACAATTAGAAATCAATGTGTAGGGGAGGAAACTTTTTCTTTTTACCTTCTAGGTTCGTTGGTTGGCCTAACAATTAAATTGATACAAGGCAGATTAACAGGAGAAAAATAAATGTAATTGTGTATGTATGGGATTCCCCAAAGATGTGAGGCTCCAAGAAGTGACCAAAACAGGCATCTTTTAAACAAAGAAACAATACATTTGTGAAGAATTGACAAGATAATGAATTTGGATGGGGAGTAGCAGATTAGTTAAGAAGTAGCAAAGTCTGTCGGCCCTAGATTGCCTATCTCTGGCGATGAGAATGTCTCTCTTCCTCCTGGTACAGGGAGGGGACCTTCAGCATGGGAGTCTTATTTCCTGCTTTCAGAGGGACCAAGAGGGGTCAGAGTGTTTTTTCATCAGGTGTGTCTCAAGTAACTTTAATTAAAAGTAACCAATGTGCCAAGGTGGCAAATTTGGAGGACCACCCAAATTTTCTCCCCTTCAAAATCAACAGCACCTAGATTTGGGGAAAAATAAATTCAAAATTAAAAAAAAATTCACTAGCAATATGATTTCAAGTGTAAGGACAGAAATCCTTCTTCCAATACATTCTAATAAATGAGATATAGCATTATACCCTCCTTTTGGAAGACATTTTCTTTTCTATTTTTTTTAATGTTTATTTATTTATTTTGAGAGAAAGAGAGAGAGAGAGAGATCACATGCACATGTGCATAAGTAGGAGAGGAGTAGAAAGAGAGAGAGAGTCCCAAGCAGGCTCAATGATGTTAACACAGAGCCCGACTTGGGGCTTGATCTCACAAATCATGAGATCATGACATAAGCGGAAATCGAAGTCAGATGCTTAACCAACTGCGTCACCCAGGTGTCCCTGAGAGACATTTTTAAAAATGAGTAAATTTTGCTTGTTACGTAAGAGATGGAACAGTCATCATTCTTCATAAACACTCGACAATTAATTGTTAGCTAACTTAAAAATCTAATGGTAGAAGGGGCACCTGGGTGGCTTGGTTGAGTGTCCAACTCTTAGTTGTGGATCAGGTCATGATCTCACAGTTTGTGGGTTTGAACCCCGCACCGGGCTCTGTGCTGACAGTGCAGAGCCTGCTTGGGAGTCTCTCGCTCTGTCCTCCTCTCCTGCTTACTCTCTCTCTCAAAATAAATAAATGAACTTTAAAACATTTTAATGGTAGAACAAGTGAACTGTGAGTGGGGAAAGAGAGGAAGGGGAAACATAGAGACAGCACTAAGATGGGGTGCAGGTGGAGTGTGGTCCTGGCAGACATGGCCTGGAAGAGGACTTTGTATGCTATGAGGACACAGACGATTGGAGGGGAGGGCTCATGTGTCTCCCTTTGTGACATTTTCCCTGGAACAAGTACCAAGGAATCATGAGTCTATTAATTATAACCATATTTCCAGCTAGGATGCCGATCAGAGAAGCTCACTGGATGTGTTTGAAAAACCTCTTGCTCAGAGGACTATCAGATTTGTTCTTGGGTGCAGAAGCAACACCATCGCCCACATCTCCGGAGTCTTCCACCACTCACCTTCCCTTCCCCTGACTGTGCCCCAGCCCATTTAAGATATTTTAGTGTGTTTTTAAAGGCTGTGTTATTTTATTGAGAAGACACCTTACCATTGTGACCATTTTCTATAGTATGCAGTTCACTGGTGTTAAATATTTTCACAGAGTTGTGAAACAAATCTCCAAAACATTTTTTACCTTTCCAAATGTTAAGTCTACACCCTTTAAACAAGAATAGTTTTTCCCCTTTCCTTGCTCTTCGTAGCCACCAGACTAGTGTCTTTCCCCAGGGATTTGACTACTTCGGGTACATCATGTAAGTGGACTCATGACTCATACGATATTTGTTCTTTTGTGACTGGCTTTTTTCTCTTAGCTTCATGTCTTCAAGGTCCACCCATGTTCTGGAGGAGCCAGGATTCCATTCCTTTTTAAGGCCCACTAATACTCCATCAGATGTGCCACATTTGGTTTATCCATTCACCCAATGATGGACACTTGGGTTGTTTCCACCTCTTGGCTGTTGTGATTAGTGTTTTTACGAACATGGGTGTGCAAATGTCTTTCCCAGGCCCAGCTCTCAATCCTTTTGGATATATGCCCGCAAGTGGGAATGCAAAATCAAGGGTCATTCTGTTTTTAATTTTTTGAGGAATCACTTGAATTAGTAGTCAGGTAGGCCTGCAATAACAATACACCACAGACTGGGCAGCTTAATCAACACAAATTTATTTTCTCACAGTGCTGGGAGTCCAGGCAGGCAGGTCTGGTTTCTGGTGACAGCTCTCTCTTTGGCTTCCAGACAGCTGCCTTCTCCCGGTGTCCTTTTATGGTCATTTCTTTGCACGCATGTGCACTCCTAGTGTCTAATTTTCTTCTTATATGGGCACCAGTCGAATTGGGTTTGGGCCCGACTCTAATAACTTCACATAACGCTCCTTAATGACCTCCATAAAGGCCCTGATTCAAAGCAGTCACACTGGGGGACAGGGCCACAACATATGAATTCTGGGGGGACACAATTTAGTCCATAACATCACCAAACACTTTTCCATAGCGACTGCCCCAATTTACATCTCCACCCACAAGGCACAAGGCTCCAATTTCTCCTTATCCTGGTCAACACGGGTCATTTTCTCTATCCTTGACAGCAGCCGACCTCATGTGCATGAGGAGTGACCACGCCCCTGCAGGTGGGGCCTGGGAAATGAGAACTGAGTCGCCACCCTTACCTATTGGATTCTCTTTATGCCAAGCTGCCCTGCCCCAGTGCGCCAGAATTCGCAGGTGGGAAGTTAAGAAACAAAAGAACAGAGTGACATTTCAAAGAGCGGAGAGGGAATGATTTAAGAGAATCCAAGCTAAATGAACATGGAGTCTATTTTTAGCTGGGCTGGATTACAGTTGCCTTCTGAGGTTGTATATATTAAGAATAATCTTTTATTTTTTTTTTAAATTTTTTTATTTATTCTAGGAGAGACAGAGACAGCGTGAGCAGGGGAGGGTCAGAGAGAGAGGGAGTCACAGACTGAAACAGGCTCCAGGCTCCGAGCTGGCAGTCAGCACAGAGCCCGACGTGGGGCTCGAACCCACAAACCGCGAGATCATGACCTAAGCGAAAGTCGGACGCCCAACTGACTAAGCCACCCAGGCGCCCCAAGAATAATCTTTTAAAAGAAGGCATAGGTCACAATTACATGGTATCATTTACAACCTCAGCTGTGGCCCCAGTAGGGCTCCTGTCCCTCCTGCTGTGGGGTGGGCACTGAGCAGTGTTCAGATCATGTGCACACCCGGTGCCTGAACAGAGAGGATGTCTGCCCAGAAACCCTGAATATCAGAAAATTGCCCTGCAGAAAAGAGCAGTTAATCCTGTTCCTTGCATCTCACTACCTAAGGCCTTGGATTTAGTCAACCATAACTTCAAAGCCCAAGGCAAATTGAATGCAGTAGGGGCTCTTTGAAAAGACCAGCACATTCTGTGAGGTGCTCTTTGGTTTCCATAAAACACTATTGCACACAGAGAAAAATACAAGAAATTGGGAGGAATCCAAGCTTTCTTTTAAATATTTGCTTTGTAGATTTTTAGTTCAGGATATTTCCCAAACTTTATGCTCTATACAATCATCATACAAAGGATTATATTCTTCACTAATTAATACATCAAATAAATACAAATCCCATATTTATTAAAAAAAAAATTTTATGTTTTATTTATTTCTGAAAGAGAGAGACAGTGTGAGCAGGGGAAGGTCAGAGAGAAAGGGAGACATGGAATCTGAAGCAGGCTCCAGGCTCTGAGCTGGCTGTCAGCACAGAGCCCGATGCGGGGCTCAAACCCACGAACTGTGAGATCATGACCTGAGCCGAAGTCGGACGCTTAACCGACTGAGCCACCCAAGCACCACCAAATCCCATATTTAGAAACAAGGCACCACATTACCTGTAAGAAATAACATTGTCAAGAAGCTCACAGAGAACTAGAGGCAATGACTCATGCGTGTAAGAATAATGATACAAGACAGAACAGCCATTTACTAGAGATTCAGTGCTGCAGAGAAGAAAGATCACTTTCCAGTCAGGACTTTCAGAAAGAATTTGAAAAAGGGCATGGTGTTTCCAGAGAGATTAAGTTTGAGCCCTGTGGAGAAGTAGTGGGAGATGGTTTGAGGCAGAGGGAAAGCAAACCATCAATCTAGCCCTGAGAATAGGGATCTACATGTATGAAAGAACAGTAAATGGTTCAGTTTGGATTGCAGGGAAAAAAGGTGGAAAAGGTGGTTGGGATCTGGTCTAACGAGTTCCTGTATTGCTAAGGAGTAAATTGTTTCATGCTATTAATTGTTATCTACAATTGGGAAATGTCACCCTGTACTTAACATGTTATGATATAGGTGGAAATTACAGAAGCCTAAGTGCCCCTTTTGAAATTTCAGTTTGAGACATGATAAACATATGCATATTAAGGGAGAAATAAACTTTTAGATATAAATTGTGCCTGTAATCCTAGAATAGCTGATGGGAACTTAGAGAAGTAACTTGAAAGATGATATATACAAGGGGCTCCTAGATGGCTCAGCCAGTTAAGCCTCTGGTTCTTGGATTCTGCTTAGGTCATGATCTCTTGGTTGGTGAGTTCGAGTCCCGCAATGGGGTCTGCACTGACAGTGTGGCACCTCCTTGGGATCTCTCTTTTTCTCTCTCAAAATAAATATACTTTAAAAAAAGAAAGATATGCATACAAAAGGAGAGGTGGAAAGGGAGATTTTATAGTAATTATGCAGGCTCACCTCTCCACCTCTTTAAGCAGCTGGCCTTGAGAAAAAGGCAAGGTCACAAGGAATTCCAAATATGCCTGGCCTTTAAGCTTTATAAATAGGAGACATGCTATTTATATATAACCTACTTACAAATACCCTTTAAGTGGCTACCTGGGACAGCCCTCAAAACTTAATTCTGGGTAGTCCAGAAACTCACTACTCCAGCAAGCAGAAGTTTGCCCCAGAAACATTATTCTACATCATGGTTCGTTCTACAGTACTGATATTCCAGGAATATATATTTCATAGTCTTTTGCAACTGATCTGGATAAGACACTTGTGAAACCAAACCCTCTAATATTTTTTATTGTGAAAAGGTCCAAACACACACACGAGTATAGAAAATAGCATAATGAACTAGCATATAGCTGTCACACAGATTCAATAATTATCAAGATTTTGCCACATTTGCATTACCTACTCAATTTTTTTTTTTTTAAATCCAGAGGCATTATAAAGCATTCTAAGCAATGTCACTACATTCCTACTATGAGAGTAGGCAGTTAGTTAGGCTTTAACAGGATGGCCAGAGGCCAGCAAATGGGGAGTCATGGCCACATATCTGGACAGTTAGAGACCTGTTCTGGACGCACTCCAAAAACGAAACCCCAAGAAGCTGATCAAACCCCACGGGACCAAGACAAAGAAGGCCAGAGACCTGACCAAGTAAGGGAGAAAAAGCAGGAAACCCTGCTCCCAAAGAAATCCACTCCCCAAGTAAGAAATATTCCACCCCTAGTTAACAACTGTCAATAGTAGAGACCCAAAGCCTGGGGCACACAGCGCCCCCTTGAGTTCGCCGGCTCTCACATCTCGGAGTATAATAAACATTCCTACTTGTACCTCTCAACCATGTGCCTGGTCTTTCCTTGAATTCTTTCTTGTGAGGAGACCAAGAGCTTCTAGTGACATCCCAGGGACAGTGACATCCTTGAGGAGAGGCCTCAGGGTCCTGGAGGTCTGCCCCATTCATCTTGCAACACTACGACCTCATCTGGAATCTTTTACAGACACAAACATTTTCTTAAATCATCTTCATTTAACTTAACATTAACTTCATCACACTTAACATTAACAATACTTGTTTTCTATCATCTAATGGCAGCTTATAATCCCCTTGTACCTATTGTCTCCAACATGCCATTGTTTTAGATGCTTTGTTTGAGGAAGAATCCCAAGAAGGCCTACACCAGATATTTGATGGTTAAATCTCCTAAGATTCTTAATTGGAGCAGCCTTATCTTCCCCCCCTTTCTCCATGCCCTTGACTTATTTCAACTGGGCCAGCTTTCTCATGGAACATGCCATATTCTGCATTTGCCTCTTACCTTCCTTGTGGTATTCTTTCACTATTCCTCTGTACCCCCAAATACACTTTTTTTTTTTATTTCTAGGAGAGAGAGAGACAGCGTGAGCAGGGGAGGGTCAGAGAGAGAGGGAGTCACAGACTGAAACAGGCTCCAGGCTCTGAGCTGGCAGTCAGCACAGAGCCCGACGCGGGGCTCGAACCCACGAACCGCGAGATCATGACCTAAGCGAAAGTCGGACACTTAACCAACTAAGCCACCCAGGCGCCCCCCAAATACACTTTTTAATTGGATAGTGTCCATTTTCTTCACATTAAACCTCTCCTTGGCATGGACGGCAAAGCTAAGAGAATTTACTGGGATAAGCAGAAGTTGTGTGTTTGTGTTTTTTAAGCAGGCAGAACTGAATTTTAATTTTAATGCCAGCTTTGTCACTTAGTGGCTGTGTCAATTCATATTTGTATGCATTTTGCACCTTCTCCAAGTTAGTTTCACTATGAGCACATCAATAATTTCATGGGGTTGCTCTGAGGATCACAGAAAGAGAATTTATAAAGGACCTAACCCAGTGGCAAGCATAGATAAGAGGCACTACAGAACTGGAACTATCCAGAGAGTTATTTTAGTGTACACCTCGCTCCAGCGTATGGTCAGTCTCCTGAAGGACTGGCTTGCTTGATGAAGTTACTAAGATTTGGTTTACTTCCCAGATTTCAAAAGATAGGTATCTGACTAATTACGAGAACAACAGCTGGCTATTTTTAGAGGAGAATCTAAAGTATATGGGTAGTCGTTTAAAACAAATCCAATTTAAAACCTAACTCCATTAAATGGAACCCCTATTTACATCCTGAACACCTGACAAGGTGGTCGAGGCCAAAAGCCCTAAGAGTATTTCACTGCATGAGAAAGAAAGAAGAATTCATGAATTAAAGCATATCCGTCAGACATATCGGCAGATATACCTGCATCAGAACTGTCTGGGCCCTGCTTCGGACCTTCTAAATTGAAATCTCTGGAAGTAGAAACTGAGTCTGCATTTTAACACACGTGCTACAGTTTGAGAAGCTATGAGATATTCCGGGAGCAAACTTCCCAGAATTGATGAACTCATTCCAGAGTTACACAGTCATGAAATGAAGAAGTTGATATTTGAATCAGGACCCCTCGACTTCAAAGCCTATGTCGATTCCTCTGGGCCATGTTTCTAATTGCCAATGACCGCCAGAGATCATTCACTAAACCATGTCCATTAGTCTTATGTAACATCAAGCTTATTAATGAACCCATGTTTTCAATGCCTTAAGACTCTGGATAATTCCCCTTGATTCATTTCTGGAAAAAGATGTATCAGAGTGGGCTTTTCGGCCACTCTTCCCCTTTAATCACTTAGTAGTGCCTTTGCTTCCCTTCAACCCCCACCCCCTGCCTTCCTCCTGCCTCCTCCCTCCCTCCCCTCAGTCTTTCCCTTTGCCCTTCTTAAGAGAAGGAACCTGTAACATTAAGCTGTAGCAGTTTTAAAATAAAAATGGAAAATGCATTGCAGAGCCTTGGAACAATATTACAGAATTTCTTCAGACTATTTGCACTATTTACGAACAGCTATTTCATGTCTATGATATGGGAAGTGGTCATCATGGTACTGATCATAACTCAGTCCCTGAATTAATGACAACATCATGGAAAAGCTATGATTCCCCATATCCAGAAACTTAGAAAGAGAAGGGAATGAAAAAACTAGAAACAAAGAAAAAGAGATCCACATTCAAATCCTGCACACATTCTGAGCATTAGGATGCAGTCATCCTTAGCGCTAATAGAATATGTCAAGGTGAGTATTTAAAAAAATTTTTTTTAATGTTCATATTTATTTTTGAGGTAGAAGACACAGAGCATGAGCAGGAAAGAGACAGAAAGAGAGGGAGACACAGAATTTGAAGCAGGCTCCAGTCTCTGAGCTGTTGGCACAGAGCCTGGCGTGGGGCTCGAATCTGTCAACCGCAAGATTATGACCTGAGTGGAAGTCAGACAGACACTCAACCAACCAAGCCATGCAGGCGCCCCTTTGAGTGTTTTGAAAGTTCCATTTTTCTTACAGTTTATGTTGTGTGAAGTTCATTGTAACCTTCTAATTGAGATTTTCTTGCCTCGGGAATACATTACGTATGCAGAACCCCAAAACACAGAACCTTTGGAAGCCAATGGGGGTAAACTGAGGCCCAGACAGAGGCATCAGAAATCCCAGTCTGTCTCTTAAGCAATTTTTGGAGCTAAGGTTCCCAGACATGTCATTGCCAGACAAGCACTTGCAAGGGGTTTTCAATACAGTAAAGGGGAAAGGGCTTTAACCTGAGCTTTTTATGTTTCTGTTAAGTGTGCAGATTTTATTTCCTGTTTTTTTTTTTCCCATTTTCCTTTTAGTATTATCTTGTTTTAGCTCCTTATTTGTATTGTATCTTCTACTTTTTTGTTATCATCTTTTTTAAAGGCTCTATTTCTTAGAGCAGTTTTAGGTTCACAGCACAACGGAGCAGAAGGCATAGAGATTTCTTATATCCCTCCTGACCCCACACGTGCATAGCCATTATCAATGGAGACATCAAAATCACTCAAAGACCATGGTTCACATTAGGATTCACTCTTGGTATGCACATTCTATGGGTTTGGACAAATGTATGATGACAGGTATCCATCATTAGGGTATTATCCAGAGTATTCTCATTGCTCTAAAAATCCTCTACTCTGTCTATTCATCCCTTTCTCTTCCCTAACCTCCTTAGCAACCAAAGATTTTTTTTTAACTGTCTCCCTAGTTTTTCTTTTTGCAGAATGTCATTGTGTTGGAATCAGACAGTATACAGATTTTCTTATTGGCTTCTTTCACTTAGTATTATGCATTTAAAGTTCCTACATGTCTTTTCATGGCTTAAAAGCTCATTTTTTTTTTTTTTTTTTTTTAGCACTGAATAACGTTCTATTGTTTGGATGTGCCATAGTTCATTTTCCGTTCACCTACTGAAAGGCATCTTGGTTGCCTGATTGTCGTCTGGATAATTATGATAAATCTGCAGTAAGCATCTATGTACAGGTTTTTCTGTTGATGTAAGTTTTCAGTTCCTTTGGGTAAATACCACGGAGCATGACTGCAGAATCATTTACTAAGAGTATGTTTAAACGTTTAAGATACCGACACACTGTCTTCCAAAGTAGCAGTACCATTTTGCATCCCCACCAGCAATGAATGAGAGTTCCTGTTGCTCCACATCCTCACCAATATTTTGTGCTGTCAGTATTCTAGATTTTGGTCATTCTGGTAGATGTGTGTGGTATCACTCTCTTGCTTTAATTTGCATTTCCCTGTTGATATAGGATCGGGAACATTTTTTTACATGGTTATTTTTTAAAAATTTTTAATGTTTATTCATTTTTGAGAGACAGAGAGACACAGAGCATGAATGAAGGAGGAGCAGAAAAAGAGGGAGACACAGAATCCGAAGCAGGTGCCAGGCTTCAGGCTCCAAGCTGTCAGCACAGAGCCCAATGTGGGGCTCGAACTCACAGACTGTGAGATCATGACCTGAGCCAAAGTTGGAAGCTTAACTGACTAAGCCACCCAGGCGCCCCAACATGCTTATTTGTTTTAATGTTTATTTATTTTGAAAGAGAGATAGGGAATTAGCATGTGAGGGGCAGGAGAGAGGGAGAGAGAGACTCCCAAGCAGGCTCCACGCTGTCAGCACAGAGCCCAATGTGGGGCTCCAACCCACGAACCATGAGATCATGACCTGAACCAAAACCAAAGAGTCAGATGCTTAAACGACTGAACCACCTGCTCAACCGCCCCCCCCAACTCCACATGCTTATTTTCCATTCATATATCTTCTTTGGTGATGTGTCTGTTCAGGTTTTTGGCCCATTTTTTAGTTGGGTTGTTTGTTTTCTTATTGTGGCATTTTCAGAGTCCATTACATATTTTGGTGAGTATTTATCAAATGCATCTTTTGAAAATATTTTCTCCCAGGATTTGGCTTTTCTTTTCATTCTCTTAACAGTGTCTTTCACAGAGCAAACATTTTTAATTTTAATACAATCTAGCTTATCATTTCTTTCTTTCATGGATCATGCCTTTGGTGTTGTATCTAAACAGTGATCGTTAAACCCAAGGTCAGCTAGATTTTCTCCTATTTTGTCTTGGAGTTTTATAGTTTTGTGTTTTGGACTTAATACTGTGATCCATTTTGAAATAACCTTTGTTAAAGTTGTGATTTTTTTTTTTGATGGGGACGTCCAACTGTTCCAGCACCATTTGTTGAAAAGATTGCATTTGCATTTTTGTATTACCTTTGATTCTTTGTCAAAAATCAGTTGATGATAGTTACGTGGGTCTATTTCTGTTGTTTTTTTTAAATTTCATCCCATTGATCTGTCTGTTCTTTCACCAATACCACACTGTCTTAATGACTGTAGCTGAAGATGGGTACTGTTAGTTCTCCAACTTCATTCATCAATACTGTGTTGGCTCTTCTGGGTCTTTTGCCTCTCCATATAAACTTTATTTTTTTTCTATTTGTTTGTGTTTTTGTTTTTTCCATATAAGCTTCAGAATCAGCTTAGAATCAGTTGATGTTTGCAGAATAACTTGCTGTTTGGGATTTTGATTGGCTTTGCACTGATTCTATAATTAAGTTGGGGAAAGCTGACATCTTGACCACAATGAGTCTTCCTGTCCATAAACAGACTATTTCTCTATTTATTTAGTTTTCCCTATAATTGGTCAAAGTTTTCTAGTTTTCCTCATTATAGATCTGTAGCAGAACCCAAGTCCATCTGCCCAACGTGCAGCAAACCCAATCACTGGGTTTGCAGCAAGTAGTTTATCCGAGAGGAGATGGGAGGGCAAGTGTTAAACTCACCTCCAAAAAGGGGAGAGAACAAGTTTTTTATAATCATAGAGGTTGAGACTACATACATATTGATGAAAAGGGTGGGAAAATTTATAATTCTTCGTGAGGAAAGATGGAGGATGCTAATTGAGCAAACATATATGTAACATACACCCCATGTTCAGTTTGGGGTGGAGACTTCCCATCAAAAGGAGGAAAAAATGCATCCCCTGATGTCAGATGGATATCTTAGGACAAGGAGAAGGGGCATATTTTGAGAGCTGATATAAAGTGGATGGGGTCTTGGGCTCATTAGCTCAGGTGAGGAATGCAGGGTCTTGCTTGTTCCTAGGCTAGAACCCGATCAATTGACCTTGAGTCCAGGCTTCTGCAGAGACAGGTAATGGATTTGTTAATGAGTCTGAAATGATATAATAGCTGATTAGGGAAAAACGGTTCTTTGAAAAACAAGCTTCAAATTTTCTACTAGTTTCAACTTTATCAACGCTAAGGGGCACACATAGTTTCAGATCATGTACATATTTTGTTAGATTTATGTCTAAATATTTCATTTTGGGGGGAGTGTGAATGTAAATGACATTATGTTTTTAATTTCCAATTCCACTTGTTCATTGCTGGCATATAGGAAAGCTATTGACTTTGGTATATTAACCTGCAACATTGCTATCATCACTTATTATTTCCAAGAGTTTGTCAGTTCTTTTGGATTTTCTGCATAGATGATCATAGCACCTGCAAACAAAGACAATTTTCTTTCTTTCTTCCCAATCTGTTATTTCCTTTCCTTTTCTTATTGTTTTATGGCTAGGGCTTCCAGTTCAGTGTTTAAAAGCAGTGGTAAAAGTGGACATCCTTGCCTTGTTTCTGACTTAGTGGAAAAGCTTCTATTTTCTCACCATTGAGCTTGGTGCTAGATGTAAGCTTTTTTTGTAGATGGCATTCTTTTAAATGGGAGAAAGGAAGCGCTGTGTACAGTTATTCTTAAATAAACAATATTAGATTTTGTTGCCCCCTAGTTAGCTCCATGCTGGCCCTTTCTTAGCTTTAGATCCTCCTCCTGGCAGGCAGTTCATGTCAATTATAGGCAGTTACATCTGATTTTGGTGCTAATCCTAAGCCAGGAGTCTCCAGGCAGCAGAATGCCTTTCCTACTCGGACTTGGAATTAGTACTTGGTGCTTCTAGAGTAATTCTTGGGCATTTACATGGTCCCTGAATTACAGATTCCTCCTAATCGGTCTTGTTTGGTCCATAAAACTTGAGGTCTACCTCACTTACCTCAGTATAGCACCTTAGCTACTTTCCATTTTCTGAAGCTAAGTAAACCAGGTTGGAGCGATGACATCTGTGTGGTTTTTGCCTGCCTCCATGCTCCTCCAGGAGCTGATCTTTTCCCACATGTTTGCATTTCTGCTCCAAAGTAGACCAGCCAGCCAGAATATGATACGTAATTCCATGACTGCCATTTTGTTACAACTCTTGCTAAAGCATCCCATCTGATGGACCCATCCCTTTGGGTCCACAGCTCTTATGATGGTAAGGTACTGTCTGCTTTTTTTTTTTAATATAAATTTTTAAAATATTTATTTATTTTTGAGTGGGTGGGGGAGAGACAGAGAGAGGGAGACACAGAATCCAAAGCAGGCTTCAGGCTCGGAGCTGTCAGCACAGAGTCCAATGCGGGGCTTGAATTCATGAACTGCGAGATCATGACCTGAGCTGAAGTCAGATGCTTAACCAACCGAGTCACCCAGGCGCCCCTACTGTCTGCCTTTTAAAAGCCAGATGCACAGCTCAATCAGTTAGACTAATCCAGTTGCCATTTGCTCTCAAAATTATTGAAGTCCCATCATGCCTTATCTTAGTTAATGATAAGGCATGATCATTTTTGACCCTGAAGACCCTTTGTCTCTTTTCACCCTGAAGTTATTTCCCCAGAAAAGGATGACTGCATCTTATCTGATCATATGTGACCCTAATTCATTATCAATCAAGCCAAATTCTTACAATATGCACAGTCCTGAGATAATTCACATAAAAGAGGGGGAAAAAAGGCTCATTACCGTATTTATTTATGCCTTATATGAAGAAATTAGGTTACCACCTCCATCCCCATGTCTCATAAACCTGTATTTCCAGTCCAGATCTCTCCTTTAACTTACACCTTTAACCTGGATGCATGACAAGTACATCAAACTCAACATATTAGACATGGAAGCTCATCTCTTCTTGCCTCTCTTACCTCCTTGTTTAACAGCAATTACAAAAACTCCCTGCTTCTCTGTATCTGTCCCACCTACCTAATTGCCTAAAGTAGAAACCTGGATTTCACCTTCCATTCCCTCACACCTCACATACAATCAGTCAACCAGTCCCATTAAATCTCTCTCGTGAGTACTTCTCGAGTCTGTTTATTTCTCTCCGTGCCACTGCCAACATCCTAATTCAGGCCACCCCCACAAAAAACTTCCAACTCCTTAACATTGTACAGCAGATTTATATCTTGAAGTATTATTGTGCATTAATCCATAGTTTCTTGCCTAGTCTGCCTTTTCCTGCGACAAGAACAATTGGCTACCACATGAAAGGCAGAGTACAGAGCCTATAAACTTTTACTGGTCAAAATCAAGAGGCCCATGTCAGATAAATTACTTATTCTAACTCCTAGCTTAGCACTTTAAAAAACTCAACTAAAAAGTCTGCTAATGGAAAATCATAAGTAAAATGATATTTATTTTAGCAAGCATTTGCTATGTGCCAGGCCATATAAATATAGTATACCACTTAGCATAGTATATATACTATATTAGTATAATACTAATATCACATATATTCTTATTACAATAGTTTTATAAGGTAGATACTATAACTACCTATGTTTTTGGATGAGGAAGATGATAAACACATTGTTGAGAAGATAATATATGGCCGCAGAGCCAGAATTTGAGCCAGTTAGTTTGCCTACAGAATTCGACCTCTTGGCCATTACACCCTGCTGCTTCTCCATGGATGGTCTATGAATATAGAAACTTTTTAAGCTTCACAGCAGAAGTTTGACTTGTTACATTTAGCATGACTGACAATTATAAAACATTATTCAAATGTTGTAATACCAATAACATAGGGTTTCTGGGCAAAGAACACATTATCCTGGTAGAAACTTTAAATTTACAGAAGCCAGGGCCTTAGACAAGGACACTGGTGTCCCTGTCTGCTTGCAGGAGACACACACATGCTGATATTCCACACTACTAGCTGCATCTAGAAGACTTTCAGCAGGATGGCACATATGGATTCAATACCTCTTTGCTTTCCACTTGTGAATATGTTGTTTTTATGGCTCTGTGTCATCTATCCATTAAGTATGTCTCTTGATAAATGTTTCCTCTGCCAGTAGATAGTAAGATTCTCAAGGCCAAGAGTAGTATATTCTACTTATGTACTGCAATGGAACCTCCCTCAGTCTTCCCACTAAAGCATCAAATCCCTCCAATTCTCAATTTCCCTTGAGCTTCACAATGTTCTGCTGAGCTTTGATGTAATTTAACTATAAATTATAAAGCTGTCTAAAATTAAACATAATGTTTGGCAAGAACTGCAAATTCTACAATCCCCAAAACCCAGAGTAACTTTAAAAAATATACATCAAATCGGGGCGCCTGGGTGGCTCAGTCGCTTAAATGTCCGACTTCAGCTCAGGTCATGATCTCCCAGCTCATGAGTTTAAAACCCATGTTGGACTCTTGACTGTCAGCACAGAGCAAGCTCCTCTGCCCCCTCTCTTCCTGCCCCTCCTCTGCTTGTGCACACCGTCTGTCTCTCTCTCTCACAAAAATAAACATTAAAAACTTAAGTATATATACATATATACACATATACATACATATATATATAATCTATGTCTCATTTTTCTTCTCCTTTAGTAGCAAAAAAAATTTTCACCCATAACTTCTCTCCCTTAGTCACCAAATTCTGAATTCTGCTATCACAAATGCCTCTTCTGTCACCTCTTTCTCCTCTCCACTGACCCTGACCAAGTTCAGGCCATCATTCTCCCTCCCCTGAACCACTGAGAAAGTCTCCCAATAGATTGCTCTGAATTCAATTTTTTATTAGTAGAATGCATCCTTTGTATTTGTATTGCTATATTTCTAAACGCTGATATGATCACACCTATTCATTCAAGACAGCTTGCACAGAATACAGTCCAAATTCCTTACTTACCTTTAAGGCTCCCCATGTGATCAGCCTTGGTTTCAATCTAGCTGGCTAACGCACTGAGGTGAGAAGCAGGTCTCCTTGAAAATCTGGAATAGTTATAAGATATTCCCCACTTCCCACCTGTGTGTGTGCACGTGTGGGTGTTTGTTTTTAAATGGAATCATTAACATCAATCTCACACATGGTGATTGCTCAAATGAAAACTTATCACAGCCTGTGTGTGTCTTAGTGCTACCGTAATTTACCCAAACAGAGGCTCTAGGCCTTCAGAGCAGTGTCATCATCTTTTGAGGGGACCAGCAGCCAGAGAAGGCCGACCCTGGAGAGTAAACTGGCTTTCTTTAGCCCTGGGGTCTGGAAAGGGAATCCTGATTTACTTTCAATTTTCCTCAGACTTGACCTCACCTCAAAATTGCATGAGATCTTCATGAATAAAAACGCGACCAAAACAAACAAAAAAAAAATAAGTCTGTGTGTTTGTTTTTCTTGCCATCATGTTATCATGCCTCGGTATTATAAGCAATCGTGTAAACACAAGCCTGGAAAGGAAATACTTTTGAGCGGCTAAGAAAATTCCCACAGCTGCTGCAGCCTAGACCAACAGGGGTGCCCCCTGAAGTCTCGCGAGAGAGCACAGACAGGCGCTGTGGTCTCCCGGTCTCTCGCGATAACCAAGCTTCAGCGTCTCCAGGGGCAACAGCAATGGCGGCTCCCTTGTCCGAGCGGCTCTTCTCGCTGGAGCTGCTTGTAGACTGGGTGCGTCTTGAAGCCGGGCTGCTGCCGCCGCCGCCGCCCGTGGCCGAGGTGGAGGAGGACGACGAGGAGGAGGCATCGCCACCACGGCTGTCGCGCGACCTGTGCCCCGCAGTGGCCTTCCGCCTGCTGGACTTCCCAACGCTGCTGGTTTACCCTCCCAACGGCCCCGGCGCCCCAGCTCCGGAACCCCGGCCCGGCCTGGTCAGCTTCGGTCGCGGCAAGTCCTGTCTCTTCCGCCTGTACCCCGCCACCCTGCACCGCCTGCTCCTTCGGACGCCGCTTTACACTTTGCTGCTGCAGCTGCCCCCCGGGCGCCCAACTCCTGCCCCGCAGCTCCTGGGTGCCTGTAGCATCTCTCTGGCTGCCGCCGCCCACAAGGTCCTGGGACAGGCCGCCGCCTCCGGCCGCTCCCACGCTCATCGAGGAAGTTTCCCTCTGCATAACCAAGTCGGGGAGGGGATTGGGGACATTGCCCTGGGCTACCGCTTGACTGATTTGGGAAGCAGCTTGTTGGGCCATCTCGAGCGGCCAGTGGCTACCGCGGGAGGTGGGGTGGAGCGTGTAGAGGTCAGTTCCCAAACCCCACGGGAGAAACAGCAGCCAAACTCGGGGCCAAGACCCAGGGATGCTGCTAAGTCTCTTGTGAGTTTAAAAATCCCAAAGGCACAGAAGGATTTGAAGGAAGTAGCTTTCGGTGATAAGACCAACTCTCTTAACACAGTTTCTGTGGAGCACAGCAAAACCAGCTCTATTTGTTCAGATTCTAGTGGTGGGAGGAGCGTTAGCCCCCCAAATGAGGAAGTCACAGAGTTGGACATCGAAGCCAACATATTTTGCCCTCCTCCTCTGTATTACACTCATTTGACCCAAGGAACGATGCCCCCTGTACAGGGTACAATCACCATTAAGCCTCAAATAAATGCACCTGAGGAATCGGACGGTGTTTCCCTGGAGGGAAATCATGTAGCTGTCCCAACACATACTGATTCTCTGAAACATACTAATTGTGGGATACGTGGGGGTCCTCCAAAGCTCATAAATTCTCCGCATGTTCAGGATGTAGAAGCAAGCGATCAAACTGCATGTCCCCCGCAAACTGGACAAAGTAGAATCGATACAATAAGGCAACTGCCTTTGTTAAACGCTTTGTTGGTTGAGTTGTCTTTGTTATATAACCAACCTATGGCAAGCCCCGCTCAAATACATCCTCACTTAGCCTGGTTATATAGAACTGAGGAAAAGAAGTCCCCAGAATCTTCTGCCAAATGCACCTGTAAATCTGAATCTAAGAAGGGTAAGCTTTCTATGGTGGAAAATGACAAGTCAGCGAATCTCCAGTGTAAAAAGAACCAAGTTGAAACCCTCAAAAAAGGTAAATATTTCAAAAAGAACAGTGGTAGCTCCCCCAAAAGGGTTCCAAGGGGGAAGCTGCTTTATGGTTTAACAAATACACTGAAACTACGTTTAAAGCAAACAAATCCTGGCATGTTGGTAGTACATGAAAGAAGAGAACAGTATAGAAAAACGCAAGCACAAATGTTGGGTGCAAAACTCAGAATTCCATCATCCAAATTTAAAGTATTAAGCTTTGCCGAGCCACCTCAGAAGCCAGGTCAACTGCCTAAAGAGAAGTGTTCGGAATCAAATGCATCTTTTGCTGAAAACAGTGATACCTCAAAGCAAATCAGTGGTAGTTTTGATGACCCCAGCACAGCTAAAGAAACTAAGCTGAAATGTGCAACTGAAAGAACAGTAGAGTGTGGTGCACACAGAACAAATAATGGTTTGTTGGAAGAAATCATGAGTCCTCCGAACTCCATCGTCCCAGAAAGGTTTACTCATGCAAGTATTTTGGAAGGAGAAATGGGAAGGAAAACCCAAAGTCCGTGTGTTTTCCAGCAGGCTGCAGTTGACAAAATTGTAGTAGATAAAGAAATAGAGGATAAACGCGTCAAAGGCACTGATGAGGACATTCTCACTGATGATATGAGTGAAAATAAACCAAGTAGAAATAGTTATTCTGAAAGCATCTCAGAACTAAAATATTCAGATGACTTCACCAGCCCTTGTTTTTCTGAAGAGATCTCTACCAGTGAGGACACTAGCAGAGTTTTACAAGCTCATGACAGCAGTCTAGCAGCAGAAAATCCAAAGCATAGTCAAGACACAGGTAAGTCCAGTGAAGCAAGACTGTCCATAAGAAAAAACAGCAGCGAAAAGAGTTCTATTCTTAGCCCACCTTTTTCAGCCGGATCACCAATACACTCACATAAAAGATCTCACATTTCAAGGATTCCAGCTAAACGCTTGGAGGAAGATTCTAGTATCTCTGCCAGTGATTTATCTGTATCACAGTGGACTGAGGAAACAGAAAACCCAATAGATCGAAACAGTGTGCAGAGTTCTAAAGTTATTAAAACAAAAATTGGTTGCAAGTCTTCAGAAAAAAGCCAGTCACCTCGGACATCTCAAGTGAGTTCTTATCTGCCATCTAATTTATCAGAACTAGAACTTAATGTCCTGGATAGCAGCACACCAGATCACTTTGAGGAAGATGATGAAGTTGGTTCACTAAATATTTCCAAGCAATGCAAAGATATTTGCGAATTAGTGATAAATAAACTTCCAGGATATACAATGTGAAAATATGTGCTTTTAAAAAATATTTCATTTTTTTAAGAACCTATTTGTAGTGTTAGTGAAACAATTTTTAATAATTCTGTATATTATTTTAGTACATAATTTATATGAATAATTCTTTCTAAGAAATATAAATGTTATTTTGATGCCTAGATAGTATTCTATTAAATTTGACCAGATTAATCGTGAAATCGCCTTATAATCTAGGTAAGACTTAAATTGTTTAATCTCATAAGAATAAAAGTATTCTTTCTAAACTGTCTCTCAAAGTATCCATATGAAGTAACAGTCCTCCTAAAGCTGACTTCAGGTACACCATTAAAAAAAGGCTAGTAATTAGGATATAATTTTAATGGGAATAAGTTTCAATGAGGATAAATCATTTAACCAATATAGAAGAACTTACAGTGTGAGATGCAGAAAGGTACAAAAACATTTAAGAAATACCCCTGCAGGTAGCGTGTACTGTTTGATATAGATAAGAATTCTTTTTAAAAAATTTTTTTAATAAATGTTTTATTTGTTTCTTAGAGAGACAGTGTGAGCAGGGGAGGGTCAGAGAGAGAGGGAGACACAGAATCTGAAACAGGCTCCAGGCTCTGAGCTAGTTGTCAGCACAGAGCCCGATGCGGGGCTTGAACCCACGAACCATGAGATCATGACCTGAGCTGAAGTTGGAGGCTTAACCCACTGAGCCACCCAGGTGCCCCTATATAGATATGAATTCTTCAGGGAAATCTTGGATACGTACACATCCTGTATCCCCAGTAGATGAAGTCCTTTTTATATACTGTCATAGTGCTCTATTTTTTTTTTTTTTTTAACACAGTTTGTATGATTAATGTGTATCTTCTGTTAGGCCTAAGTTTTGTGATGGAAGCGACCATACCTGTCTTGCCCACCAGTATAGTATGGTCTTCGTATCTAGCACAGTCTGACCTGTGGTGGGGGTGTGATATAATCATGTGTTGAGCAAATTAATGAAAACCATGCATTTAAAATAACCTAATAGGAAGGGATCGAATTAAGCAGTCAAGACGAGCACAAATCTTAGGAATAAGCAGCAGAAATCCTGTTTGGAGAAGGGAGCTCAGAAAAGTGTCTTCCAGTTTCTTATATAGAAAGTCAGTTTATTGTCACTTCAGGTTGTTCCAAAGTTATTTTTAAAGTCTGAAAGACTGTTTTTATGAAGTCTAGTGATCATCTCTGCTGTTGGCTTTATACTCAGACCTTATTCTGTGTTCAAATATTTATTTATATATTTTTCTCTCTGTCATATTTTAACTTTCATTCTTTTTAACATATCTGATATTTTTGGATGTATGAACCAAGGCCCTAATTTTCCTTCCTTTATAAGTAATTAAATAATTATGTAAGCATTATCTTTTGAATGATCACAATAGATAAAATTTTAAAAGACAGTTAAGCGCTGAGGGTGTTATATTTTTGAGAAACAATACGAATAAAAGAAATATGGGAATGAGCATAATATATTCATGAGACTGTGAGACTATTTTGACTAGAATGGTAGATTCATGGGGCACCTGGGTGGCTCAGTCAGTTAAGCGTCCAACTCTGGATCTTGGCTCAGGTCATGATCTTACAGTTGGTGAAATTGAGCCGCGCATCAGGCCCTGTGCTGACAGCATGAGCCCGCTCAGATTCTTTCTTTCTCTGCCCTTCCCCCACCCGTGTGTGTGTGTGTCTGTGTGCATGTGTGTGCACGCTCTCTCTCAAAATAAATAAACTTAAAAAAAAAAAAAAAGGCAGATTCATGCTACAGAGTGGCAGAAAGGCAATGTGTCGAGTAAGAAAAGTCCCAGATTCTAGGGAGCTTCAGATGCCCTGTGTGTAATAATGTTCTACGCAATAGAAACAATAGAGTATTTTAATTTATAAATGAGCACCAATAAGTCATGACATAGTGAACATTCTAAATTATTGAAATAATCTTTTGAGGTACAGAAATTTTACCAGTAAAAGTTCTGAAATATGAAATGGCTTATGGCTATGATCGTAGCTTTTCAGTTAATATAAAGCATCTAGTAGATCAAAATAATGCAAGGTACTGTAGCTAGACATCAACTTGGTGTGCACCTTGTTAGCAATGTTTCATGACTGTGGAGGAGCCAAAAATATAAGTAGTAATGCCAGAATCATTAGAGAAATGATTCCTTAAAAACCGACTGGTTTATCTGATTACCAGCAAGTCATTGCCTATGATGAGAATAGATGAGGAAAATGATTAGTTCAGTGTGTCTAAGACAAAGGCTAAAGAGTTAATGTACTTTAAATTACAAAACTGAGTAGCTGAATAAGCTTCTCTTTGAGTTTCATTTATTTATTTCTAAAATTGTGGTAGGTTTTATAACTTCTAGTGAAAAAAAGACTTGTTTCCATGCATTTAGTACTTCCTATTTGCAACTTCTTTTCAAATTCCGTTTCCTGTTTTAATTCTACAACCTATAAACTTATTTTTTTAAGGGTGTCACAACAGATACTACTCCTGAAGCATTCTTTAATCCCTAAATTGCTTAAAATCATTGAAACATGAAATAGTATTTCAGGCTCATAAATAAGGGAGATGTGTCATTTAATTGTAAAACTAAGCTGCTGCAGCCCAGCGTTTCTGAATAGCGTAGATATCTAAACTGCCACAGGCAAAGCCGAATGGGAGAGGATCTAAGAAGCAGTGAGCCACTGAAATGTTAGGACCTACCTCTGTGTAGTATTAATACTCGCAGCTTAGCAGGCAGCTGTCAGGGACAAGTCCTTTGAAATGTTAGCATAAGCAGATTCAAAGAGGGTTGTACAGATGCACACGACATGCTGGCTCTTCCTCCAGTCATATGCGTGCTATTGATATCTTTAGATACAAATGACACTGAACTTTCTGTCATTCATTTCTGGCTTTCTGCTGGGAGCCACCCCCCCCACATCCCTATTAATTTTTGTTTTTGTGCCTGTAAAAGTGGGGCATTTGCTATGGAATTATATTTGGGAACCAAATTTTTATTTGCTGTGAACGTATCGTTAAAGATCATAAGTGAAACAAATGTTTAATCACCACACTGGTTGACAAGGCAAAAAAATTTCATAACAAAGAAAACAACATATAAATAAGATAAAGAATACTTACATCTGTCTAGATATAAACGTCCTTGGGCCTAGAGCTATAGCCATTCTTTGGGCTACTTATATTTTAATTGGATTAAGATATCTGGAGTTGTGCAGGTTAATAATTTATGAGCCAAGGGCTCCTTCTCATTTATAACCTAAAACAATGCAAAGAAAATGTATTTGGTCAAGGATCAAGGGATTTTTACTATTTTTCTCAAGAGATTAACCTCTCATTATCAGGAAATAACATTGCAGGATGAGCATCACTAGGTTGGAATGCTAAGCCCTAGTAATATAATTACTTCCTTATTTTTCAAATAGTTTTTCTCTGTTACACTAATAATATATATGAATTCTAGAAAAGAATAGAAAATTCTGGTAAGGGTCTTTGCTACAAAATTGTGCATTCAGGGAAAGTTATGGTCCTTTTCTTCCAACATCCAAATGAAATCACAGAGGTGAAAATAAGAATGAACCCACAGTACTATGCCCAGAGCAAGGCAGTCGACAAGACAGTTTGAAGAATTTCTGGAAGATACAGAGCAGGTGGGATTAGGCTGATGAAAATGGATTGGGAATCTACTCTTCACAGTCCAGTGAGGGAGCTGCTGGAGAAATGAGAAGATAGTATCTGTTTCTAGAGCGTCAAATATACTGAAAGCGCAATCAGCAGGGCTTAGGAAGAAAAACAAGTTATGGGGCAACTTGGGGGCAAAAACAGAACCCTGAATATGATGTGAGAAGCTAGAGCTGAGCTAAAGGCTATCTAGTAGAAAAGCTGCAGAGAAAAACTAGTATTTCTGCTTTTGATGCCAAAATATTTTTAAAATGTCTTTCTCAATTTTACTGGGGAGACCACGAACCCTAGTGGCAAATTAAAGCGATTAAATCCTGGCCTTTGGAGACAGATGAATGGCAATTCGCATCCTTGGTCATATTCATGTTTGGAGATTACTTCTTCGTTATAGGGTTGGTTTGAAGATTGAATCAAATCTGTCGATCATATTTGACAGTGAATGTTCATGTGAGTGTTGGGGGAGGGTAAATTTAGAATTAGAACGTACCATGGTGTCTGTATTTCTGCCTTAGGGGGATATAGATTTTTATTTTTATTTTTTTATAATGTCTATTTATTTTGAGAGAGCGGAGACAGAGAGAGAGAGAGCAAGTGGGGGAGGGGCAGAGAGAGGGAGACAGAGAATCCCAAGCAGGCTCCAAGCTCTCAGCGCAGAGCCCCAAGACTGGGCTCGAACTCAACAAACTGTGAGATACGACCTGAGCTGAAACCAAGAGTCAGAGCTTAACTAACTGAGCCACCCAGGATTTTTTATTAAAATCTCAGGAAATAACAGTTCCTTCCAAAAAGTTTAAACAAATTTTCCGTGGCATAGCAGGACAAACCAGCATGAAGACTTCTAGCCAAGGAAGAAGCCTGTTTTAGGACAGAGAGAAGAGCCACAAAACCCAGCCGAAGAAGGATCCCTTCTCAGAATACTAAGCAGCGGGGCCTCTGGTTTTGTGCAGAGGGTTAGGCGGTGGTAGGAGAAGGGGATGCAAAACTTCCTTCCTGCTCATTAAGAAAGGGAACTCTGTGCCACGGCATAAGGAAAGACAAATTTTTTGAAAATAGTAAGAAGGCAAACCTAGGTGGCCCTGACTGAGTGTTATGTGGAAACTAATTTGACAATAAACTATTTGTAAAAAAAAAAAAAAAAAATTATTGAAATATTAAAAATAAATAAATAAAAACATCTTTTTAAAACTGTGGGGTTGTTTTTTTTTGTTTTTGTTTTTTTTTTTACATTTTCTGTCTGGATATCTCCAGTCTTCCTATAGTAGGTGCACAAAAATATTTGCCCTTTTAAGTGCCCTGGGCATGGGGATGGAGTGAGTGGGGAAGGAGCTGTCAATTGTTTGTCACAAAGGAGCCAGAAGCTTTGAGAAGGAGTTGGGAAGAGGTGAGACTTAGCTTTAGGACCAGATATTGTAACTGAATAGGAGAACCCTTGACAACAGGAATCCAAAGGTTTAGGTTTTAATAAAGAATATTTGTTTTGTTCAGGAACAGGCCAGGACAGATTAGACAAGCTTCTGAGTAATAGTGGGACAAGCCGACAGCTGAGGTCGTATATTGGAAAGAAAGAACGTGGAATGGAACACGTCTATGAGTCAGTATATGAGTTAGTTACGGTTGGATCAGAAACCTATACTTGTAAGCTTGACTACGTAGACTATTATAAGTTTTGTTCTTTTATTTTTTGTTTTCTTCTTGGTTTTAATATAGTTCTTTTTGAAGGACCTTTTAGTTGAGCTGTAAGAGCAATAGGAAATGGATTGGGTTGTGGCTCATAACTGAGCTGAAATCCTAATGGACAAGCAGCATACCCCCAGGGTCTACACAATGAAAGACAGAAAGAAGATATAGGGGCCCTTAGCTCCTTCCTACCCACAGATTTCTCCTTGAGCTGTCTATTCTCTCCTAAAAACCCTGGAGAGTTTTTCTTTTTGTTTTATTAAGGGAAACTATTCCATTTCAGAGCTTACACCCAAAAATTGCCTGGAGGACTAGTGTGTTTCATAAACTTGTGATTTTGGTGTCAATCCTGTGGAGTGAATTGGGACTGAATTCTGGACTCAGAATGACATAAAAAATAATGGATTGCTTTAGGTATGGAGGAACCTGTTGTCAGAAGATTTGGTCTGAAAATGATTGCTTGCATATCCATAATTCTTAAGAATATTTCCAAGTACTTTGGAACAGCAATTGTTAACACAAGGAAAAAGATGTTTCTAATCTTCTGAAAAAAAGGTCTGAAGTGTGAACATTGGCTTTCTGTTAGCAAAGTACTCCATATCCCGACATTTTCTGTCATAGCCAGAGGCCAGGTATGAAGAAGGCAGAACTTCTATTTGCAGATGGAACGTCCTTCCATCCTAATGCTCCTTTTCTAGAATATATGATTTCATGGCACTTCCTTCTTGTTTCTCTGATCACAGCAGTAGTTCATACTGTAAATCTCTAAGAACCAGTGTTAGAAGCAGAATTTTACTAAAATGATGGCCTAACTTTTCACTGGAACATAGGTTTGGTTTTTAAAAGAAAAAAAGTATTTTGGTTATGTGGTCTCCATTGTCTTTAATTTAACAGTAATACTTCCTGACCCTGAATAGCACTTTGCAGCTGATGAAGGACTTCTAGTATCTCACATCATCTTCAGAAGAACCCTATGAGCTAAGCATTAATATAGATGAGGAAGCTCAGGTTGTTTTCCATATTCATAGCGTTTCTCATTTCCATAGAAAAACTGGAAAGCTCTTGATATTTATACCAAGGAAATTAATGTTTTCACTACTTATGTCATTTCCAGAGTCGGAATGGATAGCAATAGTCTATAAAGAGATAAAATTTTAATTTTGAATTTTATAAAACTGTGCTGTACGTCAGCCCTCCCTATTATTCTGGTGTCTTCTATTTTTATCTTCTAACTCAATTGTTTTTACTAAACCGGAAGTATGCTTTCCTGCTTCAACAAGGAGGTAGGAACCCATCCGTGTGCCGAGAATATGATTATGCTCCCAAGGAATCCAGGTGTGGTGTTAAAAAGCAACTGAAATTGTTAGACAATTATTGTCAGAAAGGAAAACTTGAATTCACAAGAATTTGGAACTAGAAGAGACTTTACAAATCACTTAATTCAGCTCCTTCATATTATAAATAAAGAACATGGCCCCCTAAAATGGAGTTTTCTCGTCTCTCACTCACTACTACAAGATTGTTTCCATTAGAAAATGCCACTTCATGTGTTAAATTCTGAGCAGTAAACCCAAATTATGTGTCTGGCCGACATTCTATAATATTTATATTGAAAACATTACCCCAAAAATTAACTCATTCAGAGATGTGGGAATTCATGCCGCGTGTCATAGGAAAGGCCAAGAGGCAGACAGATGGACTTGTTAGCATCCTGGCTCTTCTGCTCACCTTCTGTTACCTTAGGCAGGTCCCTCCAGGACTGGCCTTTTCATGGTCATAAAGTAGAGAAATCAATAGTATTTCTCTCATAAGATTAGAAGGATTAAATGAGGAAATATTTCAATTAAGGGATTCACATAATCGTTGATACTTATGAAGGTATATTGGCACTCATTATTTCTCAGAATCTGACAACATGCAGACTTTTTTTTCCAGACTGGTCATTTTATTGGTAACATCAACCCTTACATCTCTCCTCAAACCAAAATTTGTCTCATCCATGCTCTGAAGCACCCCACGTTTCAACTGCTTCTTTTTCCATGTTCTTGAACCTATGGCTTTGGAATGCAGCTTAACACCAGGGGAAGTGCATCTCCTTGAAGAACGTTTTCTATCACCCCAAAATTTTACCTTTTGCATTAGCTCTCAGAAAGCCCAGATATAAATTTTATTTTCTTTAGTAAGTACGTGTTACCAGCTACTGATATAGTTATCTCTTATTTTTTTAGCTTATTTCTAGTCTCTCCCTCTTCCTCCTTTCCTCTCCCCCCTTTTCCTCTCCCTCTCCTTCTTCTTCTCCCTTTACGTCTGTGTTTTATACAGAATTTTACTGAAGTGTAATATTCATACATGCACGTGCACGAATATAAGAGTATGTTCTGTGAATTTCCCAAAGTAACATTTGCATGTAACGGCATACAGGTCAAGAAATAAAACATTGCCACAACGCTGTCAACCTCCTTGGACCCCCCTTCCGGCTGTTATCTCCCCTAACCCATCACGAAGGGGAATGCTATCCTAAAATCCCACACCTAGATTAGTTCCACAGGCCCATAGCATGTACACACTTCCATGTCTGGTTTCCTTCACTCAACCTTCTGTTTGGAACTCACCCACATCATGGCATAGAGTTGTAGTTTATCATATCTCATTGTTTTATAGTTTTTCATTGTGCTAATACATCCCAATTTATTTATACATGCTACTGTCAATTTGCCTTTGAGTTATTTCTAGTATTTTGGTATTAGGAATCATGCTGTTAGCATAGGTGTTTATTTTCAACTGCACATACACATTTCTATCAGTAACGATGGAATTGCTCATCATAAGGTAGCCCCATATTGAACTTTAGTAGATTCTTCCAAACAGTTTAACAAAGTGGATGTAGCAATAGCATATGTATTATTGTTGTTGTTGTAAACTGTCTCAGTTTACTTTTTGGCAAGAGAAAGGGCCCAGATATCAATCATCATGGTGAAAGTACAGCAATAGTGACATCATCCATTATGACTTTCTTAAGAATGTTCACTACCTTGTATTAGTACAGGTCAGGTCCAGGTCGGAGGTATATTCAAGAAGAGGATATCAGAGGGTGAGACACAATAATATCAGTAGTTCTGACTCACGGGCACCACTGCTCTTTCCAGAAACTAGATGACTGGCATGTGAGCCTTTCTAACTACAGCAGAGCATGAACCCACTGGCCTCCTGAATTGACTGCTAACCTGCATGTCAATTCAATGCTATACTTCCCTCTCCTTGATGAACTTTGCCATTGAAACCCCACTTTCTATACTCTGCCCCATTATTGGGCCCTCAAAAGAGAGATGAGAAACCCAGTTAAGTTATAGGAAAGAAGAGAGAACGATGACAATAATAATGGCAGCACCAGGTATGGCTCGTTGGAAGTATTATAAGTCAGAAGAGCAGTCCTGTGAAGCTGTACAACCTTAAACAACTTCTATAACACAAAAAATTACTTTGTACTCAAGGCCCCATAGTCAGGAGGACCCTGCACTTGCTTTAATACTTGGTTACCACTGTTTTTAAATTCTAAATCATTTTATCTTTGAATTTGTGTTTTGTAAACACACAAATTCAAGTCTAAAGGGACAATGGAGCATGCACTTGAGTCGAACAGATGTGCGTAATATATTTATCATTCTCTGCTGCCCAATTTCACACAGTGTTCATGACACCCACAAGAACAGAATTCCAATGGACTCACAGTGTGTGGGTTCAGTGAAAATCAAAACAGGACCAGGTCCATGTGTCACATCTACACTGAGTAGGTAGAGGTGCTGATAGTCCCAAGAGGGCAGGTCTTCTGTTCAAACAGGAAATTGCTTCAAATGCAGAAAGGAAGGTGGTGGTAGTAGAATGTGCGTGTATCAAGAAGTGAATAGAACAGTTGAGTTAGGATGGTTTGGGGCAGCATTTCCATTGTCCATGTACATAAACTTATACCAATTGTGTAATTTTGATGATTCCACATATAAGTAAATGTTCCAGTAGTACTCAAAACTGGCATTGCATCATATAAATATGAACAGTGAAATTTATGTTAATCATTTAAATTTTTAAATTTTTCTTTACTTGGAAAAACATTTAATGGTGTGGTAGGCAGAATTTGAAGGTGACCCACAGTGACCTATGCCCTTGTACAATCTCTCCCCTGTGTGCATAGGGGCTGTAATTTGCTTTTAATAGAAGATGGCGGAGGCAAAAGGATTTGGTAGATGTAATTAAAGCCCCTAATTAGTTAGTTTTAAGTTAATAAAAGGGAGACTATCCTAGGTGAGCCATACCTAATCAGGTGAACACTTTAAAAGAGAGTTTAGAAGTGAGACGCTCTGTCTCCTGCTGGCCTGGAAGAAACAAGCGCCATGAATTCTATAGCTGAAGAGAAGTGTGTTCTTCCGACAACCCTGCGAGCCTGAAAGAGAACTCCAAACATCAGATGAGATCCCAGCCCCACCCAACTCTGAGATGGAAGCCTGTGAGCCGTGGGACAGAGGACTCCGCTAAATATTCCTGGAGTCCTAACCCACAAATACTATGGGACAATACACAGGTGTTATTGTAAGTTGCTAAATGTGTGGTAATCAGTTATGCAGCCATAGAAAGTTAGTACAAATCACCAATAAAAAAAAAATGACCAATTTGAGAGAAACCCTGGCAGAAAGGAAAAAGCTCCATACTTGAGTCACATTTTCCCTGTATTTTGAACAATGAGCCCTGCATTTTTACTTTTCACTGAGCCCCCCAAATTCTATAGCTGGCCCTGGCTGTTACTCCAGGCTGGTACAAGACAATCCAATTCCCTATAATCTTTCCACTGCATTATCCACATGTAGTAGTATTTGGCACAACCTTTTTGGACATGATTCGTGTGTATCATAGTTGAGAATACCATGTTGAAAGCTACACCATTTCCTCTGTAGAATCTGAACATTATCTCATAAATTTTAATTTTACATTCTGAACTAAAATACCCACATCTCATGCTAATGACATATTTGGCTTCTAGAACTTTTCTATGGATTTACTCTTAGCAACTCTTTAGAGGTAGAATCAATGTAATCCTGCATACAGTATTTTCAGTGCCTAACATAAAATTACCGAACAATGCATAACCATTTGTGAGTGGCTTCTATTCTTGTCAGTGATAATGATTTCTATGGATTTTTTCAAAGACAGAACTCTCTCCTCAATGCTCCCTTAGCTCCAACTGCAGACATTTACAGTACTATTTCCTCAAAATGGTTTGTTTGGATGATCTAGATGTTCTGTACCGAGCAAGGACCCCAAGGACAGGGTCTTATTTTCTCGTTTACTTTGGGGTCTTCAGGGTCCTTTTCTGTTAAAGAGCAGTCCTAACGTCCTCTATAGAATGATTGTGAAGGACATTACCTTATCTTAAAGCATCAGCATTCCTAATAATTTCAAACATCTAAAGAGAAAGAGTCGTGGGCTTGAACTTCTTCTTCTCTGAAGCCTACTTGACCCCAGGACCTTGACTTCTCAGTCTCCATCAAATCACAAGAAGGATCAGATCCTTAACGCCAAGTTTTTTGTTTTTTGTTTGTTTGGGTTTTTTTTTTCCTTAAGGCCAAGCAATGTATATTCTACCTACATTTACAAAACTAAGAGGGATCTTTGTGATGTTGAGACAGGAGTCCAAGGACTTCCCTAAACAGTTCTCTGTATCCTGTTATGGAAAAATAATTGGCAATGCTGGATAAATACAACTAACCTCAGCTGTCCCAGGGATCTTTTCCATATGTATGCGTTGAGACTATCTTATTCGGTCTTGTTTTTTTTTTTTTTTCCTCATCCCTAGCAAGGAGCCTACCATCATGCCCTTCATAAAGTATAATGCTGAATGGCTGGTGTGGAATTGAATACAAACAATAATTAAATCTAGCAGCTATTCATAGTTTAAAATTTTGGGTAGTCCCTACTTGGCCTGCCTTACTGCTTATCTATGAGCTATTCTGCCATCCAGAGATGGGGAGGGGGGCTGGGACACTGGGAATGGCGACTCGTGGAACTCACTCACCCAAGACCAAAACTCTTTGGTTGATCCCTTCGACCGATTCTTGAGGCTGATCCTCTTGAGGTGCACATGGGTTAAGAATAGAGACAAGCACAGACCCGGAAGCTACCTCCTCCCATTCTCGATGTCAGCCCCATTCTCTGAGTTCATTCTAGAGATCAGTTATGCAAGCCAACTCCCCAGAAGCCTGGGTGCACTTTTGCAGCGAATGTTTTCCTGGCCGGCAGCTCTTTCAGCATATGGCACCTCCTAAGAACCAGCAGAAGATTGAAATATTCTGATCTCTGCGCTTCGACTGCATTCCTTGAAATAGCTTGGTTATAAAACTCACAACAAATAAAACTTCCTTTAACACTCTCAGGGTGTTAGGAAGAGCTAGACTGTGGTGTGTATTTAGACCACTTCGTACCTGAATTTAAATTTTTAACATTCCCTTTATAGGCAGCCAATTTCATTGTGTGCATTTTAAAGAACAGGAGTGTAAATGAATGTGTTTGATCTCAAATCTGCAGACCCATTCAGTTGTTTTTATCATGGGATATTTCAAACATTCAGAAGAATAAATACTACAACAGAGTCCTGGGTATACATCGCCCAGATTTAAGCCAGTGTTGCACTTGTGTGGGGTGTGCAGTCTTTCCCCCTCTGGCAGACCCTCCCTTCTTCTCCCTGTCTCGCTCCCTTCCTCATGAACAAAACATGCTTATACAACAGAACCCCCTCCCCCATTTCCTCTCCCCATTTCTTCGCTCCCCTCCCTTCCAGTGGGTGACTATTACTCTGAGGTTATTATGTTCCCTACTCATTCCCATTGGGGGGCACGTAGGTAGTTTCCAGATTTTTCTTCTTGTCAACAATGCTACAATCAATATTCTTATTGTCCTTCTGTGCACATGGGCTCGAATTTCCTTAAGATTTTATACCTAGAATTGGAATTGCCAGGTTCAACAGGAATACACATCTTCCACACTGCCAAATCTCTCTTCAGAGTTGTGGAACCAATTTACTGTGTTACCCGCAGCACGAGAATTCCTGTTTCTTCATATTCTACCACAAAGCTTGGTAAATATGAGACATTTTCATTTTTGCTCCTAAATTTAGCAACCCTGGCTCCCCAAGAAGTACTGATCCCTGGAGAGGCAAGCCCACTTCCTTCTTCTTCTTTTATAGCATCTCTGCCAGCAGTTCTCAAACTTCCTTGTCCCAGGAACCCATCATACTCTGAGAAATTATTGAGTGTTCCAAAGAACTTTAGTTTATGTGGATTCTGTCCATCCATTTTTACTGTACTAGAAGTGGAAAGTAAGAAGATTTTTAAATGTTTAGTTAGGAATTCATTTAAAAGCGACATTAGTAAACCTACTGCATGTGAGCACAGATAACATTTTTTAAATAAAATGTTTTTTATTTTTTATTTTTTTTTAAATAAAAAGTAAATAATTTTCCCAAACCAAAAGATTATAACAATGGCGCACTCTTATATTTTTGCAATCTCTTTAACATCTGTCTTCATAGAAAAACAGCTGGATTCTCTTCTCTGCTTTTGCATTCAGTCTATTGTGACGCTTATTACCTGCCTTATAGCCTCTGGAAAACTCCACAGCACAAGAGTGAGAGATTGAGAATGAAAAAGGCAAATAATGTTTCAGCATTTCTATGAAAAGAGTTTTGACCTCATGGGCGACCCCCAACACCCAAGTTTCACACTTTAAAAATGCTTTTTCTTTTCCTTTTAAAAAAAAAAAATTTTAGGTTTTGTTTTGTTTCGTTTTGTTTTGAGAGAGAGAGAAAGACAGAGTGTTAGCAGGGGAGGAGCAGATAGAGAGGGAGCCGCAGAATCAGAAGCAGGCTCCAGGCTCTGAGCTGTCAGCACAAAACCCAACATGGGGCTCAAATTCAAGAGCAGTGAGATGGTGACCTCAGCCCAGGTCAGATGCTTAACCAACTGGGCTACCCAGGTGCCCCTAAAAATGCTCTTCCAGGCTATCCTTGGTCCTTTTACTTATGCAATTTAGGGTCAGCTTATGGAGCTCCACAAAATAGGCAGCAAATATTACTTATATTGCATGGAATTTACAGATTAATTTGCTAGAATTGACATATTTATGGTACTGGGTATCCATAAGCATGTAGATCATCCTATAGCTATAAGTCCTTTCCACTTCCTTCAATAATGCTTTAACATCTTATCTTCTTATATTTATACATTGTATTTTGATTAATGTAATTAATTCTACATTGTGTTTAATTCACTGTTGTGAATGGGCCCTTTTAAATACATATTTTCAAATTGGTGCACACCTGGGTGGCTCAGACGGTTGAGTGTCCAACTTTGGTTCAGGTCATGATCTCACAGTTTATGGGTTCAAGCCCAGTGTTGGCCTCTGTGCTGACAGCCCACAGCCTGCTTCCAATTCTGTGTGTGTGTGTGTGTGTGTGTGTGTGTGTGTGTGTCTGCTCCTCCCCTGACAACATCTGTCTTTATCTGTGTGTTTCAAAAATAAACATAAAAAAACAATCAAATTGGTTATTTGCTGGTGTATAATTGGAATAATGTTGACTTGTGTACATTGATTCCATTTCAGCGGAAGCTCCTCCCCCACCAAAAGGCAACTGCCATGTGTAGCCCCTGGACGGTCAGGGGCAGGGAGACAAGAAAGGACGAGGATAGTCCCAAATATTGAACCAGAGTGGAGAAAAGTATTTTCAGTTACCACCCCTACACAAAGGTAGTGTTGGTAGAGGCACCTAAGAAAGGCCTGAACAGAGCATCCTTGGAACGGAGGCATTTAGGGGAGGAATACGATCTGCACAAAAGCGCTGGGGTGGAACGTGGAACTGAGTCCTTGCAGACAGGTTCTTCCTTGCTGATGGTGCATCAGGTCTGATGCGGGGAGGGCAGCCTTCCCCCATGAGTCCTGCCACGCGAAGCCCTGATCATTGCCAATGGAGGAGCCTGTGGTCACACACAGGATCTGGGTCTAGAGCCAGATTCCTAGATGTTAAATGAACCAGTGATTATGAAGCAGTGATTCTTTTATTCCTGACTTTAGAAAGAATGTTCCAGTGTTCAGGTGCTTGATAGATAACACTTTGGAAAGAGGTTCCCTTTCATACCTAAATAGTTACTATTGAATTTTATTTCTTAATCATAAACACGTCTTCAATTTTATCAAACACTTTTCTGTATCTATTGAGCTAACCATATGCTTTTTCCTTTCTAATCCAGTGGTGAACTAAAGCAGATTTCCCGGTATTGAATCATGCCTGCTTTCCTTTCTTGGTCTTGATGCGTTCTATTATATATATTACTGTATTTCATTTGCTGATACTTTATTTATAAGCTGCCCTTTCTTGTGCTGTCTTTAGTTTTCATATCAAGATTATAACAGCCTAGAAAAATAAATCACGGCACTTTTGATTTCTGTTCTCCGGATTGGTTTGAATGAGATAGGGGTGGTCTGACCTTTAGGGACCGGGGAAGCTTGCTTGCAAACCTATGTGGGCCTGCTGTTCCTTTGTTGTAGAATGTATTGTGTAGATTGTGTTGGGGACCTAGTTTTATGTGATTAAAAATGCCGAATGTATTGTTGTTTCCTACGGTTTTAAAAATTTAGTGTACAGTAGACGTAAAATGTGTCAAAGTGACGAAAGCTTGTAATACAGTTTTGAAAAGTAGCAAAGGTGTTGAGGGCTGTATTCCTCTCATTCACCCACTAAGATGTACTTCTGGGTTCATCTTATTGACTTTCCCTGTCGCTTGAGACATGGTTGCCCACTTACTTTTCCTCCTCTCTCGGTCCCTCAACATCGTGCTTTTTTGGCTTTCCCTCTCCTTCTGGATTCAGAACCAACCTTTCCTTTCCTTCTACTCTGCACACACACGCTGGATTCTCCAGGAGTCCCCACTGTCCTTTCTTTTAATCCCACCTTCACTTCCTGTCTGTGTTATCTCCTCTCTCCAATTACTTCCGAAACCACCTCGATGGTGATGGTGTCGCGGTTTGAATCTCCAACACGAATCTCTCCTCTGAGTTCCAGTCTCAGAAGAGAATGTCCCACACTTTTTTTTAAAAATGTTTATTTATTTCTGAGAGAGAGACAGAGACAGAGACAGAGACAGAGACAGAGACAGAGACAGCATGAGCAGGGGAGGGTCAGAGAAAGAGGGAGACACAGAATCTGAAACAGGCTCCAGGCTCTGAGCTAGCCATCAGCACAGAGCCCCAGGCGGGGCTGGAACCCACGAACTGCATGATCATGACCTGAGCCGAAGTCGGACGCTTAATCGACTGGGCCACCCAGGCGCCCCAAGAATGTCCCACACTTAACACGTACAGAATGTGACTTGGATTCCTGCTCCCCCAAACAGTCCCCATATTGGTTTTCAATGTTGTATCTTGGATATCGACTCTACCTTTCTCCACCCTACTCTGCCACCTCTACAGAGTACAGCAGTGGACAAGATATGGATTCTGGTTTCCATTTCTGGTTTCTGGCAGAAAATTGGAGGGCAGGGGTACAGGGAAGTCGGGATACTGAGCTCCCTGAGTCCTTCCCGTCAGCCCTTGGCAGTTTTGGTAGAGGCTGTATTCCAGCACAGAAAAGGTCACAGTTTCCATAGGACACTCTTCTATAGCTGTAGCTATGACTCTGTTCTCTCTGAGTTCCAGGAACTGATCCAGGCCCAGGGACTTCCCGGGGTCCTTCACCGTCCCTTGTCAGGCACCCCTAACTCTGCTATATCTTCACCAACAGTTCCTCCATAAAATGTTTCTCAGTCTCCCTGTTTCAGGGAACCGTTTATTTCCTACCAAGATTCTCACTGATGTGACGTCCCAGCCGCAGGGCATCCGCACCACCTCTCTGGTGTCTCAAGACAGAAAACCTCCTTTCTTAGGGCACCTGGGTGGCTCAGTCGGTTAAGCGTCTGACATCGGCTCAGGTCATGATCTCATGGTCCGTGGGTTCGAGCCCCGTGTCAGGCTCTGTGTTGACAGCTCAGAGCCTGGAGCCTGCTTCTGATTCTGTATCTCCCTCTCTCTCTCTGACCGTCCCCTGCTCACACTGCCTGTCTCTCTCTCTCTGTCTCAGAAATAAATAAAACATTAAAAAAATTAAAAAGAAAAAGAAAACCTCCTTTCTCGTCTCCTTCCACCTCCAAGTCCTTATCCCGTCTGGTTGTTGCTACTTCCTACTTCCATCCTGAAATTAACTATGTCTCTCCTTGCCATGTCTCTCTCTGTTCATCTTCCCAGTTTTACTCTTGCCCCTTTCAATCCATTTACTATGCGACAGTAAATCGTCTTTTAAAAACAAAATCCAGGGGCAACTGGGTGGCTCAGTCAGTTAAGCGTCCGACTTTGGCTCAGGTCCTGATCTCTCAGTTCATGAGTTCAAGTCCTGCATCGGGCTCTCTGCTGACAGCTCAGAGCCTGGAGTCTGCTGGAGATTCTGTATCTCCCTCTCTTTCTGCCCCTCCTCCACTCATGTTCTGTCTCTCTCTGTCTCAAAAATAAATGTTAAATTTTTTTAAAGTAAAAATGAAAGCCAGATCATTTTCTTCACTGCTTAAAATTCATTAAAATTCGTAAAACTCTTAGAGTTTGTATAAAATCCAAATTCTTTATAGTCCTATCAGGCACTATGATTGGATCTCTGCTGACCTCCCCAAGGTCATCCCATGCTTCCCTCCAACTTGCTCTTTGATGCCCCAGGCACACTGTCCTTAAACATGGTTCCTTAAACACTGTTCCTTAAACATGGTGAACTCATTCATGCCTCAGGACCTCTGCCCATGCTTTTCGCTTTATGGGGAACCCTTGATCCCCTACAAAGAACACTTATTACTCTGCTCTTCACATGTGCCTTCTGATCTGTCAGGTTTTGATTTACATGTCGCTTCCTCAGAGGGGCCCCATGACACTCTTATAAAGGTAAGTTTCCCTACCCCACTTTGCCCACACCTCATTATTTCCTACCATTACATCTTGTTGACACCTTTAGAGTTTATAACAAGATATAAATATGCAGGTTGGCAGTTTTTTTTCTTTTTGGTTTTGTACTTATTTCCTATTTATTTCTATTTATTTACTTCACTAGGCTGTGAACTTTTTGATGACAGAAACTTACACTATTTTATTCACCACCATGTACTCAGCTTTAAATATAACTCCTTGTATTCAGGTACACAATTGTGTTCAATAAATATTTGTCCAATGTATGGATACTTAAATATTCAAATTAAAAAAAAACCAAGTAGTGCTTTCTGAAGAGGTTCACAATAAATGGCAATGGAAACTGAAGAGATAATTATGTTATTGAGAGAGACACACACACAGAGAGAGAAAGAGATCATATGAATGTATTCTCCTCCCCACCCCAGGGAATGATCAACAGTCAGATGTTCTTAGCCTGTTGAGGGTCCTGAAAAACCACTTAGCTGTAGAGAAAAGCTCAATTACACAATGGAGATTAAAGTTTCAGAACTTGGGAATAATTACAAAGATGTTTTCCATTACATAAGCACTAGGAAAAAAAAAGAAGGAAAGAAAGACATGAAACCCAATGGCAAAGCATTTCAATGGTAATCCAATTATTACCTTTATTGCAATCACAGGGAAATTATTTCAAAGCCTCAGATCTTTGGTCTAAGTCCTTATTACTCATCACTTAAGAAAGTGGTTGAGAACTTCAGAATCCAAAGAACCCTGGATAGGGCAAGAATATTTTAAACCATCACACTATTACTAGAGTCTTGAAATGAAGGGATGACGTCTGTCTCATTATCCAAACACAGAGCACCAATGTTTCCTCCTCTGAGATGCATTTGTTATTTGTACAACTAACTTACCATTTAAGATCGTTAATCTTTCACTGCAATTATCTTTTTATGTATCTGTGGTTTATTCCTGACTTTATGTGATACATTTTGTGGCTAGGGATATGTTTAAACTTCTTTCCATTGTCTAAATAATCTTCTAGAGGGCTGTAGTGAACATCTATTAATCTTGCTACTCAGAGTCCGTTCACTTTTCTTTGAATTCAATATTTACCTTCCTCTGGGGAACCCCTCCACCTCTCCTCTCGAACAATGTGATTTGATGAGCTTAACCCCACTGCTCGTTTAAAACAACAAGCCTATTTCCTCTCCCAGGCATCAGTAATTGGTTGGGCACATGATTCCACATCAGGAAATATTTTAAAACTGTTCTGGGAGAAACACTTTCTTTTTCCCACTGGGTCTTAATGATGAAGCATATTGGAAGCCATCTTGGAAGCAATTGCTAGAGAGAGACTGCCTGGATATGGAGCCAACACTCAGAAATGGAAATGGGGAAACTCAGTCCTGGTCACGTCTGACTCCTGGGTCACACATCTGAAAAGAGTTAATTTTTGAATGCTTATATTACAGCAAGTAAATTTTCTTTAAAAAAAATAAAGACTTTGGGATTGGTTATTCTATCCATTGCAACCAAAATAATTCTTTTAAGTAGGATCCACACCCAATGTGGGGCTTGAACTCATGACCCTAAGGTAAGAGTCACATGTTCTATGAACTGAGCCAGCCAGGCACCTCATGCAACCAAAATAATTCTTGTACACAGTTGGCACTTCTCTATTGTTTTTAATTAATTCTGACCGGTTCACTCTTCATTTCCAGGCCTCTTATGGAAATCAGAAAACTTTCTTTTAATTTGATTAAAATGAAAGAATAAATCTTTGTCATGATGAATGTTCCTTACTCTTCTGGGACAATCATCTCTATTTGAAACCCACAAAAATTATTTATTAATATATTGCTATATCCAACCATTCATGATGTCTGAAACACTTTCCCTATTTCTGGAGGAAAAACAAAGTAAACCTCTAAATTTTATACTCATTTCAAATTTGAATGTGTTTCTTTATTCTGAAGAACGCTCTTCTTTGAAAAATTAAAAATGGATTTCTTTGTCTTTTGTCAACAGCTATGTATTTAACCAAATAGATCAGTGTAGTTACATACTGTAAGGGGCATAAAACTATTTAAAAACTGGAATTGACTTCTCAGAATTTAGAAGTTATAAATACTTTTAACATCAAGTGATTCAGATGTGTCAATGGAAAATGAAAATCATGTGTAATCCCACTCTCAGAGATAATCATTGACATTTTGATATATCTTTTCATACAATTTCTATATGTAGAGCTTTTTTTGTTAAATGAAGAAAAATCCTATTTTATACTCTGTATGCTTTGTTTTAATTTAATAATAACAATAGGGGTGCCTGGGTGGCTCAATCAGTTAAATGTCTGACTTCAGCTTAGGTCATGATCTCGTGGTTCATGGGTTTGAGCCCCATGTTGGTCTCTGTGCTGACAGCTCAGAGCCTGGAGCCTGCTTTGGATTCTGTCTCCTTCTCTTTCTGTCCCTCTCCTCCTCATTCTCTCACTCTCTCTCTCTCTTTCTGTCTCTCAAAAATAAGTAAACACTAAAAAATTTTAAGAAAATAATAACAATAAATGATGTGGCAATCTTTCCATGGCAACATATATATTCCATTGTGTGGATATACCATATCTTTTTTTTTTTTAATGTTTTATTTATTTCTAGGAGAGAGAGAGACAGCGTGAGCAGGGGAGGGTCAGAGAGAGGGAGTCACAGACTGAAACAGGCTCCAGGCTCTGAGCCGGCANATTTCTAGGAGAGAGAGAGACAGCGTGAGCAGGGGAGGGTCAGAGAGAGGGAGTCACAGACTGAAACAGGCTCCAGGCTCTGAGCCGGCAGTCAGCACAGAGCCCGACGCAGGGCTCGAACCCATGAACCGTGAGATCATGACCTAAGCGAAAGTCGGACGCTTAACCGACTAAGCCACCCAGGCGCCCCAATACCATATCTTTTTAATACTCCTCCCTTGTTAAAGAACATTCCAGTTAATTTCCTCACTTTATTTACTTATTATAAATGAGGTTGAGAAGTCATCATATTTACATAATTTTTTAAGAATAAAATCCAAAAGGAGTAAGAGCAGGGATATCTGAAAATTTGACACATATTTCCAAACTGCCTTTCAAGCCAGTTATACAATTCAGCCTTCTATGTAAAACAAAACCGTGTGTGTGAACACTCTTGTTATCTCTTACCCATCTCATGGGTGACACATGGTCCTACTTGCTGTTTCAGCTTGGATTTAATAGCTATGGGGTGAAACTCTTTTTAAATGGGCGAACTATCAGTTTTTCATTGCTGTATAAAAAAAGCACCTTAAGACTTTGGGACAATTGACTAGTGCTCAGGATTCTAGCTGTCAGGGGCGTGGTTCTGACGTCGCTGGGTTGGCTGAGCTCATTCATAAATTGCTTAAGGGGTACATTGTCACTCAGCTGGCGTGCCTTGGCTTTCTTCCACATGACCTCCCAACACTCAGCCGGAAAGTCTAAGGTGATTCACACCATAGAAGCAAGGTTCCAAGAGAAGGAACAGAATCATGCAAAGCCTCTTGATGCTAGGCTTGGAACCCGCCCAATGTTACATCTTCTTCTTTCTATTGGCCAAAGGAAGTCACAAGTTCTGGTGAGGCACAAGCTGTGGGCAATGAGATGTTGCCATGTATGCAAGGAGCTACAAACTCATATTGCACAGAGGTTTGGACACAGGAAGAGATTGATTGGGGTTGTTGGGTGTTTGTCCCTCCATCTACCATATATGTTCTCTTTACATTGATACATAATGAGGAGCACAAAACTTCCATTTAGCTCTTTTGAAACAAATGTATACTTTGGAAAGTATTTAAAGATTCTCACAATGTAAACAGTAGATCATGGCAGATTTATTTCTCTGTTTCTTGGGTTATTAATAAAAGCATCTATTTAATGATTTCTGTTATCTATATACTTTCTGCCACAGTTTTCATTCCAGATTAAACAAAGTAGGTTTTCTAAATGGGTTTTTGCCTAGGCTCACTAAAATCAATCCGTTAGCTCTGAATTTCTTTCTGTACACTTGCTGAAATCTACAATTACTCAAAGGATTGTTTCCACTCAGATGCACTTCACGAATTTTCCAGATTCTGATAAAAATATATTGCCCAGTGGAAAAATGTTTCCCCTTCAAATGGGTTTTCCCAGCATTGTATTTAGAGAATTTCCTTAAAAAATTTTCCTTGAGCATATTTCAAGTGCTGAGATCCTGAGGTGTGGGTACTTTTATTTTGTAAGGACACAAGTCTAAACGTCTAAACCAAACTGACTCCATGACAGGTTTTAAGTTTCCCCTCTAAACTAGAAGGCCTAAGTTTCAGCTACCCCGAAACTATCAGGCAGTTACACATTGCCCAAGGCAGGAGAAACCACCCTTGCAACACCCAATCAGGAAAGGCCAGCGACCACCCTCCACATTACTGAGGGAGAGGCCTATAGATAGAAACTATAGATAGGACCCTGTTACCTAATTTAAAGTTAACTCGTTAGTCACCGAACAAGACCCTAGGCTCGCTCTGTGATTGGTTGAATTTAAAGGTACTCTAAACGTTGTAATTGGATCCCGCCAAAAGTAACAAAAACTCTAGACAATGTGTATGGTTAAACCCGCGGTCAATAATGTGGAATAATTATGATTGGATCACTGTTCCCCTGCCACAACTTCTGTAACTCCCCCATCACAAACCCCAGAAAAACCCTACTCTGCTTTTGCTTGGGGCTCTCAGCACAGATCCACTGCGTTGGTGAGGTCTGGGAGCCTGAGGTTAAGCCCAAATAAATGCCCTTTGCTTTTGCATATGTGACTCGGACTCCTTGGTGGTCTTGAGATTTTGGGGAGATGGCGATCTGGGCATAACAATTTCAGAGAGGCATGCCACTTCATAGTCATTTGGAAGGAAGTCAAAGCTAGATGCTATATCCTAATTTTAATATGAGACCCTTCTTATTGAAAAGACAATTAGAAGAGATATACAGTCAAATGGTTAGGCTCCATATTTTCTATCTGTGCTGATTCCTAAGCAATATGGGATAAATTGTGAGTTGTACAATATTCCAGTTATCTGTAGGCAAGGTACCTACTTGCTTGTTCAGCAAATACAGGTACTTACCACATATTAAATGTCATAAAAAGCTCAAGGAAGACGCAAGCAGCAGGCCAGACCCTGTCCCTGGCCCTGTGGTTGACATTCTACCGTAAGATACAGAGAATGAAGCAGATGATTATAATAACATGCTCAGAATATCACGTACGGAATTCCAACTTCCGAGGCTGGCTACTTTTAAAATCTTAGAACGTAACTCTAGGAAAATATCTCAAGTTAGAAGAAAATATTAGATTTGTTTTTCTTAGCTTTGGAGGAATGTCAAGAGTGAAATGTAATTTCGTTTATAGGTAACATGCGTTTATGTTGCTGCCTTCTTTCTCCCTCTGGGTCTGACTGCTCCCCAGGGTTCAGGATCCACCGACTTTATAAATGCTGTGCCCTTCCTTCTGTTTCTCAGGCTCTCAGCTCTAATCTTACAAAACCACATCCAGAATAGAACGACTGATCTGGAACGAGGGGTCAATGTGACCTTCTATCTTGCTTAATAGTTTGAAAAATCCATTTCCTTCCTCAAAAAGATGTTCTCTATTAGGGCTTTTAAACACATATTTTCTGAGAAGATAGTAAATTTCTCTGAATTCCACATTCCGAAAGCTTAAATAGCTTTCTTTAATAGTTTGAAAAAAAATGCCTGAAGTCCTGTTGCCTACCTTTCTTAGATTCCTATTAATGAGAAATAAATCTAATGCATTATCTTCTTGTTCTATGAATCCTGCATGGCAGCCAGGTATAACTTAATGCTCTGTACTGTTTTTTTAAGGGTTTCTTTCTTAAAATTTTTTAATGTTTATATTTATTTTTGAATAAAGATAAAGAGGCAGAGCATGAGTGGGGGAGGAGCAGAGAGAAAAGGAGACACAGAATCTGAAGCAGGCTTCAGGCTCTGAGCTGTCAGCATAGAGCCCGAGGCGGGGCTCAGACTCACGAACTGTGAGATCATGACCTGAGCTGAAGTGGGTGCTTAATGGTCTAAGCCACCCAGGTGCCCCTAGCTACCAACTCTTCTAAGGTATTGTTTCAAGGTATTGGAAGAATACTTATCTTTCACCCTAGTCTGTCTGTCTTTCTTTCTTTCTTTCTTTCTTTCTTTCTTTCTTTCTTTCTTTCTTTCTTTCTTTTTATCTTAGCTTTTAAAATTGAAGCTAAGAATTTCACTCAGCCATTTGGTTTCTGGTGCCAAATGCTGCCAGAGTACCAGGTATTCAGTAACTACAAACACAATGAAGTTAGGGCAGCTGAGACAGAATATATTTAGCTTATAAAGAAAACAAATTGTTTTTAACCCAATACAAAAGCCAAGAAAACTAGAAAGGGGAGTAAATTAAAATTGATAATAAATTATTCAACAAAACCCAAACTAATGTCACCAGACTGGGTTTCATGATAAATTCCTGTGTGTAAATGGGTGGGGTTAATGGTGAAGGGGGGTTAGATGGTGAATGGGCAGGGTAGGTGAATTGGTGGGATGAATGGGCTAGTTAACTGGTGAATGGGTGGGGTGAATGGGCTGGTTAAATGGTGAATGGGGGCGGGGTTGTAAAACATCAAGTGATTTTCCAGTTCCAGTCCCTGTACTCATTGGTGCTTTGTTAAGTCCCCACTTTGTGTCCCAGGGATCTCTCAGCTGCCTTCCCTCAACAGAAGATGGAATCTGTCCACATCACCCTCAGCACAGGCCAGGCCTCTGCAGGCGAGATCGGAGGTGAGATGAGGAAGGGGCCAGCTCTTTCCCTCCTCCTTGTCCCTTGTTTTGGTTCTAGCTCTTCTGGGCTGGGGTGAGGAAGGGAGGTATGCAAAAACAGTGGCTCTTACCTAATTGGTGCCGTTGTAGTCCCCTGGGCTTCCTTGTCTCCCTGGCTCTAATCTTAGGTTGTCATCTAGGCCCACTGAGTAACAGTTGTACAAAAATTTGCTCTCAACGTGTGCCTGTGTGAGTTCTTTGAGAGCCCTTGTTGGATGAAAGGGACCTTCCCAATGCCCAAGGCCCTGAACTGTAGTTCACTCTCTTCCAATGATCCTCTACTGTACGATGCTCCATGCCTGTAGCCCTTACCAAATGACAGACCTCCTGGGATGGCCTCAAGCTCCCCACCTTCCCATCATTCACTGGGCCCATGGAAACCCTGGGCATTATTTGCCAGGTAGTGATAATACACATGGCTCCTTGGCCATAACTGGCTCCTCACTGCCATTTTCTTTGACTTCCTTTCTCCTGTGTGTAGACAGACACAGATGCCAACGGCATTAGCAGATGTGCAGCCCGGAGTAGAGGCCCGTCTCCCTCTTTTGCCAGAACCCACAGTCTCTGTAAGTGACTTTTCTAGAGTAGAGGTCAGCACACTTTTTCTGTAAAGGGCCAGAGAGTAAACATTTTCAGCTTTGCAAGCCATAGAGTCTCTGCTCTGACTGCTCAGTTCTGCCACGGTAGTGAGATGGCAGCCACAGAAAATATGGAAACCAGTGAGCGTGGCTGTGTTCCAACTAAGCTTTGTTTAGAAAACTAGATCACCGGCTGCATTGCACCCACAGGCTATCAGCTGCTGACTTCTGTCTCGGAACATCCCCCATTTAATTTCACGCAGGAGCATCCTATGGAGATGAGAGGGAAAGTCCAGGTCTCAGCACCACACAGTGGACTCAGGATAGAGATGCTTCTCTTTTCTCTCCTGTTATCATCCTCCCCTGTGGTGCTCACCCTGAGGTTCCTGCTTATGTTGAGCGTGGAGAAGCGTGGCAGAGGGAAGTTCAGTGAGGGCTGCAGAATGGATTGGGACACCTCTCCCACCACTGGAAACTCCTAAGAATGCGGGGAGTCTTCTTTGCCTTAGCTTGAAACCTGAGTCCTGAGCGTAGGCAAAGCCCCTCCCCCGCCTCCTGTGACACGATTTGCGACCGTGTTTTATGCTGCGGGTCAGCAGCTGGAAGAGGGGAGGTGATTCAGAGCCAGAGAAATCCAGCTGTAGCTCATCAAGGATGGCGCTCATTGACTTTGTTCTAATCTCAGTCTATCGCAATCGGGACAAAATTCTAATACTTTCCCCTAGAGCACGTTGCCCAAAATGTTGATTTTTTAAAAATGATGTTCCTTTTGCTTTATGATGATTTCTTTCATGAGTCATTAAAAGAGCAACTCTCACAAACAACAAACTGGTATGTGTAAATGGGTTTTAGGGATGACTGACTTTGTTTTGTGGGATGACATCAAAAGGTGACAGTTTTTATATTCTGTCGTCTCTGCATTTGTCTTGTTTATTTTATTTTTTAAATTTTTTAAACATTTATTTTTTGAGAGAGAGAGAGAGCGAGCATGAGTAGGGGAGGGGCAGAGAGAGAGGGAGACATAGATTCTCCAGGCTCCAGGCTGCTGTCAGCACAGAGTCCGACACGGGCTCGAACTAACCAACTGTGAGATCATGACCTGAGCAGAAGTTGGACGCTTAACCGACTAAGCCACCCAGGCGTGCCTTGTTTTGTATATTTTATTAAGTGCTTTCAGGCTGCAGGTACCTCTTGGAAACATGGCTTTTCTCCCAGCTAAATGAATAAACAGTGATTTCCTGCCCTTTGCATTCAGATGAGACATTCTGAACTACTCTCAAATGGGCCTGGGCTTTGAGTCATTGGACCAATGAAAACTGGTTTTAATGCAGAGCACTCCTCGCTGTGTCTGAAGACCCAAAAACGCCCAGTTAGTGACTCAGGAATTAGAGTAGGGGACAGGTGGGGTCAGGAGGAGGGAAAGTCATGAGAAAGGATGAGAGATCAGAGAACATTTGATCATCCACATTGGCTTCATTTTCTATTTGTTTTAATTATTGGAATTCTGCACAAGGTTTTGTTTAAAATATATTGTACCTTTTTAAGAATTTACAAACGATGCTTCTGATGCCTTGGTTTTCTCCAACCTGGTTTCTCCCCCCCAAAAAAAACAGCATTGTGTACACATCCCAAAATTTACCCCCCTAGGCAATGACTGATCTACATATCATAAATTTTGATATGCTATGTTTTCATTTTTATTCTGTTCAAAAATTTTTCTAATTCCATCTTTAGCCCATGTCTGGTAAGAAGTTTTTGTTTAATTTCTAAATATTTAGATTTTCCAGGTGTATTTTTTAATGTATATTTATATTGGGGGGGTGCAGAGAGAAAGGGAGACAGAGAATCCCAAGCAGACTCTGTGCTGTTAGCATAGAACCTGATGCAGGGCTCGAACTCACAAAACGTGAAATCATGACCTGAGCTGAAATCAAGAGTCAGATGCTTAACTGACTGAGCCACACAATCACCCCAACGTGTTTTGTGTCCTGCCTTCTAACTCAATTCTGTTATGATTCCAGAACATATTCTATAGGAAATCAGTCCTTATAAATATGTTGAAAATTTTTATGACTCAACACATTATTTATGTTGATGTTTGTTTCATGTGCACTGAGAAGAATATGTATTCTGCTTTTGTTGGTTTTAGTGTTGCATAAACCTTAATTAGGTAAAGATGATTGATAGGATTGTTTGTATCTCCCTTCTGATTTCAGTCTGCTTATTCTCCCAAATACTGAGACCGGAGTGTTTAAATTTGCAACTATTAACTGTGAAATTCTCAATTTCTTTTCTCAGTTCTGTCAGTTTTATTTCATGTATTCTGAAAGTTTCTTGCTATGCACGTTACACATTTAGAATTGTTATGGCTTCCTGATTAATTGACCCTTTATATCTATAAAATATCCCTCTTTATCTTTAGAAATATTTCTTGTTCTGAAATTTACTTTTCCTGATATTTATAGAGCCATATTATCTCTCCTATGATTATAGTTTATATGGTCTATTTTTCATCCTTTAACATTTAAAGTATAATAAATACATGTATTTATATTTAAAATGACTTTCTTTTATATAGCATATCGTTTTGTCTTGGCCCTGGATCCAGCTGATAGTTTTCCTTTTTCATTGACAAGTTAGGCCATGTATACTTAATATAATTATCAATATGCTTGTATTAAAACTTGCTTGTGTTTTCTATTTTCCTATCTATTATATGTTCCTTTATTTTCTTATTTTGCTGCTTCCTTTTGGATTTGTAGAGTATTTTTCAGAGTTCCATTTATTGCCTCCATGGCTTACCTTTTCTTTTCCTTTCCTTAGTTTCTATAGGTTTAATTATATGTACCTTTAACTTCTCATAGTCTATCTCTAAATGCAACTTACCACTTCTGTATGATGAGGGAACTTCACAGCCAGTGTACTGCTTTCTTTCTTCCTGCTCTTTTTGCCATACGTTTTACTTCAACGAATTTTGTGATCTCCATAATACATTGTCTTATTTTGGGTTAACCAGTCATCTATATTTTAAAGATATTTGAAAAAAGAAAAAAGTCTCATATTTACCTACATATTTATGATTTTCTTCATACCTTTGTGTGGACTTTCATTTCCACCTGATATCATTTTCCTTCTGCTTGAAGAATTTCCTTTGATATTCTTTGAAGTGTAGTTCTGCCAAACTCTCTCAACTTTTGTTTTGCCGTAAAATGTCTATTTTTCGTCTTAAACATACAAGATTTTTTTTTTTTTTTTTTTGCTGGATATAGAAATCTGTGTCAGCCTTTTATTTCTTCCAGAAATTGCCATTCAATTGCCTTCTGGCTTTTTGAGTTTTTATGAGAATGCAGAAGTTATTCATAGCTTTGTTTACCTGTTGGTAATGTGCTGTTTACCCTTGCTGTTTTATGATTTTCTCTTTACCACTGATTTTCACCAGTTTAGTTTTGATGTCATTATTATCATTTTATTTGTGATTTTTCTTCCAGGGATTTTTTTTTTTAATTTTTTACAAATAGTTTATTGTCAAGTTGGTTTCCATGTAACACCCAGTGCTCATCCCCACAAATGCCCTCCTCCATGCCCATCACCCCCCTCTCCCCCACATCCATCAGTCCTCAGTTTGTTCTCAGCATTCAAGAGTCTCTCATGGTTTGCCTCTCTCCCTTTCCCCCACCATTTCTCCCCTTCTTCTCCCCCATGGTCCTCCGTTAAGTTCCTCCTAATCCTCCTAAACGTGCAAACATATGATATTTGTCCTTCTCTGTCTGCCAGAGAATTTTTTTAAATATTTATTTATTTTTGAGAGAGAGTGAGAGAGACAGAAGGCGAGCAGGAAAGGGGCAGAAAGTGAGGGAGACATAGAATCCAAAGCAGGCTCCAGGATCCAAGCTCCAAATTCTCAGCACAGAGCCTGACATGGGGCTCAAACCCACAAACTGTGAGATCATGACCTGAGCTGAAGTTGGATGCTTAACAGACTGAGCCACCCAAGTGCCCCTCTGCCAGGGAATTTTTGAGCTTCTCGGATCTATGATTATCTCATTTCCATAAAATTGGGAAAATTTCGGCCATGTTTCCTCAAATGTTTTGTCTGCTATCCCTTCCTTCTTGAACTCTAATTACATGTATGTTTCACTATTTGCTATTGTCCCACAGGAAATGAAGATCTGTTTTTACTTTTTACTGTTTCATCTTTTTCTCTTGCAGTGCAACTTGCACAGTTTCTACAGTGGTGTCTTCCAGGTCACTAATCTTTCTTTCTGCAATATTTAGCTTGTTGTTAAGTACACTTGATGATTTTTTAAAATTTCATATGTTGTATTTTTCACATCTAAATTATCCATTTAGTTCTTTGTTAGACCTTTCATTTCTTTCCCCATAGATTTGTTTTTTTCTAAATTGTTGAATATACTTATAAAATGAATTTAAATGCTAGGTCTATTATTGATGACATTTCTTGATTTGTTCCTATTGACTAATGATTATTCCAATTTTGAATTACGTTTTCCTACTTCTTGGCATGGTTGGCAATTTTTGGTGAGTTTTGATAGAATGTTGGACATTATTAATGTTAATTTGATGAGGGCTATTGTCTTCCTTTAAAAAAGTATTGAACTTTGTTTTGGCGGCAAGTTTAATTGCTTGATCTTTCCCAGGCTTGCTTTTAACACTTGTTCTTATAATTCTAGCGTAACCTTTGCTCCAGAAGTACACCTGTCTTACCACTATGATATCTGTGGATCTGTCTTCAGTGCTCTAATTTCCCAAGATCTCTTCACTGTGACTAAGTGAAATTCATATGGCCACAACATGAGAATTCTCAGAACTCTGCTCCATTGCCCTATTGTTGACAAAATTTGGGGTGCAACAGGAGAACTTTTAGGCTGAGTGATTTGTTTCTACATTGGGACTCTTGCAGATCTCCAAATACCCTTCTAACCTACCCTGTCATGTAAGGCTTATGTGATTTCTCCTGGGCTCCCCCCAACCTTTTTATCTAAGGCAGGCTTATCTCTATGTCTGCCACCCTCAGTAAAGATGCTGTTTCAGCCCTTTGATCAGCTATGAAGGGCTTGTTTTTCTGTTCAATTCCATTCATCCAGAATGGCCCTTGTCTAACACTCTTTGTTCCCTCTTTAGAGAAATATTATTTGGGTTTTCTGAGTTCTCTTGTTGTTATCATGAGCCAAAGATACATCATGATCCTCCACCTCCTAACTGAACAGAGGTCTTTGAATTTTTTTTTGTTTTGAATTTAATGATGGGTTTTAATTCCCGTCATAGCTGAATAAATTACTGCACAAATGCAAATTCATCAAAATGGAGTCATGCGTTACTGGCTGTACTTAGATCATCGTAATGTTTCTTAAAATGATTTTTATCTTACTTACCAGTTTATGTAAAGTACTTGTCTTATAACTTACTCTATGTCTCTGATATGAATCAGTTACCTTGTATACAAACTGATCTGAACTATATATGAGAGAGAGACTTACATATGTCGTTGTATGTGTATATTTCTTATCTAACATGAACATGCACACACACTCACGTGCACAAGCACACATATCACACAGGCAAAGATGTGCTTAAAATCCATCGAAACTCTTCCAATGGAAGGTCCTTCGGTATGTTTTTAAAAATGCCATATCCAAAGAGAGTCATAGTTGTGTAGATGACACACACATTCTCAGCCATAAAATCACACAGCGATGGACACAGTTCAAAGCATCCATTTTCAAGATGTGCTTTCCATTTAACAAATTTCTTCTGAAAAGAAGCAGTTACTTTCTTTTTAGATAAACAAACTATTTTTTTCCCCGAAGGCAGATTAAATGTGGGGCTTTTTCTTTATAAAATACTATCTGGCCTGCAGCCTTGCAATAATCTTCACATGGATGGTACTTGTATAATGCTCTCTACATTGCTTCATGATGGGCTTACCTGAAATAAACCTGGACCAGCCCCCACTCCATGCCCTATTGAAAAACCTCCACGGAGCCTCAGTTGGTTTGTTGGGTTCCAGATGAGTGCTAACCTCCTTAGGGTGCAGATATTCAAGGTCATCCCAAACATTCCTAGTTATATACATGTCTCTCAGTCTTGTCTGTTTCTCTGGGCGTGGATCATCTTTCAAGCTTCTGCACACTTGCATATGCTGTGTTCCTTTGCCCAGAACCTTCTTTCTCTTCTTTCTAAGAAGTTTCTATTCGTCCCTTAAAGATCTAGTGTACATGTCAGCCTCTCTGAGGAAATGGTCCCGATTCTCATTAACAGAGCTGACTTTTTCCACCATGACAATCACACTTCCTGCTCTGTGTAAAGCTGTTCAATACTGTGCCATAATCATCTACAGGACAGATCTGTTTCCCCAGCGAGCCAGTGAGCAGCCTGAGTGAGTGGTCTTGCCCACCTTTGATCCCCAGTGCGCAATGAAAGGACTGGGACCAGGGAGAAGCTTGACAAGTGGTGTCAAATGAACAAATGGAGCAGGTTGATGATGCCAAACAAAGAAATTACGTCACGATAAAATTTTCCAGTGTTTTCCTTAAACGTTCCCATTTCCTTTTATGATAGAACTAGAAAGAACTCAAGTGAGGTCAGATTATCAACAATTGGATGGCTCATTTTCCTTGCTGGACTTTTCCAGCAAGAGGAAGATGGCAAGTTCCCATGTTAGGCTGCAGCTGCTTTTAGTTTGAGTTGCTCTGTTTTCAGCAACATGTCTGATGATTAACTGCTAGAATTCAATAATGAACCGTGAGATGAAGTGATGACTGAAGATTAATTTCAAGAGGCAGTCTTAAGTTAAGTGAGGAAGAGTTTTTGCGGGGCTGGGGAGTGGGGAGTGGGGCAAAACTCAAAGTATTATTTATGGTCTTATCAGTGGTATAACTGGGAATAATAGATGAAAATTAAGAGAAGGGCATTCTCAGAGGAAGATAAGAAAAATCCTCCAGACAGTGAGGCCTACTAGACTGTGAAATAGGCTTTCAAGTAAAGTGATGGAAACACAATCTCCTGAGACATTCTAAATAAAGGGACAATGGACTAGAAAGTACTTTGCAGAGAACTCTGGGTTGATAGCTGGAGCACGAAGTGGGGGGGGGGGGTGATGACCAGATGTGGCCCATAGGCAGCCTGCATGCTCTGAAGACAGGAGGGCCAGCTGAGATCTCAGAGTCCCCAAAAAGATGTGCTTACGGCAGAAACAGGGCAGTGTTCATAATGGGAGAAACACAAGACTCAGAGCTACCATTAAACCCAGGCAGGGATTTTCAGATTAGTAGAAAAAGCTAGTTAGCATCAGACATTGACAATGGAGAAGTTTGGATGGAAAGCGTAGATTGAGATCGCAGAAGAGTGTGCTGGATTAGAAGAGTGTACTCTTGGATGTAACGGGTAATAGGGAGCTAGAGCGAATTCCTACACCAGAAACTGGCTCTGCACAATCAAATGCACACAGTCACTACAGTCTTTCTGTGGGAGAAGGCAGTGGAGGCTGGGACAAGGAGCCACTTGTCTCTGTAAAGCCCAGCCTCTGGAAGAGAATGAGGATTTGCTGAATGTTTGTTGAGTGAAGGAGAGAATGAAGGATCAGCATTACATCATCAAAGCACAGCTGTAAAGAAGATGAATTTTACCATAGGGAGCAGCACACCTCAGAAGCGAGAAGCCAGAGTTGGGGCAGCGGTCAAGGGCTCCGACAGCATATGACACAGAGTACCAGCTTTCAAACATTTTGTCCAAGTTAAAAATATGGGTTATTGTAACTCAGTAGATACGTACCCACACCAGCACGCACATGCCTGTCACAAAACAACGTACAAAATAATATTAAGTATGCTGTGGTGTGAAATTACTTTTTGTATTTTATTTTATTATGATCTGTAATGTTGGCTGAGAGACGCTGAATTGATTTGGTGACGGCCTAATAATGGGTCACAGCCTGTAGTTTGAAAAGCACTGATCTGGTAAATAACCAATTAACTACGATCAGATAAGACCCAATAAGCAGGATACATCCTTGAAGAACCTAGGAAAGTACAGTTTTTCCTAAAGTGGGAAATTCCCAGCAGCCAACCTGGTCAGACATGGAGGTACAGGCAGTCAGATGGAATAAAGTACTTTTCCCTCTCACGAGCTGTGAAAATTGTCCATTTGAGGGGCACCTGCGTGGGTCAGTTGGTGAAGCATCTGACTTCAGCTCAGGTCATGGTCTTGTGGTTTGTGGGTTTGAGCCCCAAGTCGGGCTCTGTGCTGACAGCTCGGAGCCTGGATCCTGCTTCAGATTCTGTGTCTCCCTCTCTCTCTGCCCCTCCCCTACTCTCTCTCTCTCTCTTTCTCAGAATGAATAAACATTAAAAATTTTTAAAGAAAAGAAGGAAATTATCCATTTGAACCTGCCACACTCTCTGTTGAACTTTATACCTTTCAGAATACTGATCTCAGACCACCTCACACCAGTCAGAGTGGCTAAAATGAGCAAATCACAGAACTCTAGATGCTGGCGAGGATGTGGAGAAACGGGCACCCTCCTATACTGTTGGTGGCAATGTAAACTGGTACAGCCCCTCTGGAAAACAGTGTGGAGGTTCCTCAAAAAATTAACAGTAGAACTCCCCTATGACCCAGCAATAGCACTGCTAGGAATTTACCCAAGGGATACAGAAATGCTGAGGCATTGGAGCACATGCACCCCAATGTTCATAGCAGCACTCTCAACAATAGCTAAAACATGGAAAGAGCCTAAGTGTCCATCAACGGACGAATGGATCAAGAAGATGTGGTTTATCTATACCATGGAATACTACATGGCAATGAGAAAGAATGAAATCTGGCCATGTGTAGCACCATGGATGGACCTTGAGGGTGTTATGCTGAGCGAAATAAGTCAGGCAGAGAAGGACAAATATCATATGTTTGCACGTATAAGAGGATTAGGAGGAACTTAACAGAGGACCAAGGGGGAGAAGAAGGGGGAAATGGTGGGGGAAAGGGAGAGAGGCAAACCTTGAGAGACTCTTGAATGCTGACAAAAACTGAGGACTGATGGATGTGGGGGGAAGGGGGGATGGGCATGGAGGAGGGCACTTGTGGGGATGAGCACTGGGTGTTATGTGGAAACTAATTTGACAATAAACTATTTGTAAAAAAAAAAAAAAGAATACTGATCTCAGGACATCTTTAGGAAATTTATTAGGAGACTCTAGGTGTGAGAGTCAGATAAATGCCCAGTGGATTGTTTTGATAGCTCAGAATAAGGCCAGGATACTGCAGGCATCTCAGAAGAAAAGGTTATTGTATTTTCTATTTTTGGCTGAGAATATATTGTGAGCCTTCTATTCTGAGACAGAGTTGGACTGAATTTGAGCATTAGACATTAATCATACATGTTTTCATATCCCAGGGTGTTTTCTCCGTGACCATCTCTTCCTACAATCTTTTACAGTCCCTTGTAGTCCAAATCTCTTGGCTAAATATGTTTATAAGTTGTTCTGGTTTTCTGTTGCTCTCTGCACTGACAGACACATCGGAAGCCATTTTGCTATCTTAGCTTCCTAACGGGCCTGTTGATGTAATTCTCCCTTCATTTCTTAATAGGTTTAGAATGATCCCCCTGGGTATTCATTTCTCTCCTGACACAACAGTAAAAGGGCATCTTCCTTCCCTTTATCCCCCTGGCTGACAATAATATCTTCTTTCTCTTTCTTGTCCTTAATTGACACTGTTTAGACTCATAGGGATCCTTTATCCCTCTTCCTTCCTGGTGGTTTTTTAAGAAACTACCTATGTTCACACCTCATTTGTCTCAGGGCATTCCCCTGTGAAGCTCTCCTGGCAGTCACTCTGTCCTTTGGAAGCTCTTTTTCCATCTTGGCTTCCCCTCTGGGTCTTAATTATGTGTTTCTGAACATTCTCCTGCTTTCCTATAGACACATGGATGATGATGCACTGGGGTTTCAATTAATGGATGCCCTAGGAGAAAAGGCCTTTATGATCCACTGTGTTTGTATTTTAAAAAGAGCAAAACAAAATAATTGTTACAAGTCTTGGGAAACGGTGTCGGTTTGCTTTCCAAGCTCAGCGGAGACAGATTATCATTTACCGTCTTTCTTTATGAAGCGGATAATGATCGTGTTGGATGTTTGTGTGGTAGAATTGAAAGAGTAGAGGTTTCAGAGGGGATAAGCTTAGGTTTTAATACTGGGTCTGCTACTCATTTGTTTGTGGCGTTGGTCTGGCTATTTAATAGAATGATGGATTAAGTGAGATGATGTATCATGAGTGCCTAGCACAATGGTTCTCAAACTTTGATGGGTATATTAATTGCCTAGAAATTAATGAAGAATGCAGAAGGCCACGTGCATTGAGATAAGATAAGGTTCTTTGTATTTTTACTGAGACTCTCATGTGATTCTCATACACTCGAGCTTGAGAAACACTGGTCCAACATACTATAGACTTTCAATCTCTTTTGCCCTATTTCACACTCAGAATAGTTGAAACGTGATCTTAAGCATTTGAAAGGGAATTCATTTGGACTTAAACTTGAGTTTCAAGGGCCATAGATGTGGAGAGGAAAGGTATTATATGAAGATAGATCTATTTTATATCTCCAATATGTAACCCTAGAACCAGATTTTGGCCAGATCATTCTGCTAAGGTTTCAATGCCTGGATGGTAGTTGTCATCTCATGCATGTTGATAGAAAAATACACTCTAGAAATATGTGGCCTTATACATCACAGATATAACAGAAAAGAAGAAATGCAACCACGTAGTTGTAAGTGATATGTATAGGATTTAAAGCAGACTGTGATTAATTAATAATGTATATTGGAAACCCTAGGTCAGTCACTGAAAAATATTTAAAAGAGGCATACAAAGTAAAAGAAAAATGGAGCAAAATGATTACACAGAAAGATGAAAGGGAAACAAAAGAACAGATAAAACAAAGAAAAGATACAAAGATGGTAGATTACCAGTTTTCAAAACACAACTTTTTCATTTACTCTTGTTTTTCTGTTTCCACTTATTGATTTCTTCCTTTTGTTTGCCTTGAGTTAAATTTTTCCTTTTTCTGGTTTCTAAGGTTGAGGCTTAAGTCATTGATTACAGATCTTTTTCTACTTTTCTAGAATGAGCATCAACTGCTGTAAATTTCCCTAGAAGTTCCTCTAAAGCCACACCCCATAAATTGGATGCATTGGGCTCTTAGTCTTTCATTTCAAAGGTTTTTAAAATTTCCATTGTGATTTCCTTTTTGGCCATGAAAAATGTGTCATTTAATTCAATTTCTCTCTTCTGTTCTTTCCACAGACCAGTGAAAACTGTCTTCAGAAATTTTGTTCTATACTTATTGTTCTTAGTGGCTTTGTTTTAAGAGCATGGAGGCTAAAATGACTTACAGGGATTTTTGGCTTCTTTGCTTTTACTTTTCCTCTGTGTTATCTATTCTCTGAATAATGGCCTCCCTGAACTGCTAAAAATGTAAATACAGAGGTAGAACTGAGGTGACAGAGTATGTGTTCAATGAGTACACAAATTAATGAGTGAATCATTTTGCTTCCTAAAATGTTTCCATGACTTGGCTGCACTTAAAATAAAATCTACCCTTTTCCATGGAGCCTGTGAGTGTTTGCAAAATCTCGCCTTTTCTTAAGTCATCTGTACCCCTCCCCTTTCCTGCATTGTCTTACGCCCTCTGCTTTGTTCATTTCTCTCGTGAAGGTTTTCCTGTCATGGCACAGCTACACCCATACTACGGGTAAGACACATGGGGCTAAACAGAGTGTATTTACCCTGGCCCAGACCTATGCCCCGGCTCTTCACATAGATACACCATCTTAATACTTCATCTTAAATGGAACCTCCTCAGGCCATCCACAGCCATATCATCCAAAGTGCCTTCCCCACTGATTCTATATTATGTATATTGTTGATTTCTCCCTACATGATGATCAATAAAAGAATAGTAATGTTATTTTGCATCTTTACCTGTTTATCCTGCTTCCCCATACTAAAATGTAAGCTCCAGAGAGCATGGCCATGTCTGCCATGTCATGGATGATAAAGTTGGTAATTATGCTGAGGAAGAGTTACTCTTTTTCTTTTCACTTTTTATTATGAACCTTTCAAACATACATGAAAATGGAGAACGGTACGGTTAACCTCCATACCTATCACCCAGTGTCGACGTAATTGACATGTGGCCAACCTTGTTTTGTCAATGCCACCTTCGCTTTCACTTACTTGATCATTATAAGGCAAATTCCAAACACTGTATCATTCCATCCATAAATATATCATGATACATCCCTAAAAATAAGAACACTTTTTAAACATAACCATAATGCCGTTGTGACACTTAAAAAATTAACAACACTTTCTTAATAGAATGTAATATTCAAATGTTACATATTCAAATTTTTCTTGATTAAGAGTTGGTTTGTCCAAATGAAGACCCAAGTCCACCATTTGCTCTGGGGAATATGTAACTCTTTCTCTTCTGTCTTGTGTGTGTGTGGTTTTTTATAGTTTTATGTATTTCTAAGAGAGAGAGAAAGAGAGCGTGAGCAAGGGAGGGTCAGAGAGAGAGGGAGACACAGAATCTGAAACAGTCTCCAGGCTCTGAGCTAGCTGTCAGCACAGAGCCTGATGCGGGGCTCAAACCCACAAACTGTGAGATCATGACCTGAGCCGAAGTTGGACGCTTAACCGACTGAGCCACCCAGGCGCCCCAACCTCTGTCTTGTGTTTTAATTACAGTTCATTTGCCAAAGAAACTGCTCATTGATTTTATAGATGGTTCTACATACTGGCCTTGGATGGCTACTTCTTTTTTTATCCCCAATACTTTTAGAAACCGAGATATAATTCCTATATCACAACATAACCCTTTAAAGTGTATAGCTAAGTGAGTTTTAGCATATTTGCAAAGTTGTGCAGCCATCAGCATTAATTTGCAGAATATTAAAAAAAAAATCTCTTATGTCTACCTTTGAGAGAGAGAGACAGAATGAGTGGGGGAAGGGCAAAGAGAGAGGGAGACAGAGGATCTGAAGCAGGCTCTGCGCTATCAGTGCAGAGTCCACTGTGGGGCTCGAACCCACAAACCAGGGAGTCATGACCTGAGCCGAAGTCAGAAGCTTAACTGACTGAGCCATCGAGGCACTCAACACCTCATTCCTCATTAATGACTGAATAATATTTCATTGTACGGATATACCACATGTTTTTATGCATTCATCAGTTGATGGGCTTTTGAGTTGTTTCCATTTGTTGGCTGTGATGAATAATGGTGCTATCAATGCACACACACAATTATGTGTATGTATATGTTTTCATTTCTCTGGGGTCTATAACTAGGGGTGGAATAGCCAGGTCATATGATATTTCTGTATTTAACTTTTTTTTTGTAGAGTGTGAGCGGGGGAGAGGAGAAGAGAGAGAGAGAGAGAGAGAGAGAGAGAGAGAGAGAATCTTAAGCAGGAAGCAGGCTCCATGCTCAGTGTGGAGCTTGATGTGGGCCTCAATCCCAGGATCCTGGGATCGTGACCCTAGCTGAAATCAAGAGGTGGACACTCAACTACCTGAGCCACCGAGACAGCCCTGTGTTTACCTTCTGGAGGAGTTTTCAAACTGTTTCTAAAGTGGCTGCAACATTTTATTATCCCACCAGCAATTTATGATGGATCCAGTGTCTTCACATCCTCATTGACATTTGTCGTTGTCCATTAATTATAGTCACCCTAGTGGGCATGAAGTGGTGTATCATTGTCATTTTGATTTGCATTTCCCTTGTCACCAATAATGTTTAGAATATTTTCATGTGTTTATTGACCATTGGTATACCTTCTTTGGAGAAATATCTATTCAAATCCTTTACCGATTTTTAAATTGGGTTGGTTGTCTTTTTGTTGTTGAATTATAAGTGTTTATATAAAATGTGTGATTTGCGAATTTCTGTACTCTCTCTGTTGGTTGGTTGTTCACTTTCTTAATGATATCCTTTGAAGTACAAAAGTTTTAATTTTGATAACTACAACCTATTCATTGGTTTTCTTCTGTAATTTATGCCCTCAGGGTCATATTTATGAAACTATTATCCAGTTCAATATCATGAAAATACTTATGGTTTCTTCTAAGGGTTTTATAGTTCTGGCTCCTTCCATTTATGGCCATGATCTATTTTGAGATTTCTGTATCTGGTGTGTATATGTGTGTGTGTGTGTGTGTGTGTGTGTGTGTGTTATAAGGAAGACACATAGCTTCTTTCTTTCACATGTGAATATCCAATTGTCTCAACACTGTTAAAAAGATTGGTGTCCTCCCCCCACTGAATTATCTTGGCAGCATTGTTAAAAATCAATTGACCATTAGTATAAGTTTTTCTTTCTGGATTCTAAGTCCTACTCCACTGATCTATATGTCTATCCTTTTGCCATTAACATAATATCTTGGCTGTAGCTTTGCAGTAAGTTTGAAATTGGAAAATGTGGGGACGCCTGGGTGGCTCCGACGGTCAAGTGTTCAGTTTCGGCTCAGGTCATGATCTCACAGCTCGTGAGATTGAGCCCTGCATTGGGCTCTGTGTGGACAGTGTGGAGCCCGCCTGGGATTCTCTCTCCATCTCTCTCTGCCCCTCCCCACTTCAAAATAAATTAATAAACTTAAAAAAATAAGATAAGACTAGCTCCTTATTTAAAAAAAAAGAAATTGGGAAATGTGGATCCACTGAGTTTTTCTTCTTTTTCAAGAGTGTTTTAAAACTTTTCTGGGTGCCTCCTAGCTCCATATGAAATTTAGAATCATCTTGTCAATTTCTGCAACCAGGTCATATTATTGCAAGTTCATGTGCCAATGCCCCCCAAAATTCTTAGTGCTTACATAGAGGAGTTTTCAGCTGTTTTTACTTGGCCATTCCTACCTACATCATGCCCCCAAATTTACTTCTGTATGTCATAGCCAGAAGTAACTGCAGACTTTCATCTGGTTTACCTCTATAACTTTATAGGCATAGGGCTGAAAAATAGAAGATGTGACTTCTTTGTTCTGAATTTAAAAGTTTTCAACATTTTCTCAACTTAGAAGTCCTTAATAGCAGGGAGTTTTTTTTTGTTCACTGTTTATCCATAGATCTTGGTATTGGATCTGGGACATGTCACACGTGCAAAATAAAATATGTTGACATGGCTATTTGTTCATATAGTGGTGCACTGGCGCCCTGTGCTATGTAGTTTATAATTCATTTGGGAGAATAGAAGGTCCCTGGGGCCAACATTGGGCTGTGCCTGGGGTTATATTCTGTTGGGTACCAGAAAATTGTCAGTTATGTGTGGGAATTTTATAGCCTTTTCAGTGTGGATATGAAATGCTTTTATAATTTTGGAATGCCTCAGCTTATATCTGGGTTAGTATAGATTTAGCTCAATTTCTCAATCTCTGAGCTTTTCATTTATAATAATCACTTTAGGGGCACCTGGGTGGCTCAGGTAGTTGAGCATCTGACTTCCGCTCAGGTCATGATCTCATGGTTCGTGGGTTCAAGGCCAGCGTTGGGCCCTGTGCTGACATCATGGAGCCTGGAACCTACTTCGGATTCTGTGTCTCTTTCTCTCTCTGCCCCTCCCCTGCTCGTGCTGTCTCTCTGTCTCTCTAAAATGAATAAACATTAAGAAACTTTAGATTAATCACTTTAAGAATAAGATTGAGAACTTTTAAAAGCCTGAAATACATTCTGAAATATATTTTTAGAAATAATAGTGGGAGGCACCTGAGTGGCTCAGCCTATTAAGCGCCAGACTCTTTTGATGTTGGCTCAGGTCATGATCTCATGTGAGTTGAGCCCTGCGTCAGGCTCCCTGTTGACAATTTGGTGCAGAGCTTGTCTGGGATTCTGTCTTTCTTCCCTGTCTCCCTGCCCCTTCCCTGCTCACTTTCTTTCTATAAATAAATAAATAAATAAATAAATAAATAAATAAAACTTTACAAAATCATAATGGGAAGCAATTGCTTTTAGGATAGTTTTATTTATTTTAATTTTTTAAAATGTTTTTATTTATTTCTGAGAGAGAGAGAGAGACAGCGTGAGCAGGGGAAGATCAGAGAGAGGGGGAGATACAGAATCTGAAGGAGGCTCCAGGCTCCAAACTGGCTGTCAGCACAGAGCCCGATGTGGGGCTTGAACCCGCCTACCATGAGATCATGATCTGAGTCAAAGTTGGAGGCTCAACCAACTGAGCCACCAAGGGGCCCCTCTTTCAGGATAGTTTTAATGTGTCATAATTCTTTGATAACTATGAAACCATTCACTCAATTATTCATTTATTTATTTACAGATATTTATTAAATATTTAATCATTGACTACTAGGCGTTATGCTAAGTGCTTGGGACACAATGTGACAAGGACAAGGATGCTCTCCTCCCCTCTTAGGAAATAAACAGCAACTTGAATCCAAGCAGAAGATGAAAATCAAATCACCAGAGTACCCAATCCCCAACCATTCTGGAAATAGACACATATTGATGTGCCATTGCAGAGTATCTTCTGGCATCCAGCACGTTCTTAGGAGAGGTGGGAAATCTTTTCCAATAATTCTCCTATACTCTGCTCCTACTTCTTGGCCACTCGGGGTCTCATTATTTCTCCAAGAATTCCGGTGTGGATTCTCCATCATTCTCTAGATTCTTTCCTTTTTGCCCCCTTTCCATTTATTTTGTTCTTTCTCATTCCTCGCGTGAAAAATGTGTTGACGTGTGTCTTTATTGACATGGCTTGTGTCTTCAATGCAGAGGACAGGGTATGAGGGAAGAATATATAAAGAGCACCACAAAAGGGATGATGCCATTCAGAGACTTCAGGACCTCCCTTACTCATTGATGCCTGATATTTCATAATTAGAGATTCTTGTTTCCAAAGGGTATGGGTCTGGCTACCAGGTAAACATCCCTGGGGAAATAATTGTTTTGAGTCTTATAAGTCATTTGTGTATGGAGTTTATTTAGATGTTTTCTGAAAACAGGTTTTGGTTGGAAAGATGGAAAAAACGTGAGCAGTAGGCAACTGAAATTATTAGCAGGGGACGTAGGGACATGAGGTTGACGATACCATGGCTACAAAAGAGAAACAGGTCATCTCTTCAAGCAGAACTCAATTTACTGTACTTCAAAACTGTATCATTAAGTTCTCTTAAAATGCTATGTGAAACAGGACGTTAACAGGTAAAATTAGGTTCGTGATAAGAACTCAAGTTCTACTGAATATAACCCTGGGGAGTAAGAGCGACATGGGTTATATGAAAAAATTTAGAACCCCTCATCCATATTCAATATCTTTGATGTATTCCTTCCTGCAAGCCCCTCCCCATTTCAATCTTGAGGATGAGAATTTCTGACATTCGGAGTACAGAGCATTGAAGTCGGTGGACTCAACATCAAGATTAAAGAAAAACATAAAAAAGGATTTTGGAATGCTCAAAAAAAGCATTGAAATTTAGAGACAGGTCACTTGCTAAAATGTGAGATCCCTGGGATACTCTTTCTGCATTCTACACATGGCCCTGGAAGTTTCTGTACAAATATCCCCACTGTCCTCAAGAACGCAGCCCAGGTTCTGATCATTAATTATTCTTGAGCGTCAGTAGGCCTGTTTCGATCATTTTTTCAATTTTAACTGATTGATTTTAATGATAGGTTTTACAACCACATTAAACAATACATTTTTTAATATGAAAGAAATGCCTTACGTGAACCCCGCGTTTAAATGAATAGCAGTTGTGCAAAATCGTGTGTGATACCATCCAATATAAAATATGTGGACATAACAATTACAGGCCATCTGTTAAATTGGCATCTTGCTTGTACAGGAATGAAATTTCAATTAAGTTTTATTATCAGGAAGTGTAAATGACAGATCCCATACGAAAGTCCATCGCCAGTAAACTGTCTAAATAAAGAGTGAGATGTCATACAGTTAATGAGTTGGATCAGGTTCCCTGATTACATACTTTGTAAATAATGTGTTGTTGTTCACCAGCTCTTGGAAGCGAGTTCTGCTGGTGAGCGCGGTGGTCGTTTTTTAAGTGATGCCCATATGGGAGGTAAATTGAAACAGTTGTGCGACACGGTCCAGAGTTGTCTGGTTAATGTTGATCCACCATGTGAGCTGGAGACACTGAAGTTAAGTCACACGTGAGATAAAAGGACAATTTGAAAGGGGAGAAACAGAAATCGCATCTCGAAAGTCTCTGAGAAACGGTGATTTGCTGGAAGCCACGTGTCCATGGCCTGAAAACCATTCACGACTGGAAAGAATGGACGTCAGGCTCTTGTGGTGGCTTCGGATAATCCCAGGAGAGAGGAATTCTGACACTGTCAGTAAATGTAGGGACAAGGGGCTGGGCTATTAACAGCAGAACAAATGGGCTGATAGCTTTTGGCAGTGAACTGTGGCTCATAACTCATCAAACGGGACCCTCTTTTGCTTACCTGTCATCAACCTAATATCTAGTAGTGCTGCGGCCAGGAAAATAAATAAATAAATAAATCAGACCCCGATTCTACTTGTTCAAGCAGTAAGTTGGAGAGTTGTCAAGGAAGAGTGGACTTTTCATTCCCATACAGAGGCTAAAAATAACCGCAGGCCATTTCTCTTCAGGGCACGTCTCAACACAAGTAATTAAGTAGAGCTCAGATTCATTCTCAAAGGCATCTGCCACAGCTGCAGAGCCTTGGGAAGTTATTCAGTCTTCCAGGACTTTTGCTGACTAATTGTGTGATGCAGGAGCCGGAGTCCAGCCCTGGACGGGATTGGCCAGAGGCACTTGCGAGCTGGGTGACCTGTCTCCCCTGGGCCTGGATACTTCCACATTTCAAGGTTACTGAATGGCCGTCACAGGCCAGCAAGTGAATTCTTCAGTGACTTTTCCTGTTACTTCAGCTCTTCTGGATTTCAGCCAAGAGTGGATTCTTGTCGGTGTTGTTGTTGTTGGTGGTGGTGGTGGTGGTATTAACTTTCGAAAAAGAATGGGCAGATGACAGAAACAAAATAAATAAGCTTTTACTTGGATTCAGCCTGTTTCGTTCTACCTGTGTTTTGGAGGTGGGGTAGAAAAAGGAATATGCTGTATGCCCAGTCCTCGGGAGCACCAGAATAGCAAGCAGGTGTCAGGACTGCCAATAAGTTTGGACTTGGATTTTCAAGAAATATTTTTTATGGGGATGTTATTTACAAACAGTGAAATACACAGATACACAGATCTTAAGTCTACAGTTCCACCACTTTGGACAAAAGATACACTCAGGTGATTCACACACACACACACACACACACACACACACACAAATTAATATGTAGACAATTTCCGTCTTACCAGAACATTTTCTTGTGTCCTTTCCCAGTCAATCACTATGCTCCCTGTTCCTAACCACTTCTTATTTTTATCAATACAGATTCTTTTTTCCTAATGAAGAAGGTCATATATATGGAATTATACATTATGTACTCTCTTATGTTAGCTTTTTTCATAAGGAAGGCTTTCCTTCTATGAAAGAGGTTTTACAGGGGCACCTGGGGGGCTTAGTCGGTTAAGTGTCCCACTTTGGCTCAGGCTGTGACCTCACAGTTTGTGAGTTCGAGCCCCGTGTCAGGCTCTGTGCTGTCAGTGTAGAGCCCACTTAGGGTCCTCTGGCCCCTCTCTCTCTGCCCCTCTTGCTTGTGCTCTCCCTCTCTCTCTCTTAAAAATAAGTGAACATTTTTAAAGAGATGTTTTAGAATTTAATCCATATGACATGTAGCAGAATCAGTCATTTATGCATTTTTATTGATAAGGAATATATTCTATTGCATAAATATACCAACAGAGACTTTATCTATTTTTCTGTTAATGGGATTTTGCTCTGTTTCTAGTTTGGAGCTATTACAAATAAAGCTGCTATAAACATTCTTGCATGAAATGTTGGATGACCTTTTATTTCTCTTGGATTAATATCTAGGAGTGGAATTTCCATGTTCTAGGGTAGATGTATGGTTAACTTTCTCGAGAGTCTCCAGTGTCCAAAGTGATTCACGCCCAAATTGTCCCATATCCTCACCAGCATTTGATATCGTTACTTCTTTTGTCTCAGTCTATCTAGTAAGTAGGGGGAAACTGAGTTGCTTTTGATACACCACAAACAACAACCCAAGAGCTCTAAGTTCTAGAATCCGGAAGTAAAGGACCCCGATTTGAAATCTGCGTCACCCTGCAGAGGTCAAGGTCTGGGAAGTCAGCGGCTGTAAAACAAAAAGATTTGCAGTTTACACCACGTGGATGTAAACTGACGTGAACTCACATTAAACCCCTCTTCCTTCTCTTACTGCCTGCATCTCTCTGGACACATTGCCTCCTTGACATCTCCCTTTTCAGGGTCTAAGGATTCCTTACTAGCTTCTATGAGTTATTTTCCCTTTGTTACTTCACATCTGTATCACTACACGTTTCCTAATCCCCTGACTTAGCCACTGAGAGTGATTTTAGTACGTAGATCTCCTTGTGACAGTTTCCTGTCTTAACTTCCTCAGTGACTTCTCATTTCCCATAAAATGAAAACAAGTAACAACAGCTGACATTTATGAAGGGTTCATGATGGGCCAGGCATGCTGTTAGGTACTTTATTTTGTTATCATATTACAATAACTCTTTGAGATAAGGATTCATATGCATCCCCTGAAAGAATGTGGGTAGCTTTCCAGAATCACACATCGAATCAGTAATGGGAGTCAAATCCAGATGCATGAGACCCTGCAGTCTGTGATCTTAGCCATTATAGCCAAGTAGAACTTTGTAGTATGGAGTTCTGCTTCCGGATGGCAGTGTGAGGGGCTCTGTGGGCACCCTCCCCAGTGCAACAGGCAAAACTAGTGAAAACTATTTTAAAAATCCAGCCACTTAGGGGCGCCTGAATGGCTCAGTTGGTTAAGCATCCAACTTTGGCTCACACCACCATGTCTCAGTTGGTGAGTTCTGGCCCCACCTCAGGCTCCGTGCTGACAGTGAAGACCTGCTTAGGATTTTCTCTCTCCCTCTCTCTTTAAATAAAATAAAATAAAATAAAATAAAATAAAATAAAATAAAATAAAATAAAATAAATTGAGTCATTTAAAGTCTTTGAAAGTTTTCTGAGGGAATACAGCCAATGAAGAAACATTTATTCAAGAAAGTTTACTAAAACTCAGGAAGAACAGCAAGAATTTGTGTTATTTGTGTTTTTTTCCAAGTTAATTTATTTTGAGAGAGAGAGAGAGCAGGAGAGGTGCAGAGAGAGAGGAAAAGAGAGAATACCAAACACACACACTCTGCACTGTCAGCACACAGTCCCATGTGGGGCTCTATCCCACAAATCATGAGATTATGACCCAACCTGAAATCAAGAGTCAGATGCTTAACCAACTAAGCCATTCAAGTGCCCCTGGAATCTGTGATGTTTGAACAATGACCCGCCTTGACCTCTCCCCCTCCTTCACACCCCACTCAGCTCCGTTTGATAGAACTTTCCCTCTAGGTAGGTTGTGGCCAAAGAGACAGGCCTCCCTCTCTCCTCAGCTCCCAAACAAGGGTAATAGTATTTCACTAGGAGAAAGCTCTTAGCATTCCTCATCTCATCAGACTCCAAGCTGAAGAGGCTACATTCCTGGTGCGTGTTCCCGAGAAGTTGCAGCTACCTTCCTTCACTCAGTCAATCCCAGGGAATGGGTGCTCCCCCATACGCAGGGCAGGCTAAAAACACTGAGATCCTGATTGTTTCACCCTTCTGATAATAGATTCTCCATCAGCAAAGCCTAGCCAAGAAGACCAGGGGTATCCCTAGCCAGCATGCAGAGTTTTGTCTGCGGGGAGAAGCAATCAATAAGAAGAAAATTCCAAAGTTCTCCAAAGGAACTGACTTGATTTGAAACAGGGTGTGGGAAATTCAGACATAAACATGGTGTCAAAAACAACAGTCCCTCTTCATTAAGAGCACCAAGATAAACCATGGGCCAGCTAGCTTCTCAGAGCTAGAATGAAATATACTTGGCTTCCAGACCTCGGGATGGGTGGTAGAGGTTGGGGTGGGCAGAATAACAGTGATTTCACCCCTTCAAATCCTAAGTTCCCCAAACAACACAGTCTGACTGCCGGTTCGATGCCTTGGCCAGAATAGAGCCAGGACACATCAGCAGGACTACGTGCAATGGTGTGGAGGATACCGTCTAAAGCAAAATCAGAGATGAAAGCAACAGTGCATGAGGAAATTGATCAAATGCTCTAGGGGTCTAAGCTGAAGTGATCGAGTTAAGAAAGGAGCAACCCTTGGAAGGATGTCTTTGAGCATCAAGAAGGTGAATTGGAAGAAATATGATCATTTATTTTTTCTGTATTATGTGCCATACGTTGGCCTGAAAATATAAGTGTGTAATGATAGCCATTTCTGGTTTGAATCACAGTTGCTGGGGAAAGACTGTCTGCGGTATGTTGGACTTCTAGCTTTGGCTAATTTGTTCAAAGACCTTTGATTCCCTTAGGGAAACCATGAAGTTTTTTAATGTTTCAGCTATGGGATATTAATAGTTCTGTGTATCTCGACCCAAACACATTTCTGGAGAACACTAAACTTCCAGGACCAGTGGAATGTAAGAAATTATTGAAAACTGGATTTTTTTGACTTAATATTATTCATTTCCAGTCTTTGCTAAGTGAATTTTCTTTCTTCCTTCTTCCTTCCTTCCTTCCTTCCTTCCTTCCTTCCTTCCTTCCTTCCTTCCTTCCACAAATATTTCCCCAATATTTGGTAAGGATTATGCAATACTCAACTGCACAGAAATCCTTGAACTTCAGAGATAGAAAGGGTGGTGATTTAGATTAGTAAGTTAGACTGGGGTCTTATGACTTAAGTAACAGCAGACAGGAAGGAAGACAGTAATCTCTAACTGTAGATAGCAAGGAGACTCAAGAGGACATTTGGGTTAAGAGCAGGTTATCTCCAGGAACTTTCTTTGTCTCTCTTTATGTGCAGAAAAAGAATATTTCTTTCTCTGTTTGAGCCCATTGAGAGTTATAAAAGAGTCCTCACTGACAAGAAATACTCCATGAATTAGAGGAAAATAGCAGTAAGCACGGAAAACCATGAAATAATTTTGGTAAATCATTTTGAAGAGAAATATTTTTAAATGGCAGAAAGAGAGTGAAAGAGTGAAATGGAAAATATTACAGTGTAATAGAGGACTGTGAATTGAGCTATGAAGATTTTAATTAATATATAATCTGGTACTTTGTAGAATGTAATCATTACTGGAGGATTAGGCATTTTATTTCACATTCTATACTGAATGTACAAACCCAGTCTTAATTTGGTAGTATGAACAGGGATTGCTTAGTGCGCACACACACAAAAAAATTGAACTATTGTACTCAAACTGCAATGGAATTTACTGAAAAAATGCTGAAGATTGTAATTCTAAAATTTTCTGCTTTTGCTCTATTGGGACAGATTTGAGGATGTTTGCCAACATTGTGAGAAATCACTTGTAATGGCATTGGGAGGGGGTGGTTACGCTCTCTCTTGTGAACAAGGCAGCCGCGATGTGCTGGGTCAGCAGGGTGTACCAACTCCTGGTCTATGGCTGTGCCAGTAAGTCCCCATTCTGGAAGGATGCCCTAAAGCAGGGTTTCCAAACTACACTGCACATTAGAATCATCTGGGGACCTTTTACAGCTCTCAATGCCTGGGGTCCACTCTACACCAATTAAATAATATCTTTGGGGGTGGGGACCAGGCGTAGCTATTTCCTCAGACCTCTCCAGGTAATTGCAATTTACAGAAAGAGCTGAGGACCACTGCCCTTGGGAGATGCAGGGCCAGCAAATGAAATTGCCTGTGGAACTGTCTGTGAAGAAAGAACAGAGATGAGCCCGGAGGGCAAGGGGCCAGAAAAAAAAAATCAATACAAGAGAACAGGATGTGGTATGTTTCAGATGAACTAGCCAGAGAATAGTCACATTTTGTCCAAATGGGAAAGAGAGCTAGATCATCACTTCTTCCAACACCCTGCACCCCGGAGACACAGCAAAGGGCTGGGATATTGTTGGAATTGTTTGAGCAGAGGGGATCTCTAAGAAAATTCAAACTTCAATGAACAATGGGCCCTTTGGGCAAAGATCTCAAGAAATTTCTTAAATCCAAAAATCTCTAACAAATCCAAAAGCAAGATAAGCTTTGAAGACCCAGGAATTCTTCACAGAATAGCAATGTTGTCAGGCAGGACAGACCATCTTCCTTCCTTCCTTCCTCCCTTCCTCCCTCTCTCCTCTCTCTCTCTCTCTCTCTCTCTCTCTCTTTCTTTCTGTTTACTTATTTATTTTGGGACAGAGAGAAGGAGAGCATAAGCGAGGAAGGGGCAGAGGGTGAGAGAGGGATAGAGAGAGAATCCCAAGCAGTTTCCACACTGTTGGTGCGGATCCTGATGCAGGGCTCTAACTCACAAACTGTGAGATCATGACCTAAGTTGAAATAAAAAATCTGGCACTTAACCGACTGAGCTACCCAGGTGCCCCCAGACTGTGTTCTTTCTGTAGGAGGCAATGCAGAGGGTAGTGGAGCGAACTTCAGCAAGCAAACCTTTCAGGAATAGAATAGATTCCAGTGGCTGCAATCTTCAAAAGGCACTTGTGAATTCAGCATGACATTGCAATGAGGGTTGCCAGATAGACCGTAGGACATCCAGATAAATTTGAAGTTCACATAAACAATGACAAACTTTCTTAGAATTCCCTTGGACATGCTTATACTAAAAATGAATGTGTTGGGGTTACCTGAAATTCCAATTTAACTGAATGTCCTCTACTTTTATTTGCTAAATCTGTTAACTCTCATTCCCAGTGACTTCCTAGTACTATTTCCTAAAATGCTGGCCTGGAAAGTGAGAAATGGCTGAGAAATGAAACCAGATCCACCTGGACATTGATGAATGGAGTACGCTAAAAGCGCCATGCAGTGGTGGTCTGATGGGAAAGACAGCGTGTCCATAGGTACAGCCATCAAGGTTTCCCAAAGAGATGCTAGTGTCTCATAATAAGACCACATAAAAGGAAGGTACTCTGGAGTGTGTAGTGCTAGAAGGTTCCTGGTTAATAGACAGGACACAGGACATCTGTCAATAGGCTACAGCTGATGGTCCCAGGAGAAGGCCTAACAAGACAAGCTCTAACCAGAGACCCAGAACTATGGGATTCTAGACTGGAACCTAAAAGTAAGGCTAGGATGGAAGCTTAGTTAATGGTCCTGGGGGACTACGACACCAGGCCAAATTAGCAGCAAGGACAGCTACATATATATTTATCTTTATTATCTGTCTAGCTGTCTATCTATCTGTTTGTCAATCTATTATTTATTGATCTAGCATCTATCAATCTATTATGTATGTATGTATCTATCTGTCTACCTATCATTGTCTAACAATCTAATATTTATTGATCTAGCATCTATCAATCTTTTATGTATGTATGTATGTATCTATGTTTCTATCTATGTATCTATCTATGTATCTATGTATCTATGTATCTGTCAATCTATTATTTATTGATCTAGCATCTATCTTTCAATCTATTATGTATGTATGTACATATCTATCTATCTATCTATGTATCTATCTATCTATCATTGTCTATCTGTCTATCTGTCTATTAATCTATTATTTATTGACCTAGCATCTATCAATCTATTATGTATGTATGTATCTATGTTTCTACCTATGTATCTATCTATCATCTCCTGGAAATATCACCTTAGGAACTGGCCTAATGCTTTCTGCCTCAGACCAAAATTGATTCTGAGAACAAAGCACACCGCTGGTGAGGATGGAAGGCCATGAATATGGCCATTACAGAGACATAGGATGGACACCCACAGCCTAAGCTGGCAGTATCTCTAGAGTTTGTGGGCATCTTCACAAAGCAACCTGCATAACATGTCATGATTCTTATTTGGCAGTTTATACAGTGCCAAATCAGTGCTTTGTGTCTCCCGGTTATGCCCAGAAGGTACAAAAATGCCCGGTGACAGAAAAGTGTCTGAAATCCCTGATCACTGAGCCTTGTCCTAATGGTGATTGGTGAACCACTGGGCAGAGTTGGTGTCTGTGTTGGATGGTCCAAAAAATCTAGTCCTTGTTTAATTTATGATTGTTTAATACATAAGATTTCTAGTAGCCAAGAATTCTGGACTCCCTACAATGAATACAGAATCTTGTCATGAGCCAAATCTATAGAAGTGCTGGAGGTTTGAATCTCAGAAAGAGCAGAAAGTGGATTCTAATAACAGTAGATGGTCTTTTACACTTCCAACTGCAGACATTAAGTGACAACTTCCTTCTTGGCTCTATGAAATGGGATAGAACAATGGGACCCAGAAATGGGTCTGTGATTTGCTAAGTTCCTAGAAAACAAAGCAGGGCCATGGTCATTTAGGAATCAGCCATGATGTCTCCAAAATCTCTATATCCTTAATCCTAGCAGGTCATTTGAATACAAATAATTGCTTTGAAGTGTCCGCTAAATTAATGGCTTGATGTACAGGTAAAGCAATCAATGTACTGACTATAGTTTCTACTCAATAAAATGTTCTCTTAGAGGGTATCTGGATTCCATCTAGGTTTAGCTTTGTAATGGCATAGAATAGCATTGATCATATTAGCCCTCACTGGCAACTTTTGATACCTTTGACCTCTAACCAGGTAGGTAATTACACATAAGAGATCCCTTGAGGTATGCTCTAGAAATGGTTGGATTCATCCTAACACAGTTCTTATCTTTATGAATGGCATGGTTCTGTACTTTTTATAATTAATAAGCATGAAAGGATTGGTTCTGAAGTTGCTTGCTGGGTATGCCACCACTTCCTTGAGTATGAGCTAGCAGAAGTGCTTGGCAGCACGGAGTTGATAAAAAGGTTTCTTGGAATCAGGGCAAAAATGACCTTAGAATTGAGGGAGAGGCCTTGAGTTCTCTTGTTCTTTCTCTCATCTCTCTAGGATATACCCAAAGACAAATCTATAGAGTATTGGTACTTCTTTTATATTTGAAGTATCAAAAAGCAAATCCTGGCAACATCAGAAACTACCTTGTTAGTTTATTGTGAGTATCCATCATCGTATAAACCAATTTAATAGGGGACCATAGTTGCCAAATTGTCTGATCTCCAGATTTTCACAGCGTTTCCCATCTGTTCACACAATAGCCAGAAGATGTTTGCTTTCCTGGATACAGAATAATGCTTCAAAACTGCCTGAAGGAAACTACTCGTCCAAGCTGTTTTAATAAGGTTAAGTATATAAAATATTCATCTCACAGGATATATGCCCATATGCTATCATATCATTAGTCACAAAAATGGACTTTTAATTATTCTGGTCTCTGAAGTCCATCTCTATGGTGAGGCTGTGCAGGATGCGGTGAGTCAGGCTGCTGTATTCATCCATGACAGCATATATTTTACCTAGTTACTGGTTCGTGGTCTTCTCAGAAGATTTCCAGCTATCATCTGAAATGAGCCTCCCTTATTCAGAGGACAGGGAGAGACTGAAGAAAGAGGCAGAGCACTACAGGTTAGTAGGTGACAGTTTTAATAAGCAAAGGGAGCTTAGGTACAAGGCTTGTATTGGGTGGCAGAAAGACAAATGTATCCCCACCCCTGCCCGCCATATTTTAGAAGTTTATATATAGAGGCCTTAACTGGGTTCAGTCAAGTATACCGTGAAGGTGTTATCGACACTACATCACTATCTCAAGGTTGTGTCCTTGGAGAGGACTTTGGGAATGAGAAAGGCAAGTGGAATCCACATTCCAAGGATGGAAGGGGGTGAGGAGTCTACTGAGGGTCAAAGTCCAGCTTATGGGTCAACCAGCAGTCATGTCTTTTCTATGTAACCCTAGGTCACAAGACTTTCTCCACGTCATGAGAGCTCATTTGTCCCTCAGTTTTGTAGATGGTTATTCCTTCTTGTCCACCATCTCAATGTATTTGGAGCAAGTGACCCCCTTGGCATTCTACCCAATGGTCTTACCCATCTCCTTTCAGGCTATCACATGTTCTTAAACACTCTTACTGAACAGTGAAATTCTGTTCTCTTTTCAAACAGAGCCAGAGGGGAAGTTGTTGCTTAAATATCTACAGTAAAAAGACCCCGTTTCATCCCTCCTCATCAGGGAAATACAAATCAAAACCACACTGAGATACCACCTCACACCAGTCAGAGTGGCTAAAATGAGCAAATCAGAGAACTTTAGATGCTGGCGAGGATGTGGAGAAACGGGCACCCTCCTACACTGTAGGTGGGAATGTAAACTGGTACAGCCCCTCTGGAAAATGAGGTTCCTCAAGAAACTAACAATAGAAATCCCCTATGACCCAGCAATAGCACTGTTAGGAATTTACCCAAGGGATACAGAAATGCTGAGGCATAGGAGCACATGTACCCCAATGTTCATAGCAGCACTCTCCACAATAGCTAAAACATGGAAAGAGCCTAAGTGTCCGTCAACGGACGAATGGATCAAGAAGATGTGGTTTATCTATACCATGGAATACTACATGGCAATGAGAAAGAATGAAATCTGGCCATGTGTAGCACCATGGATGGACCTTGAGGGGGTTATGCTGAGCAACATTAGTCACGCAGAAAAGGATAAATATCATGTGTTTGCATGTATAGGAGGATTAGGAGGAACTTAACAGAGGACCATGGGGGAGAAGAAGGGGAGAAATGGTGGGGGAAAGGGAGAGAGGCAAACCTTGAGAGGCTCTTGAATGCTGGGAACAAACTGAGGACTGATGGATGTGGGGGGGAGGGGGGTGATGGGCATGGAGGAGGGCACTTGTGGGAATGAGCACTGGGTGTTATATGGAAACCAACTTGACAATAAACTATTTTTAAAAAAGAAAAAAAGATGAGGGATAATAAAAATAATTAAAATAAACACAGAAATCTTTATCACTTTAAAAAAAAAAAAGACTCAGTTTCCAAACTGTTGATTGGAATCCCACTTAACACCATTTCTTAACTCAAATGTTCTAGCCCTGCTACGAGTTGGCCAATATTAAGAACTCACATTCTATGTGGGGGACAGAATTCCCCCAGTGATTTTCCTCTCATGTTTTCCTACTGAAAGGGATCACTCAGATTTGGCATTTTGTGGAGAGAGAATAGGTGACTGTCCCATAGAGATTACACTTTCCCGGAGACAGACGTGTTTGTACTTCCTGTTTGCAGTGTTTGTAAGTCAGGGTACATATCAAAGAGTACATGTGTATTTCTACTGCACATATTGTTATATACCCATTTAGATACACGTCTATATCTCTATTTATACATATATATCAAAGGAGACCTACTTAAATATTGAAGATATTTCTAAGTGGTATAATTATCAGTGAGTTATATTTCCTCCTGTTTGCTTTTTTGGTAGTTTCAAATTTCTATTTATTTATTTATTAATTTTTTTTACTTTTATTTATTCTTGAGAAAGAGAGAGAGAGAGAGAGAGAGGAAGAGTCAGAGAGAGAGGGAGACACAGAATCTGAAACCGGCTCCAGGCTCTGAGCTGTCAGCACAGGGTCCGATATGGGCTTGAACTCATGAACCAGGAGATCATGACCTGAGCCGAAGTTGGACATTTAACCAACTGAGTCACCCAGGCGACCCTCAAATTTTTAAATCAAGAATGTGCTTTACTCCAATAATAATATTTAAAATCGAAAACAGCCCTTTGTACACTGCAATCAGTATCTGCATATGAGCATAAATGATGTATGCTTATCCCAATGCTGAAAGCCATGGGCATCCACAGATAGCCTGGCATCTGTGTGTCCCAGAGTGTGCACAGCAATAGGCACCCATGTGTTCATCTGCACCACATCGCTGCTGCCCCAAAGAGCCTGTCAAGCACTGCAGAATGCTCTTAGGGTCAGAAGGGACAATTGCAATCTTCCACTTTGATTTCCTGAGAAAATAGTAGTGGGCGCGAACGTACTATAGAAAAGAGAGTAGGAAGAGACTCATGTTTAGTAAGTGCCTGTTTATGGCCTAGATATCAGATGTGTGCGTTGTCTCATTTCGTCTTCATAATCTAGTATCACTCCTATTTTGCCGGTAAGGACACGGACACAAAGTTGCTTGTGATGATACACTAACCTCTGACAGATCTGGAGCTTGAATTTAGTTTAAAAATTGCAGCTCCTGGCACTGTATTATTTCCCAGCTTCTAGAGAAGATAAGGCAGACTGATATGACACAGACAACCAGACAACCTGTCAGTCACCTATAACTACTGTTTTCTAGGGCTTTCCTATTGTGATTTCTCCTGACAGTGGGAAGTAAGGGGCCCCCAAAACTCCTTATAAGGCCATGCTTTCATTACCCTTTTAGTTGGAAACCTACCCAATTAATAAAATCCTTTTGGACTTTTATAAAACCCATGAGCATGTAATATTGAGATTCAAAGTATACCATAGTAGAGTGTATCGTAACTAACTCCCTACCAGAATAAAAATAACCATTCGAGGCAAGTCAAAAACCTTGGCATGAGACCTTGGATGGATTCTCTAATTCTTTCCTGATACTGATGGACTGTAAATGGGATGGATAAGCATGGGGTAAATGATCCACTTTCCAATTGACCAACTTGTTTTGATCTGATGCACACTGATGTGAAGCATGACTTGGGAGGTGCCCCCCCCCAACAGCTGGTCCAGCCTCCCATGCAGCCACCATGGAGCCCCGCTAATGATGGAATGGCACATTGTGGGAACCAGCTGCAGGAGTGGACATTCTTTCTTTTATCGATCTGCAACCTAATGCTTACAACTGCCACTACAAGTGGCCCGAAGACAGCTCTTCAAATGTTTGAAAACTGGTACTGGGTCTTCCTCTAATATTGGCTCTTATCCAGGTTAAACTGGGAGCTTCTTTAAACCTGTCTACACCTAACGTTATTCCGTGCCCACAGCCCGTGCTCCGTTTGGCTTAGCCCTTTTCCACCCTGGTTACTCTTTCAACCACAGTAGGATTTAGTCAGGGTCTTAATGCATGCTACTTAATCTAGAATTAACCAAGCAAAAGGGATTGATCTCACTTACCTCCCCTTCCATCTTACCTGTAGATATCACTTTGGTGTGTATCCTTTGATGACTTTATGTATGTAAGTCTTTCCTGATTTCTGTCTCTGTCTCTGTCTCTTCAATGTTTGTAAGTTCTCTCATCAGGTGCAGCATACACCACCTCATTCATTCCAGCTCTTGTTTTGTGTCTTTCAGGAAGATTTTATAGTTTATTCCGTCCTTGGGCAGGACCGTTCACTTCTTTGATCCACAGGTTTTAGGTATACGTAAATGAAACTCAAGATTCCGAGAGTTCCAAAATGGCTATGACATTTGAAAGGGTTAAATGTGTTCTTCAGATCATTTACAGAGGCTGTCTTCTTCAGCAGAAGACTTCAAAATGGCTCCTACTTTCAAACCAAAATGCCTTTCTAAATATGTACACTGCCCACATTTGGGGGCAGGGGAGCCCTTTCTCCATGTCAGACTGTTCCAGTTTGTAAAATCTCATTGAGAACGAGCTTTATTTCTAAGTAAGCACAGTATCTGAACAATACTTAATTGTTACCTCCTTGCTTCCAGGCTCTGTCTTATGTGGAAAGTTTCAATGCTCTTGGCCTCTGACTGAGCCTCTGTGTGGGATTTCTGATCATGGATGATTATGCCTTTTTATGATCTTTACTGGACATCAGAAGGCAGAGTGGTGATGTAAAAGTTGAAATCCATTCCCCTCCTGTTGGGCTTTTGAAATCCATTAGACTAGGGCGCCTGGGTAGCTCAGTCAGTTAAGCGTTGGACTTTGGCTCAGGTCATGATCTTACGACTGGGGTCATGATCTCACGGTTCATGGGTTCGAACCCCACATCAGGCTCTGTGCCGACAGCTCAGTGGAGCCTGCTTTAGATTCTGTGTTTCCCTCTCTCTCTGCTCCTCCCTCCACTCTCTACCTCTTTCTCTCTCAGAAATAAACATTTTTTTAAAAATCCATTAGGCAAACACTATCCAACACAGTCTTGTTTGACAAGCAAAGGAATTCACTTCTTCCTAAACAGAGTAGTGGGGAAAGACACTCACTAGAGCAACATTTACATTGTTTTCTCTGTCATATCTACTAAAAGAACTTTGAAAATTTATGTAACTGCATCCCAATGTCTTTATGTTGATAACTTTTTTTTCAATGTAAGTTTAAGTATTCAAAACAACTTGTAATTTCTGGTGCACGGCAATTGTTACATTGCTCCCCAATGTTTCCAGCCTTAGAGGCTTCTTTCTGTCCATCATCTATTACAGGATATAAAGGAGGTTCCCTTCAACAGAAATTTTACATCACCCCATTTATTCTGGACTCGTATTTCAATTCCACTTCCTGCAGAGAATTTTACCCCGTGCAACATATTTTCTGTTTGGAATTCTTTTATTGATCACTCTACCATATGTCTCTGCAAGAAAAATATTTATGTAAATTGAAATTAAATTGTTTTCCCAAATTTGACCTTTACCAGGATATTATTTCTACATAATTTTTGAAAAAAAAAAAAAAAAAAAACCCAAACTTTTCTTCTGGGTTGAGTTACCACAACAATGATTATTTCTGCACAATTAGCCAAAATATAATAAACAAGTTAAAAATGTATTGATGAGGGACTTTTAAACACAAAAGGTAAAATTTTTGAGGAAACTTATCTCTTAATAAAACTAATAGGACTTTTTGTCCTATTAGTTTATGGATTCATAAACTAACTGGTCCTATTAGTTAGTTTATGAATCCATAAATAATCCATAGATGAGTATTACTCATTATTAGAATAAAAGTAGAGCTAAACATCACTTTTATTTATATTTTTGTTATTTAGACATAGGCAACAAAAGCCATATATATATATATATACATATATGAAATATAGAATATATAGAATGAAATATACACCCACATATAGAAATGGGTGTATATATCATTTCTTTATCCATTCATCTATCAGTGACACTTGGGCTGCTTCCATAATTTAGCTATTGTAAATAATGCTGCAATAAACATAGAGATGCGTATGTCCTTTCAAATTAGTGCTTTCATAATCTTTGGGTAAATACCCAGTAGTGCGACTACTGGATCATAAGGTAGTTCTATCTTTAATTTTTTGAGGAACCTCCATATTGTCTTCCACAGTGGCTGCGCCAGTTTGTTTTCCCACCAGAAGCGCGTGAGTGTTCTTTTTTCTCCACATCTTCACCAACACTTGTTGTTTCTTGTGGTTTTTATTTTAGCCATTCTGACTGGTGTCACTAATATCTCACTGTGGTCTTGATTTGCATTTCCTTCATGATAAGTGATGTTGAGCATCTTTTCAGGTGTCTGTTGGCCATCTGCCTGTCTTCTTTAGAGAAATGTCTCTTCATGCCTTCTGTTCAATGTTAATTGGATTATTTGGGGTTTTTTTTATGTTAAGGTGTATATTTATATATTTTGGACACTAACCCTTTTTCAGATGTGTCATTTGCAAGTATCTTCTCCCATTCAGTAGTTTGTCTTTTGGTTTTGTTGGTTGTTTCCTTCACCGTGCAGAAGCTTTTTCATTTGATGGAGCCCCAAGAATTAATTTTTGTGTTTGTTTTCCTTGCTCAGGAGACATATCTAGACAAATATTATGGCTGATGTCAGAGAAATTACTGCCAGTGCTGCCTTCTAGGATTTTTACAGTTTCAGGTCTCATATTTAGGCCCTTAACCCATTTTGAGGTTTTTATGTGTATGTATGGTGTAAGAAAGTGGTCTCATTTCATTCTTCTGCATGTCGCTGTCCAGTTTTCCCAGCACCATTTAATGAAGAGACTGTCTTTTTCTTGCTGCATATTCTTGCCTCCTTTGTCAAAAATTAATTGACGTAACGTCATGGTTTTATTTATGGACTTTCTATTCCATTCTGTTGACCTATGTGTCTGTTTTTGTGCCAGTACCACACTATTTTGATTAGCTTTGTAACATAACTTGAAATCTTGAATTATGATACCTCCAGCTTTGTTTTGCTTTTTCAAGATTGCTTTGGCTATTTGGAGTCTTCTGTGGTTCCTTACCAATTTTAGGATTGTTTGTTCTAGTTCTGTGAAAAATGTTGTCGGTATTTTGATAGGGATTGCATTAAACCTGTAGACAGTTTTGGGTAGTATGGACATTTTAACAATATTTGGTCTTCCAATTATGAACATGGAATGTCTTTCCATTTGTCTGCATTGTCCTTCAATTTCTTTCATCAGCGTTTTATAGTTTTCAGAGCACAGGTCTTTCATCTCCTGGGTGCCGGGAGCCGCACCAGCCTCTCTGGATGGCAGTCACAGCAAGGAAATGGCAGTGTTTGCAGCTCCTGCCATGAGAAATGAAAACTAGTATCTCCTTCTACTACTACTGGCTCATGTTGGATATAAGCCTACTGGTATTGACTAGGCCTCACAATAGTCCATATCAGACCCATATTCTGAATATAGATACCTCATAAGGAAAAGCAAATTCCTGCCTTTGCGAGAGAGATTTTAGATGAGAGCTCTGTGGATGATTGTCAAAAGGCTCTTCCTATGGGACTTGCAGATCGGAGACTAAGGGGGTTAAGAACACAAAAGTTACAATTGAGCCTGGCCCCAAGACAAAGAGCCTATTTTGGGGTTAAGAGCAGAACACAGCTACTACAAATATCTTTGCTAATTGGTAAAGCATAGCAGTCCCTTCCTCAAGGGCTGCATTCCACAAACACCCTCCCTTACCCTGGCAGCTGGGATGAGGATAGATAAGAGTAGCTAAAACATAAACCCAGGTGCAAAGACTGACAATTTAGGGCCCCCATGTTAGTTTCCACAAATAAACCAATTCAGAAACATTTATCTTCTTGAGGGCCAGACAGAATAACTCCTAGCTTATCTGTATACAATTTAACTTGTATGTTATGCTGTTTTTCACTAAGAGCATTCTGTTATTTCCTTGGTCGAAATAATTCTGTAATTGATATCACAAAAGGCCTCCCATTGTAAGAAATTCCTTTCTATGACTTCATCTTGTTGCTGAACCTTTAAATAAAGACATCAAAACCGACAGGACAGAGATGCCTGCCTGGTGATCAGAAAGAATCTCGGGGCTCTCTCACTCTCTCTCTCGCCGACACCGTCCATCCTTCAGGGACCCCTGGACCTGTCAGAGCTGGCGTGCCTCCGGCACCTGGGTTAAGTTTATTTGCAGGTGTTTTATTATTTTTGGTGTGATTGTGAGATTGTTTCCTTCATTTCTCTTTCTGCTGCTTCATTATTAGTGTACAGAAATGCAACATATTTCTATACATTGATTTTGTACCTTTGACCTTATTGAATTCATTTATCAGTTCTAGCAGCTTTTTGGTGGAGTCTTCAGGGTTTTCTATATATAGTATCATGTCATCTACAAATAGGAAAGATTTACTTCTTCATTACTGATTTGGATGCCTTTTATTCCTTTTTCTTGTCCTGAATCTTGTGGCCTGTCTTATTTCTAATACTATGTTGAATATAAGTGGTGAGAGTGGACAAACAGACACATAGGAACTTTGTCTTATTCCTAACCCTAGGGAAAAGCTCTTTCTCATCATTGAGTATGAGGTTTGCTGTGAGTTTTCCATACATGGTCTTAATGATATTGAGGTATGTTCCCTCTAAACCCTTTTTGTTGACGGTTTTTATCATGCGTGGGTGTCATACTTTTTCAAATGCTTTTTCTGCATCCATTTAAATGATCATACGGTTTTTATCTTTTCTCTTATTGATGTGATGTAGCATGTTGATTGACTTGCAAATATTGAATCACCCTTGCCTTCTTGAAATAAATCCCACTTGAATCAATGAATGATTTTTTAAAATGTTTATTTACTTTTGAGAAAGAGTGACAGAGCAGGAGTGGTGGAGGAGCAGAGAGAGAGGGAGATACAGATTCTGAAGCAGGCTCCAGGCTCAGGGCTCAAACCCCCGAACCACAAGATCATGAGCTGAGCTGAAGTTGGCTGCTTAACTGACTGAGCCACCCAGGTGCCCCAATGAATGATTTTTTAAATGCATTTTTTTATTTGGTTTTCTAATATTTTGTTGAGGATTTGTGCATTTATGTTCATCGGAAGTATTGGCCTATCGCTCTCTTTTCTTGTAGCATTTTTATGTGGTTTTGGTATCAGGGTAATGGTGTATTCATAGAATGAAAAAACTATTTAGAATTAAAAATGGTCTTCCAAATTTCTGTTCAGTCCTGACATTCTAGACTCTCTAATCTATAGAATAGGGTTTCTCAATCCATCTCTGTTGGAATCAGAAGGGAAAATACTTATAAAAATTCACATCCCTGGGTCCCCCCAAAATCTGAATCAGAATCTCTGGGGATGAATTCCTACAGGTATTGTCTATACCCGCAATGAGGCTGAAGACACTACTTTGTACACTTTGCCTAAATAGGACCACTGACGCAACCCGCCACCGGGCTCCATCTTGCTCTGGTGGAACAGATCAGGCTCCAACACTTTCTCCCCACTTGTATCGTCAGCAAGCCCTTGACCTGGGCTATGAACAATGATGTAGACAACTCACCCAGAGTGTGCTAGCATCACTCACGTTACATTTTAAAGATGATCCGATATGGCTAAGCCCATCGTTGTTTATTTTTGGCAAGGAGGAGAAGAGCAACAACCAACAAATATTTTGCCCTTCTTGTGGCTTCGTGCGGTGTTGCAGCTGTTGCCTCATCTAGTAAAAGTGCCAGGCCTGAGGGTAAACAGACACTTAATTAGGTGAGGGTGAGCTTCAAAAACTGGCAGAGCAATAATGGCCACCATGCTTCCTCAGTAGCAGTCTGTGTGTGCTAAGAAATAATTATCCCATGGATGGGAGAGCTGTGGGTTTTTCTGCCCCTGTCCCTCCTCTTTGGGTTGTTCTGTTTCACTTCTATGACCTGAGGGAGTAATTAATCACAAGGAACGCAGCGGCGCCATTTTCCTTCAAACATACAATACATACAATAGAAGTACATGTGCCACCAAGCTTCTGGAATTTAGTGTTGGTTTTTGGATTAGAGTCTCAGCACAGGACAGGTTTCAACAACTCCTGGTATTAGCAGCAGGGGCATACTGGCAGAAGAAAATAGTGCACTCCTGGCCCGGCAGAAAAAAAATTATGACAAACATGCCCCAGACCAAAAAGAAAGGCAGTCTTCTGAAGAAAACTCATGACTGGTTGGTCAGCCCAGGCCCAGTGGGGCTGTTGTGGACATTTTCAATATGTTACACTGTATAGTTTATGGTTATTGTTGTTCAAAATGGTTGCCATCTGTTACCCATGAGCAAGAATCCCAGATGGTCGAGCTGGAGTTCAGTGAGCATCTTTTGGCTTCTGAGAGTGGCCAGTACAGAAAACTTCTATCCTTCACCTCAGCCTCGTTGAGGGGAGCCCTGCTCCTGCGGAGACCAGAGGATATTAGGTCCGAATACAAAGGTATGGGCACACATTCATCCATTTTAGACTCCATTCATTTTGGTAGGTCCATTCCATTTTCTGTTTTGTTTGGAGTGTTTCTACTTTTTTTACAAAAACTATGGTGTTGTGACAGTTTTGTGGTCTGTCAGCTTGGTTAGGATAACTACCTTCCCCAAGTTCCCTTTGTGGGATGTGGGGAGGGCAAGCTATAGGAGATGCTCTCTCCAGACAGGTGGAGAGGGAGGCAGCAAGCATTGTGTAGCATAGCCACACCCTCTTGTAGATATTCAATCAAACACTCATCTAGGTGCTACCGTGAAGGGACTTTGCGGATGTAATGAAAGTCTTTAATCAATGGATCTTCAGTTAGGGAGACTATCTTAGATGGGCCTTACTTAATCAGTTGAAGTTTCTTAAAAGGGAACTTGGGTCTTCCCTGGAGAGAGAGGGAGAGATTTCTCCATTTGGATAACATTTTTAGCCCATGGATGTGGGGTTCCAGCTGCCCCTGATGTTCCCCTTCCTGGTGACTTGTCCTAACAGACTGGATTTGCTTACCAGCTCCAATAATCGTAGAAGCCAATTCCTTGTAATCAAGCCACGGATCGATCTGTCTGTTTGTCTGTCCAACCATCATCTATCTATCATCCATCTTGCCGACTCGTTCTGCCTCTGGTAAACCCTGTCTGATACAGATGTCAACTCCTTAAGGTCAAGAATGATGCCTCTTTTTTTCAACCTGGCATAGCACAGTACTCTATAAATACAGGGCATGTTAAAGATTGACTCTGAGATTTTTTAGTTAGTGTAGTTACCGTGTGATCTATTCACCAGACAAATATCTACTTGATAACTCTCTGAGATTGTTTCAGTCTATCTGTATTTATTGAGAACTGACAAAGGAAATTAGATGTGTGTGCATCTGTGTGTGTGTGTGTGTGTGTGTGTTGTACACACACCTGCACACTAGACCAGATCTAAAACTGAATTCAGTGTTGGGACTGATTCCAGTTTAAAGCAGATCCCAAGGCCTTCTCAGTTCAATTACAAACTCAGTTTTAGGGATGGCAACAGTAACTCAGTATTGAGGTTGCTTGGCCTGGTGCATTGTGATTCATCTGGTGTTCAACTTATCACTCACTCGATCTTCCAGTCATTGTGGTATAAAAGGCAAACCTATTCATGCAGAAATATTTGTTGAATTCAGCCGATCTTGGAATATTTGATCCGCTCAGTCTATCACCTATCACTAGTACAACAGATACCCTAGTCTATTTGCAAGTGAAGGAATTGTATCACTTATTTCAAAACACCAAGAGAGGATCTTTTCTGTCAGCAATGGATTTAGAGTAATAACTTCTATGGACAGAAATCCTGTCCAATGGAGTTGAAGAAGGAAGCCCACTGTTAAGGGGAAGCTGACAAAATGGCCAGGCAGTCTCCCAATCTCATCTTGGCAGTACAGGCCATCATTCCTAGAATGGCACTCTGGGGGACTAGGTGGCCTTTGAGCCTCCGAGAAGGAGGCTTCTGTGCCTTTGAAGCTTGCCACTGGAGGGAAAGTCCGTGTCTCATTTCCCCAGATAAATCAAGAAAGGACTCTCTTGCTTGACGGCTGACCACCCACAGAGCCACTATTTCTACCCTAACGAGATGATGATGGCAGCAGGTTTTAGCCTCTTACGAACCAAAGCGAGGTGCAGAAACAGGCTTGGATTAGCAACCATGGCAAGCCCATCGCTGCTTTTCAGATATGATTTGCCTAACTCGTTACATATCATGTCACTGGTGGCCTCCAGTCATAAGACACAGATCCCAGTTCACACAGCATAATAAGCTAATTTTCTGCCATGATGTGATCTTTGAAATGAGTTTCTAATGGTTATTTTTACAAATCATTTACAGATGTTCAGCTTACCACATTGTGGCCCTTAGCAGGCAGTCCCCAAGCTGGGATCGTCCCTCTGCTGCTATGGTTAACTGTTTGCTATGAGAGAGTGGCTTCTTCTAGAAGACCCACCAGAGATCATTTCAACAGAAAAATCTCGTTGCCTGTGTTTGAGTGCAAAGGTATATTTTTGCTTCCTTCTTTCTCTCCTACCTTAAGTAAAAATCATTAAGTATGTAGATAAGACTGCCTCCTCCATTGTATATTCATAGCTGACTCCTCAAATCATTTCTCTGCCCAATGGAGGGAGTTAGCCCCTGGAAATGGAGGCATTTCCCTGGGCCATTATTCTGGAAGCAAGACCCTGCATGTTCCACTGGGGGAGGGGGTTTCTAAGCTCAGGAGGCAGACTGTGGCTCTGTGGTGTGGCTCTCTACAGATCTGTGGGGAGGGGGAGATGGCTGGTGATGGCATCCCCAAACTGTGGAGAGGGTGCCTTCCTTTGCTCGCTCTTTTTTTCCTTTGATGCTGTTCAAGGCACGGAAGGGGGAACGGCACATGGGCTCTGGGGCTGCAGCTGTGTTCACGGTCACCCTGGGGAGAAGTCAGCCCAGTAGGGAGGGAGGGAGCTGCCACTTTGTCTCCGAAGCCCACCACAGTGACCCTTTCTGAAAACCAGCAGATGTCTGCGGACAAGATTTAAAGCGTTAAGGTGACAATGTTACAATTTAGGGGTTGAGGGAGGGTAGAAATTACACTAACTGCTTGTGGAGTTTAATCTATAGCATACAAATGGAAAGGCTGTGGGCTAGATGTGACCCACGGGTATATATTCTGTGGTTTTCTCCCACAAAGTCGGACCACACTGTGTTTTTATTTATTTTTATTTTTTATTTATTTTTAAAATGTTTTTATTTATTTCTGAGAGAGAGAGAGAGAGAGGGAGAGAGAGAAAGAGGGCGTGAGCAAGGGAAGATCAGAGAGAGGGAGACACAGAATCCGAAGCAAGCTCCAGGCTCTGAGTGAGCCATCAGCACAGAGTCTGACATGGGGCTCGAACTCATGAACCGTGAGATCATGACCTGAGCCGAAGTGGGATGCTCAACTGACTGAGCCCCCCAGGTGCCCCCACATTGCATTTTCAAAGCTATTCAGTTGTGCGTTCCCTTTTCAAGGCAGATTTCATGTAACATTTGCAACTTCCAGCTTATCTGGAAGAATTAGAAGACCTGGCCACCCTGAGTGTCCGTTCCCATGTGCCACAACCCTTCAGGGGCGGAGGGGTTCTCCAGGGAGTGCAAATACCACCCATCTCTGTCATCTCCCACCATGGAGTGCAAGGACCCTTCTCCACTTGCTGCTACACATGCAACTAGTATTGGTCTCTCTCTGAAGATCAGAGGGCAGTTACTTTGCGGAGGTGACAGGTGATCATACATGTTTTTTCTTTTTTAATTTTCTTTGAAGTTTATTCATTTTGTGGGGGCGGGGTGGGCAGAGAAAGAGGGAGACACAGAATCCAAAGCAGGCTCCAGGCTCTGAGCTGTCGGCACAGAGCCTTATGTGGGGCTCGAACCCATGAACCCTGAGATCATGACCTGAGCTGAAGTTAGACGTTTAACCGACCGAGCCACCCAGGTGCCCCTGATCATACGTGTTTAATGTGCAAACAGAGAATGTCGACACGGCACAGCTCAAGGAGCTTTTATGAAGCAAATCTGACAATTCTGTCTGCTTCAATTACCTTTCTGGCCTTGCTGATATTTGAGTTTGTGAACCAATTGTTTCATGAGTTTGTAGGACTTTCTGAGCTGTCTGGGGACAGGGCAAGTCTCTGGGTTCGTAGTAAAAGGGCTTCTGGAATTGAGAAAGGGGTTGGGTGACCCACTGTTCTGGATCTGAGGGGTTTCCCGAGATAAGAAATTTTCAGTGCTAAAACCAGGGAAGTTTCTAGTGACTTGGAATGGTTGCTCACCGCAGGCGTGGGCTTCACCAAGGTGGAAAAAGGTCACCAAATGAACTCTGCCTTCGTCACGCCATCTCCCAGAGGCTACGCTGGGTTGCTGTCCCTTTCACTCTCCTGAGCTTAAAAATGCCTGTGTCCCTGGGCCCCGTGACCTCACTCATCCCTGAGGACTATACACAAATGACATAGGTGGAACTCCTTCCCTCTGTGCCTGGAACAGACCTGGCGGTGGGGTTGGGCTTGGAGTTCCCTTGAGAGACTATTGCATTGCTGGTCAGCTCAGTTTGCTTCTAGCTCAGACCTCACTCCGGTCTCTGCCTGAGACGGAGAAAGAAGGACCGAGAGCTCTTTGATGGACACCTGGATCCAGGAGGACAGCAATGACACAAAACACAGTTGCTTGGCCTGTTATTCATCTGGCTTACAGTTTTCCAGTCACCGTGACTGCATATGCCCCGAAGTCACCCTTCAGAGAAAATGATCAGTTACCTTTGCCAGAAGTTGATCTGTAACATCTCCTCTTTCCGTGGTCCTTTTCCCTCTGCAGCCTGGATGCCCTCCCCCAACTCTCTCCGCCAATCTCTGCACCTCCCCATCTCAGCACACTTCCCCCCACCCCCCAACTCTGCAAGAGATTCTTTTCTTTTTTGGTCACCACCATCCATCCTCCGTCCCCTGGGTCCCTCGCATCCTGATGACCCAGCTCTGTAGGCACATGTGATTCAGATTTCACTCATTTGGAATTCCTGATAATTCCATCTGGGCTAAGTCGAGTTTTCCCGTGGCTTATGTTTTATGAAGAAAGCTTTTCACAAAACAAATGAATACTGACAACGAAATTACATGGATGTTTAGTTTAATAAAGAGGATGATCTGCCAAAACGCTATCTGTGCTCTGGGACCTAGTTCAAGTCCCTCAGCAGATGTAGCGGCTGGCGTATGACATCCGTGGACCCCTTCTCTTCCCTCTCTCGTCATCTTCCCCCGGGGCCACCTCCTCTGACCCCCGCGACAGTATGTGCCTGCAGCATTTTTAGCCTGCACCTGGAGTTTCTCTCGTCAATTGTCTTTACCTGTGCGCGTGAACCAGACGGCCATGGCGGCCACTTCAGGCGTCCTGGCCTCACCTTTCTCGAAGGGCCATTGGCCACTCTTCTGACCAGTCACCACGAGGCGACCAGCGTTGCCTGTGCCCCGACCAGCTCCACCAGCACAGTCTATGGGGGCCTCATCCGTGCCCAGAACCCACATCTCGTTCCCAGTTGATGCTGTGGCATGAATGTTCTGGGACCCTGAGTGTGAGAGACTTACCCCCTGTGGGGCAAATTATCACCCCTAGGACACAAGCACTAGAGGATAAATTCTGCTCCCTCCCTCTCCTTTGGAGCGACTGGCCTGAGACACGTTTGTTCTTACAGCTTCTGTTGCTGGGTAGGGGTCAGGGGTAGTTGGTTCATCACGCCTGATGAAACACTTGCATGTGAACTTTGGCCTCGGGCAGTGTCTCCTGAAGAGCCCAGGCCAAGACACCCTATAAGTGTCTTATCGCCCATCCATCTCGCCCCACCCACCCTGCCTTGCAGTATCTCAGAACAAGCCAAGATGGAAACTGGGATGTGCAGCCCCTGCTCCAGTAAATGGGCAACAGATTGAGAGTGCTTTGCTTCTGCTTTCTTTCTCAATGCCAAATGATCACTTCTTCACTGTTGCTGAGTACACACAGCACACGAATATTATTTCCCAATATGGTCTGCATTGTTCATGCCCTTTCCCTTCCTCGATGAGAGCTTGATGTTTACGAAGTATAGGGTCTGGTAATGTCAGCCAAGCCCCTGCTCCAAGACACAAGTCCAGCACGCCTTACCCTTTGGCTGAGAACACACACTCTCTTTTCTTTTCCTCGAGCCAAGCAGGTTTTTTAGCACCTGCGACAGAAAGAATCTCAACTGCTGCCCAGAATCTGTGGGTATTTCACTGCTTATCAGTAAACTTGAAAGTGGCAAATGCTTCCTTTAAAATATTGATGAATTCCCATTATCCGAACAAGATATACCGCAGCTAGTCTCAAAATGATTTTGTGCTTGCTAAATTACTTTATGAAATAATGATTTTTGCCGCACACTGTGTCCCCGTCATACGCATATGGTTGTAATTTCGAGGTTATCAATCGTTAGAAGTTGAGGACACGTCCCTTCCTTCTTGGAAGTACCCAAGGCCTGCGGTCTCCAGCGCTGTGTCATGAGCACTCAGGGAACAGCGCCGACTCATCAGGGGGAGATGCTGACATGGTTCTAGAACAGTCCAGGGTCTGGCCCTGATGGTTAAGGACCCAGGTTAGAGCAAGTAGTGGGAGACGTGGGGTTTTTGCACATAGACTCCACTCGACCTCTGGGAGTCAGGGGTTTACGGGTCAAATGAAAGCGAGAAGCCATTTGTGGTTTAATCCCAGCGCATCTCCTCCAAATCCAAGCGTGGATCTGAGAAAAGAAAGGGGAGAAGTAAGAGAGCACAGGGGGTGGGGGGTCATGTTTGTATCACGGTGACTCTGAGCCTCGCCCACAGTGCGGGCTGCACTGGGTGGTGGAGGCGTCTTGTGAGGATGTACTCACTGCCCTCCCTCCGTCCCCTCAGCGGGAGGAGGCCAGTGGGCCCACTGTGCCGCTGCCTCCCAGCCTCTGGGACACTTACGAGCAGGCTGGGTGTCCTCAGCAAAAAGACAAGCACTCGGGTCACAGTGAGATCATGACCTGAGCTGAAGTCGGAGGCTTAACCGACTGAGCCACCCAGGCACCCCTACCAACTCTTAATCATAGATTTGTTTTGTGGTAAAATACACAGAGCATGAGGGCGCCTGGGAGGCGCCCGATTTCGGCTCAGGTCATGATCTCACGGTCTGTGAGTTCGGGCCCTGTGACCGGCTCTGTGCTGACAGCTCAGAGCCTGGAGCCTGCTTCGGATTCTGTCTCCCTTTCTCTCTGCCCCTCCCCCAGTTGTGCTCTATCTTCCTCCTTCTCTCTCAAAAATAAAATCAACATTAAAAAATATTTTTACATAAAAAAATACACAGAGCATAAAATTTATCATCTTAACCATTTTTAAGTGTGTATTTCAGCAGCATGAAGCACATTCACATTGCTATGCAACCTATGCTATGATGATCATCATCCATTTCTAGAATTTTCTCATCTTCCCAAACTCAAGCCACCTACGCACGAAACGCTAACTCTCCTTTCCTCCCTCCCCCAGTTGCCGGCTACTACCATTCGGCTTCCTGGCTCTGTGAATTTGACTCCTCCAAATACCTCAGATAAGTGGAATCAGTCAGCCTGTGTCCTTTGGTGACTGGCTTATTTCACTTAGCATCATGTTCTCCAGCTTCATCCGTATTGTGGCAAGTATGAGAATTTCCTTCCTTCTTTGAGGCTGAATATATAATAGAAATTTAAAGCATACAATTCTTAAAATGTTCCTCCTTTTGCTAAGAGGACACCCAGCTGAAAGATGGTAGGGTTTCAGTTCTGCTGAGGGCTGACTGAGACCCCTTGGAGCCGCTGCCTGGGAGAGTACAGGGCTCCCTGGGGGAGGAAGGTGAGGCAGACCCCCATTTCCCTACCCAGTGCGGCTCTGCCTTCCTCATCCAGCACTGGGATTCTGTGTACAATTTCACTGGGGGCACGGGGGGGGGGGGAGGATTCTACTGCCCAAAATAGCTTGAAAACCCTTAGGGTCTCCTCCCTCTTATCCTTTTCTGTTCTACATTTCTCTCCCCAGCTAATCTTTACTGAGTAAATGTCAAGGTTACCACCTTACCCTGGCTCTTTAAGAAGAGGTCAAGGACCTCCTCCCATTTAGAACTTGCCAAGGATAAGAAGAATGATCCCAGTGTCTCCTGGTTCAGAGGGGTGGGTATTCACTGGCACAGGGAAGGATGTATGCAGCTCCGAGCACACATTCCACTAAAGAAATTATTCTGGGGCGCCTGGGTGGCTCCATCAGTTAAGTATCCGACTCTTGGTTTCAGCTCATATCACAAACTCGTGATTCGTGGGTTTGAGCCCTACATCGGGCTCTTCGCTGACAGTGCAGAGCCTTCTTGAGATTCTCCCTCTCCCTTTCTCTCTGCCCCTCCCCAGCTCATGCTCACACTCTCTGTCTCTCAACATAAATATATAAACTTAAAAAAGAAAGAAATTATTCTGGGATCTGTTAACTATGAGATCTATTGACTGGACTTGAAAGCTAACTTCACACGCTGAAATTGAACATAGTACTTTCCCTCCCAATCCCTACCTGATCCCTCTCATGCCAGGAAGAAAGCCAGAGGTCGTAATAATTTCAAATAGAAATGCCACTCCCTGAATTCCAAGCTCTCTGAATCACACCTAGATTTATGTCTCCCTTTGTAGACCTGTGGGCTTCACCACTAGATTCCTTCCTGTTCTTCCAAACACGCCCTAAGCTTTCCTACTTTTGTTCATTTGCTAAACATCGTTTCTCCATCTGGAAAGGGTTTCCTCTCAGCATTCACCTGTCACAGGCTGCACCAAGGAACTTAGGTGATGTTTGCCATCTGGAAAGTCAACTCCACCCAGGTCCTGAAGCACTAGAGCCAAACCTCATGCTTTCATGAAGAGCCCATCCTAATCAGCAATGTTGGGGCAACTGGAAATAGCCATCATCCTCTCTGCCCCGGGGCCTGATGCACACGAGGGAAGGATGTAGCACCTTGGGCTCCCAAGTGGAGATCAGACTGCGGTTTGCCAAGTCTATGTAATCTGGGGTAACTGGTCTCCAAACTGGCCTTCTGGTGCAGAGTCATGGCAGCTAGAGCCCCCTCTCTCTCATTTATAGTTTATAGGGATATGCATCATGCTATCAGAAACTGATGATGGGGGCAGCGGTCGGTTTTGCCCCCAACACCTAATTTCCGCTCATCATTTTCCTTTATACTCTGACAAAACCCATTGCTGAACCACTCACCCTCCTGGCCCTGGGAAGCAATTGCCATAAACTTTAAAGTTCTGCCCATTGCAAGACCATTATGCTATCTTAATTCCACAGAATGCCTTAACCAAGGTAGCTCGTTGTGTCAATGTTTATCTAATGAATGGAGGAATACGAGGGGCCTCAACCACAGTGAAGATGGAACCTTCCTTGGGGCTCCAGGGGGACTCAGTTGGTTAAGCATCTAACTCTTGATTTTGGCCCAGGTCATGATCTCACGATATGTGAGTTTGAGCCCTGTGTCTGGCTCCATGCTAATGGCATGGAACTTCCTTCTCTCCCTGTCCCTCCCTGGCTCGTGCTCTCTCTCTCTCAAAATAAATAAATAAAAACTAAAAACTAAAAAAAAAAAAAAAAAAGATAGAACCTTCTTCATTAGGGGATTCCTCTAGCCCCTGAACTTCAGTAGGCTCCAGTCAGTACTTTTGTGGCCAAGGTCTGGTGACCCAAAATGAATGTACTAAAAATGGACATTGAGTAACAAGATATCACATCATTTGCCCACATAACCATTTGTCTTCAGCTTCTGCCCATCCACATTTCACTCCAGATTCTCTGATATAAAATAATTCTCTTTGGCTCTGTTTGTTGATGCTTTCCCTGGCTGAGTCACCTGGTAATTGCAGCCAAAACTCACACATTTGATCTCCAGGCTGCTTAGGTGGATTTACAGGACATCTTTCTAAGTGCTTGGGCCTGGCAAATGGCAAACTATGGAGAACCTTTCAATCTCTTTCTAAGAAACCATCTGGACTATTCTCCTAGTGCCTCACATCCCTGTTCACCTCAGCACCCATGTCATCTGATGTCTCATGGGCCAAAGACAGTCACATGGCTAAGCCCAGAGTCTGCGTTGAGGGGACCACACGAGGTAACTGGAAAGCGTGTACACTGGGGACCCTCCAGTAGAAGTCTACCAAGAATGTTATGCCTCTAAGTCCAGAGGAGACTCTCTTCTCACTCAACACGTCCTTCATTCCAGGTCATTCTGTGAAGTGCTTATAAGGTTCACAGACATGATTCACAAGTCAGCACACACCTTGGCCCAGTCATTGCCCTGCTACTGTGTCATAATAGCATCGTATGAGTAGAGTACACTGCCTCCATGCCCTTTTTAACCTAATAGCCCAAATCCTTTGCATTTACACGATCTTCTGAGGAGCCCCCACATTTCCGGCCACTCACTCATGAGTTCTTACCCCCATGGAAAAGGAAGGAGACAGCTCTTCCGCCCTATCAGTGTCCTAGACCTCCACCTGAAGTGATCTCTCTGGAACTCTCGGGGAAAGAAGAGTTTCCATTTTTCCTAGACTCTCTCAGAGTATGGACTGTGGGTTGGTGACATTGTCATTAATAATAGTGGCAGAATAAACTTGCAGGGGGAAACCTGAGGACCCCTAAACTAGGAAGAATATTTTGGAATTAAAAACATATAATTGAATATGAGCTGAGCAGCCTACCGGGATGGTAATTAGATAGAGCACCATTTCAACTAATGTGTTCTTATTTAGAATCAAAGCCAGGTCTAGGAAAGACTCAAGTACTTCTCAGCCCAAGAATGCTAGGGTTTTTATCTCACAAGGGGCAAGGTCCCATGCATGGGAACAGAAGGAATGTTCTTTTCCCAGAGCGTAATGAGATTGTGCTGCTCCCAGAGAGCTGAACGCCAGCCCTAGCTCCCTGTGCTGCTTCTCAGGTGCCCGAGGCAACCGGCCTCCAGCCTGGCTAGTCAGGACACAGCTGTAGAAATGGTACCTACCCCTCCCCCAACTCACGGGACTTGAGCCCTCTTCTTCGCCCCCCTTTCCTAGAGCAGAACACCTGAAAGGGGGAATCACGTCCATCAATCAAACCTGAAGCTTCACGCTTGAGGAAGGAGCTCTAGAATCTCTTCTCCTTGGGGAAGTGTGGAAACTCCTGAGGGAGGGGCTGGAGGCCCCAGGCTGAGGGACCCGGAAGAAAGGGTTGCAGAGAAAGGAAGTAGTTCTGGATTGAGAGAGAGAGACTTGAGAGGTATCCCTGTGTTTACACCTGCAGTGTACGGGTCCCTGTGTTCATGTGGTATAAGGGAACCGTAGCGGACCATCTGACCGAACGTATGCCCAGAGGCAGTGTCTGTCTTCTGTTCTTTTTGTTTCGGTGTCTGCTTGGAGATTTGACCATCTCTGTGGCCAGGAACCTTGACTTACCTCCACTGTAGTCAGCTGGGCATGGGGGTGGAAGTGAAATAACAAGGATATGGCTGTGCCAAGGAGACCAGGAAAGCTGGGGGCACCCAGGAAAAGAGGGTACCACTTAGAATCACCCTTACTCTCCTGACATTTGACTAGGCTTGAGGAATGGAACCATATTCCCCTCCTAGATTACATTTCAGGGTGGTGGGGACTCCTTCATTCTAGGACCTCTGTTAACACATATCGTGCCAAGGTTCAAGTTTAGAAAAAGATGTCCCTCGTGGGGAGATCATAGGTATCACAGAGATTCCATCCCTATTTTCCCCTTCAGAGAGCAACTTGCAATTGACATAATGGCTCCCCCACTTCCTCATGGCTCCCCTTCAATGACCAATCAACCGCTTAGAGACAGAAAACAAGGGGCCGGCTATGGTGAGGTTATAAGAATCATAATGAGCCCTCTTCTGTGCGCTAAGCTTGCGCTTTGTTTTCACCACCTCATTCAATCCTCCCAATGAGCAGATTGCTCCCACCCCTTGCTCCTTTGCAAATGAGGATTCTGGAGGCTTCTCGAAGGAAGCAACTTGTCCCAGGACAAACAGCAAGTCACCAGTGGAGCCCCTGCCCACCAGTCTCCAGCCTCTCCTGGCTCTCTGACACAAACTGATCGGCTCTCTGACCGAACGGATGTCCAGAGGTGGTGTTTGTCTTCTGTTCTTTTTGTTCTATTTTGCCAGTTCTCTGTCACCTGGCTGCAGGTTCAGCTAAGTTCAGCCGCTAGGCAGTGGTAGATCCAAAAGGTCTTCCTGCCAAGCCCGGGCTCTTTCTCCAGGCCTCACCATGTCCTCTGTGGCATGTCATTGGCCTGTTCTTGCTCATGTCTGGTGTGGCCCAAAGGGCAGAGCGCAAGGTCAGACGCGGCCCACACTTCCCCTGGTGGCTGCATCTGCTTTCTTTCCACTCTGCTCTGCCCTCCCAAATGTGTCCCCTGTGAACCGGAAGAGGTGGATCTTGGCTCCAGGGACCCCTCAGACAGACCCCTCCATTTTTCTGCTTCTCTCCAATCCAAGCAGATGCCTGCTGTGACACATCACAAGGACAGCTACTTCCCCTGTGCCCTTACCAACAGAGACATAGTCACTAAACATTTGGTTTCACGGCCCCTAACTTTTCTTGCAAAGATTCCCCTACAGAGTTAGGGAGGAATTCACCTCTGGGGGGGGGCTGTGTGTTGTTGGTCAAGTTCCCGCACGTCTTTGTCTACTGACAGTCGTCTAGGAAGCAGAGAGGACGTAAGCACAGGTGTCTGTTTATACACATATGTGTGTTAGCCTTTTACCCACAGATAGTATCAAATCACTAAATGTGTTCATATGCCATGTTTAGTGCATTGGTTGTACATACAGGAAATTGGTTTAAAAAAATGCAAGGTCTCAATAACTCATAAGAAACCAAAGGGATGAGTACAATTGTCTTCCAGGCTCTTGTCCAGCTCTCCACATGGAAGTTCAGAACGAGGTGGTTCTCTCTTCCCATTTGGATGCCATCTAGTCCCCTGTGTCCTGGGCTCCATAGAAATGGTCCCCTTGCAGTAGGGCCGAGAGCTGCTAGGTGATTCCATGAGACAACCGTGGCCACCATATGGAAGGACGCTGGGAAGGAGACCTCTGCTTTTCCATAAAAGCTTAGACACGTCTACATATTTGTGCTTTCAGTTCCCATCATGGGGAAAAGAAAGAAACAAAATGTACCAAGTTAAAAAAATATCCAGCTGGAATGATTTGTGTGTAACATGTCATGTAATGAGATGCAACTTTTTGACGCAAGTTAATTTTAAAGATTTTTTTTAATGTTTATTGTTGAGAAAAGGGGGGAAAGGGCAGAGAGAGAGAGAGAGAGAGAGAGAATCCCAAGCAGGCTCTGTGCTGTGAGCACAGAGCCCAGTTCAGAGTTCTGGGGCTCGAACTCATGACCTGAGCCAAAGTCAGGTGCTTCTTCAAGTGAGCCGGCCTAGCATCCCAACACATACTCATTTTATTATTTATTTTTTTAATGTTTATTTATTTTTGAAAGGGAGAGACAGAGAGAGAGAGACAGACAGACAGAGTGCAAGAGGGCCAGAGAGAGGGGAAGACAGAATCTGAAGCAGAGTATATAGAAATAGTTCTTGGTGATTCCCTCGTGGGACCTGAGCTGCCAGCACAGAGCCCTACACGGGGCTCCATCTCACAAACCTCGAGATCGTGACCTGAGCTGAAGTCAGGCCCTCAACCGACTGAGCCCCCCAGGCTCCCCCAACACATGCTAATTTTACAGGACAGGAAATCCTGTAGGAAGAGCAGGGCAGTAGAAAGGAAATGTTTGTTCCTGGCATTGGAAGGAGTCTTGCCAGGTTGACAGCACTTCAGAGATGCAGGGGGTCCCCCCCTGAGTCTGGGGTCAGGGGATGCTGGGCTCACAATTCCAAGTGAGGAGTTCAAGGTCAGCCCTGACTAGACCACTTGAGGCAGAAAGCCTCCAAGGGGTTGCTGGATGTAGCAAATTAAAATACAGGGCACCCAGTTAAATTCAAACTTCTGATGAACAACAAATACTTTCTTAGTGTAAGTACATCCCTTGTAATCTTCAAGATGTAGTTATACTAAAAACAAATTTGCCACTTATCAGAAATGCGAATTTAACTGGGTGTCATCTTTTATCCGGCATCCCTACGGAGAGGCTTCCCCGAGTCCCCGCCCATGCTAATTAAGAGATCCAAAGACACAGGATGAGAAAGAGGTGAATAGGAAGTTATACAAGGAAAATGAGGTCTTTCTTTTTGGAGAGCTTAAGGTGAGGAGTAAAAAGGCTTTGATGTTAAAGGTACTTAAAACAGCAACGCTCAGAACTGAGTCAAGACTGAGTCGAGTGGACTTCCCGGCATAAAATCATAAAATGTGGTTCTGATTAGATTGAAAGCGATTTCCTTGAAATAATACCAGAATTACTTTACATGGTGATCAGAAGCAGTTACACAGAGGCAGGAAGTTCCCCAGCTCCCTAGCCCCTCCCTCCTGCTCACCCTGGTTCTCTCTCTCTCTCTTCCTTCTTGTTTTCTCTTTCTTCCCTTGTCTCACTTTCTGTTGTTGAATAAATATTTACTGATGATCAACTCCGTGCGAAGCAAACCTTCAAAATGTTCGTATTTTCACTCTTCTCCAGTTGCACCTTTCTTTAAGACTGTTTAAAAAATGACTTAGAACTGCATAAATAAACTTCTATGCATCCCTTTGAGCCTTAGGAAGAAGGGATAGAAATAGAGGCCAGGGGCGCCTGGGTGGCTCAGTCAGTTAAGTGTCTGGCTTTGGCTCAGGTCATGATCTTACGGTCCATGGGTTCAAGCCCCATGTCCGACTCAATGCTGATACCTCAGAGGCCTCCAGCCTGCTTTAGTTTCTATGTCCTCCCGTCTCTCTCCCTTCCCCTCCCTGGCTCATGTTCTGTCTTTCTCCATTTCTCAAAAATGAATAAATGTTAAAAAAAAAATTTACAGGCACCTGGGTGGCACGGTTGGTTAAGTGTCCTACTTTGGCTCAGGTCATGATCTCATGGCTCATGAGCTCAAGCCCTGCATCGGGCTCTGTGCTGACATCTCAGAGCCTGGAGCCTGCTTCAGATTCTGTGTCTCCCCCTCTCTCTGCCCCTTCCCTGCTCACACTCTGTGTCTCTCTCTCTCTCAAAAATAAATAAGCATTAAAATTTTTTTCAAAAATAAGAAGTAAGGAGGCCAACTTTGTGGATTCATGCCCACCTTGAGAGAGCTGTAAGCTTTCTGCTCCTGTCACAATCTAATCGCACCGCCGACCCAGAAAAGAACAAAGAACGGGTGGGATTATTTTAAAAGTAAAACTCTAAAATGTGCTAAGATTTTTCTAAATCTCTTTTTGGAAACAAACCTCAACAAAAATAAAAGGTGACAATTTAAGTCACAGAAGAGGCAGAACCCCAACGGCAGGGAAATAATAGATTGGTTCTAGAAGTAATCCCTTCAGAAACCGTTTCTGATCAACTCCCTATCATTGTGAGCTGGAAGAGAATTAGAGCAGGATGTAGAAGAGAAAACATATAATCCGTTTTGTTTCTCTATTTTTAGTCTTTGTCCAGATATTGGGCAGGTTATTTTCTTCTTCTTCTTCTTCTTCTTCTTTTTTTTAATGTTTATTATTTTTGAGAGAGAGACAGAGAGAGTGTGAGCAGGGGAGGGGCAGAGAGAGAGAGAGGGAGACACAGAATCGGAAGCAGGCTCCAGGCTCTGAGCTGTCAGCACAGTGTCCAACATGGGACTTGAACTCACAAACCTCATGACCCGGGTAGGTCATTTCTGATACCAGGGCCTCCCTGTGGGACACCGAGAGACAACCCAACAGAGCTGATTTAATCAATAGCTTGTGAGTATTTATCAGCTAGCATTTTTTGTGCATCTCTCCCCTCACTTGTGGTTGCCGGACGCGGACTCTTATTTTCTGTGCAGTATGAGGTTGCTGACTCTCCTGTCAGTACTTAACACAAACAGATGTCAGTTGCCCTCCCCAAGCTCATCTTCCCAGCCCTTCTTATTCCATCAGGGAGCTGTCATGGTGGGCAGCCTCTAATTCACAGCCTGTCTCTTTGGGCTGTTTCTAGGCTTGATCTGCCTAAGCTTTGTATTTGAGCCCATGCCTCCGCATGAGAGGCTGCTCTTGAGGAAAAGTACATTCATCCTTTTCTTCAAATGGAAATGAGTTCTGTGATGAAATCATCGGCTGACACATCATTTGTTCTGGCTGTGATCTGGTAGACAATACATCGTACATTAAAAGAAAGCCTTGAAATACAACGACTCCCAAGCTGAAATTCCCCTGTTATTTCTCAAAGACAAGGAGGAAACTCAAAATGTTATCAGAAAATTTTGGGAACAAATGACCAATTTTCATTAGTGTCGGATGGCCAGCTCGACACTGCTGGAATTCTGGACGCTGTAATTTAGCGCCACGCTAAGTCAATTGTGTTAAACGCTTCCTTTTGGGCCCATTTTCATGGCTGGCATGACTGCCTCCTATGTGTTTTGTGTGCAATTTCTCTTCACATCAGCCGCCTGCCATTTTGCTCCTGGTCGCAGTGCTTTTGACCCAGAAACATACTGTGAGTCCAAAGGAGACATTAAAAGCGATGTCGTTGAATGACTGTTACGTTGTCTGTAAGGTCCCAAGGTCAGAACTGGACATGATAACTTCTCATTTCTTGCACTCACCTTGGGGAATTCATACATAGCCAGCATGTTCAATTGGTCAAAGTCCTCTTTATTTCATGGGCTGCTCCTATTTACTCACAGTCGGGATGCTTCTTAGAACCAATTGCCTCAAATGGGAGGTATTCTGCTTTCTACTTGTCTGAACTCATTGCAGAGGCCAGCATGGAAGATAACATTACTCTATTGGGTGCATCTACGTAATTGAAGAATAAATAAGAACGATCGCTATTTGTTGAACACGGGCTCGGAGAGTGGTTTTATTATGCCCTCTGTGATCCTCGAAACAACTCTACAATGTATGAGAAATATATTGCAGGTGGAGAAACTGAGGTTGAGACAGCTTAAGAAACTGGCCAAAGGTCACGCAGATAATACATCACACAGATGGATTTCTACTCATTTCTTTCAGCCTCACAAGGACATGCTTCTTCCACAATATCATTGTGACGTGGAGACCCTGTAGATTTTAGGGTGCAGTTAGAATTCTTAGGATTTCAGAAGAAGCAACCTGATTCAATTTGGGTCTCTGCACTGACAGGTACCTAAACTCTACCACTAGCTTAAGGGACTTCCAGCTTGCAGACAGGTTATAGCAGAGACTATCAACAAACCAAACCAAAACAAAAAAAACATAAAAACAACAATGACAAAATAAACACACTCTTTACAAGCCTGGGGGTTAAAGGGTTATGAGTCTTGAAGGAAAAGACGACTTCATGTACACTTTCCAGTGTGGGTTGTAACTCATTTATTTATTTATTTTTCTTAAATAGTTTATTGTCAAGTTGGTTTCCGTATAACACCCAGTGCTCATCCCCACAAGTGCCCTCCTCCATGCCCATCACCCCCCTCCCCTCCCCNCATACATAAGGATTCCTTACAGATCAATAAGAAATCCATGTTTTAGTAGAAAAATTGTCAAACAGGGGCGCCTGGGTGGCTTAGTCGGTTAAGTGTCCAAGACTGAATCAGAAAGAAAAAAGTCTGGGGCGCCTGGGTGGCTTAGTCGGTTAAACGTCCGACTTTCGCTTGGGTCATGATCTTGCGGTTCGTGGGTTCAAGCTCCGCGTCGGGCTCTGTGCTGACTGCCAGCTCAGAGCCTGGAGCCTGTTTCAGTCTGTGACTCCCTCTCTCTCTGACCCTCCCCTGCTCTTGCTGTCTCTCTCTCTCTCCTAGAAATAAATAAAACATTTAAAAAAAAAAAGTCTCTCATGGTTTACCTCTCTTTGTTGTAACTCTTTATTAGTGAAGTTACTTAGAATATGGAAGTCAGAATCATAGAAGCTAAATAATTAAAGGGTCTTGAAGTTCTCACTGGTATCTTCTACAGGGGCACCTTGACCAGCAGGGAATGCTCTCTGACATTCAGGAGCGCCTGGGTGGCTCAGTCAGCTAAGCAACCGACTTCAATTCAGGTCATGATCTCGTGGTTTGTGAGTTCAAGCCCCTCATCGGGCTCTGTGCTGACAGCTCAGAGCCTGGAGCCCACTTTGAATTCTGTGTCTCCCTTTCTCTCTGCTCCTCCCCCGCTCACACTCTGTCTCTCTCTCACACAAAAATAAAATAAGCATTAAAAAAATTCTAGGCCTCTGTGCATGTGAGGAAGATGAGGTTCTTAAAACAATGGCATGAGAGAGCTTAAGAAACTGGCCGAAGGTCGCCCAAATAATACATCATACAAATGGGTTTCTACTCATTTCTTCCAGCCTCGCAAGGACATGCTTCTTCCACAGTATCATTGTAACATGGAGGCATGGCTTGTCCAGTGTGGCGGGCAGAAAAAATGACCTCCACAGATGTCCATGTCCTGGAATCTGGAAACAACATTAGGTCACGCAGCAAAGGGGAACCAAGGTTGCAGACGGAGCTATGTTTGTTAATCAGACGACTTGAGATGAAGAGATTATTCTGGATCATTAGAGGGAGACCAGTGTAGTCACAAGGGTCCTTGTAAGTGGAAGGAGGAGGCAGATGAGGAGACTCAGAGGCAGTTGTGACAGTGGAAGGAATGTGATGTGGAGTGATGTGACATGGAGTCACTTCTGAAGGTGGAGGAGCCAAAACCAAGGAATGTGAGTAGCTTCTAGAAGCTGGAAAAGGCAAGGAAACACTTTTCCCTTAGAGCCTCCAGGATGAACACAGCCCTGTTGAAACCTTGATTTTAAGACCTGTGACTCCAGACTATAAGATAATAAATCTGTGTTGTTTTGCACCACTAAACTGGGGCAATTTGTTATAGCAGCAGTAGGAAACTGATACATCCCGTCTCACTACTTACTTACAAAACTGGCATTAATTATGGGACCTGTGCTGTATTTGTTGGGACACTGGTTTGGCTGACAGAGATCAAAATAACATTAGCTTAAATAAGACAGATATTTATTTCTCTCGTGTAAAAATACAAAGTGACAGGTGGTCCTGGAGGCAATTCCACTTTGCTCCACAGGCTCTCCAGAGACCCAGGCTCCTTCTGTTCTGTTGATCCGCCATGCCTCGAGGGAATTGCCCTCATTGGCATGGGTGAAAGTAGCACATTACTATACCCTGACCATTAAAAACTATGGGAGAAAGGGAAGAGCACCTTCTTAACAAAGGTGTGGGGTGGGGGGCAGAGACTAAGCTGGGAAAGAGCAGGCAGCCCCATCTCTTGATGTGGAGGGATCAGAGGTCAGATCTCAGGATTCTTAGAATTATCCCCGCCATTCTCTCTGGATCCAGATGATGAAATATAGGCACCGAGTAACTGGAAGATTCCTGGAATTGCTACCACGATCCCATAAAATGTAGCTGTACACAAGACTCTAAATTGTCCCTCTTAAGGTTTATGAGCAATTGGATGCTATCCCACGAATTCACTTGTGGCCAGGACCAGGGAGAATTCATACTGCACAGCCCATCTCTCAAAATCCCAGCCAACTCTGTGTGTAGACCTCCCTGTCATTTCATTAACCTTGCAAACACTTTGGCCTGTATTTCATGTGACTGAATGTTTTTTGGAAGGCAAGCTTTGACTGCTTTATCTCTTTGAGTCCTCAAAACAACTGTGTAAGGGAGATACTGGTATTATTCCCATTTTACAAATGAGAAACCTCAGGCATAGAGATAGTAATTTGCCCCAAGTTTACACAGCTAATAAATCGTGCAGTGACGTTTGAATTATCAGGCAATCTGGCTCCGAGCCTTGAAAAGGTACGAATTTTCCTGGAGGAAAATTAGCAGCCTCTTCCCAAAGTTCTTCGATTGATGGGAACCGGGGGAGATCTTGGCACTATGTAATTTTGTAACAAATGGAAATATAAACACAGCTCAAAAGGTCGTAACCACTTGCTCGGAGTTTACAGCCAATATTAAAACTCTGCTGGGAGAGGACTATGGGAAGACGGCCGATTAAGAAACACCAGGAATCTGTCTCCCCACCTAGACAATTAAACCGGCTGAATCTGTCTGATGTGACTATTTTGGAAGGCTTGCAACTTCCAGGGGAATGCTTGGGGGGTAAATTGCAGTTAATTTCAGTCAATTTCAGCTCTTAGCACAGTAGCCACAACCCATCTCCAACCTCCTACCTCCCCACCCCCTACGCCCCCCAGCCCCCCATCCCTCCATCCCAGCCCTGAGGCTGGAGTAGTACATTGTGCTCCAGGAGCAGCTCACAGCTTGGAGCCACCAGTGTGGGGGGAAAAAAGAACCCCATCCTCCCAAACCAGGGGTCTGGGAGCCGATGGCTGGTTGTTGCTTCGAATCACAGAGGTGCAGACAAGGTGGCCCACAGTTCTTGTCTACCTCTCCTTCCTGTTCCAAGCCCCTCCTCCTCCAGCTGAAGTGACCTCTAGGGAATTGAAAGAGCCAGTGCATTTCTTCCCCTCTTCACTTTTCTCTTTTTTACCTTTTGGGAGCCAGACATTAAAAACTAGGACATTCAAAAGCAGCTCCACATATGGGGAAAATTAGAAAATGGTGCTGCGGGACAAAAACAGGCTCCAAAAGGGCCTAAGAAGACCGTAAGTTTCTATGCCAGGCTGACCCTTCACACAGTTACAGCCTATAACAATTAAACACAATAAACAACAAGAAAAGAAAACTACAAACCCCAGAGAAGGGAAAGAATCTGATTTCTAAGGTTCACAACTTACTAGGTCCAAGGGTACAGTTTAAAACAATAAAATATCACACAGGATACAAACAAAAGCAAAACAGGAACCAGAAAAGTATGACCTATTCAAAGGAGAAAAAATAAATCGATAGAAAATGTCCCCACAAATGACCTGATGGCAGACATACTACCCAAAGACTTTAAAATAACTGTGTAACAAAACACTAAAGGAAAAAGTGGAGAGTCGATAAAATGATGAGAGCAAAATGGAAATATTAATAACAAATAGACTCTACATTGAAAAATTTTATGAGACAAAGAAGGATATTTTATGTCAATGAAAGATTCAACCTAGCAAGAAAATATAACTACATAAACATGTATGCACCTACTAATGACTTCATCAAAACAGATGAGGCAAAAGCTGACAGCTTGAAGGGAGAAACAGACAGTTCTCCAATAATGGGTAGAGCTTCCGCTATCCCAACCTTTCTCAATAACAGATAGAACAAGCAAACAGAGATAAGTAGGAGAACAGAGGACTTAATAATAAACCAACTATATCTAACAGATAGATGCAGAACACTAGACATGACAAAAGTTTGCATATTTTTCTCAGGTGCCCATGGGACAGTTTCCAAGATAGATCATATGTTCGACCACGAATTCAGTCTCAATAGATTTTAAAAGATAGGTATCAGATAAAGTGTCTTCTCTGACTATAATGGGATGAACTCAGAAATAAATAACAAAAGAAAAACTGGAAAATTCACGAACTTGTGCAAAACTAAATAACACATTCTTGAACAACCAAAAGTACAAGAAAGAAATCACAAAAGAAATTAGAAAATACTAAGAGACAAGTGGAAACAGAAATACAGCATACCAGAACTTATGGGACACAACTTTTATTAATAGCTGTAAAAGCTTACATTAAAAAAGGGAAAATCTCAAATCAACAACATAACTTTACAACTGAAGGAAGAGAAAAAGAATCAAGTAAATCTGAAGCCAGCAGAGGGAGAGAAACAATAAAGATTAGAACAGAGAAAAATGAAACAGAGAATAGAAAACAATAGAAAGAATCAACAAAACCAAAACCTGCTTCTTTGAAAGATCAACAAAATTTACAAACCTTTAGATTAAAGGGCTAAGGAAAAAGAGGGAAGGCTCAAATTACCAAAACCAGAAATGAAAGTGAGGACATACTACCAGTTCTACAGAAATAAAAAAAAAAATCGTAAGAGAGTACGATAAACAACCATACATCATCAAATTGGATGACTTATGAAATGGACAAATTCCTAGAAACACAAAACCTACCAAGTCTGAATTATGAAGAAATATAAAATCTGAATGAGCCCATAACTAGTAAGGAAATTAAGTCAGTAATCAAAAATCTCCTTAAAAAAAAAAAAAGAAAAAAAAAAGCCCTGGACCAGATGGCTTTGCTGATAAATTCTACCAAGCATTTAAAGAAGAACTAACACCAATCTTTCTCAGGCTTTTCCAGGAAATTGAAGAGAAGAGAACACTTCCTAACTCATTCTATGAGGTCAGCATTACTCTGATACCTACGCCAAAGTCACTGCAAGAAAAAAAAAACCCTACAAATATGTCTTAAGAGCATTGATGAAGAAAATCCTCAATAAGCCACACAAATTCAGCAGCATATGAAAAGAAAATTATAAAAATTTCAGTTCTAATAGCATCAAAGAACAATAACATGCTTAAAAATTACCCAAGGAGGTGGCGGGGGTGGGGGATTGGTAAGGTTGCCTCAGGAGGCTCCTGAGCCCCTGGGTAAGTCCAGATTTCTAGTTCCTAAGGAGGAAAAGAACATTCCGGTTCAACGCAGGCAACTGGAGTTGGATCCCTTGGGTTATCGCTGGTTGGCTATGTGGACGGAGCAAGGGAGAGCCTTTTGAACCCTGGACTCCTCCGGTGAAAACGAGTTATGTATTTGCTACGATTTAGCTGCAGCTTCAACAGAACATTCCATTACCGCAGGCTTACACAGAAAGGGTGTTATGCATCTCACACAACTAGAAGTCCCAGGGAGAGCAGTACAGGGCTGGGGAGATGGTTCAACAACGGCAGCAAGGACTCAGGGTCTAACTTCCTTTTCCATCATTTTTGATTTGTAGCCTTCATTCTCATGACGCCCCTCCAGGCTTTGTGTCTGCAGTCCAGGTTAAGGGAAGGCAGAAAAGATAGAGCCTTCAGTGTGCCTCAGTGGCTCCATCAGTTAAGCATCTGACTTCAGCTCAGGTCATGATCTCATGGTTCACGAGTTCAAGCCCTGCGTTGGGTTCTGTGCTGACAGCTCCGAGCCTGAAGCCTGCTTTGGATTCTGTGTCTCCCCCCACCCCCTGCTCCTCCCCGACTCACACTCTCTCTCTCTCTCTCAAAAATAAATAAAACAATTAAAAGGAGAAGAGAAGAGAAGAAAAAAAGAAAAGCCTTCTGCTGTGAAGCTTCACTATTTTCTCCAGAGGAAAAGAAATTTCGGAAATGCTTGTGTCGCATGAGTCAAGATGTTACACAGTCATCCTTAGCTGCAAGGGGGAATGGTATGATTGCTCTGTTTGCCTTTAAATCAGAGAAAGATGAGGGGAGGGTCAACGTGGCATGCAGGTCGTGCTTTCATGTTACAGGTCGAAAGCCAGTAACAGCATTTCTGTCAAAGAGCTGTCTTTAAAACATGTAGCTCACTCAGCTGGAACGTGGCAAGCACACAGTAAATGCTACTGTTACTCATGCCACATGTCCAAAACGGTGCCGTCTTGGCTAGCTGGACCCAAGAGATCGGTCAACCAAACATCCTGGCCTTTCCAGGTGAGTCCCTACTTATCAACTCTTCGTCTTCTCCTCGAGAAATAGATAACAAATCCTGATTTGGGGCGCAGAACATGTGCTCACTACACTAGGAAGCAGTTCTGGTGACAAAGGCTGATAGGAAGTTAAACGACATGGTTTTCAAGGAATCGACACAAAAGCCCTTGGAAGTGGCTGAAATGGCATCCATGAGGTATTTCTCCACAGAGATGCAGCAACACAAAAACTGAAAACAAAGGTTTCAAATCTCTTGGGAAAAATCTAGGCTTTAAGAAAAGAGCAGGTTGGGCATGGAGGGGGGCACTTGTGAGCACTGGGTGTTATATGGAAACCAACTTGACAATAAAATATTTGTAAAAAAAAGAAAAGAAAAGAAAAGAAAAGAAAAGAGCAGGTTGTTTTAGATTCTGTATCTCTCTCTCTCTGACCCTCCCCTGCTCATGCTCTCTCTCTCTCTCTCTCTCAGGAATAAATAAAACATTTTTAAAAATTTAAGGGGCACCTGGGTGGCTCAGTTGGTTGAGCGTCCGACTTCAGCTCAGGTCATGATCTCATGGTTCATGGGTTCGAGCCCCATGTTGGGTTCTGTGCTGACAGCTCAGAGCCTGGAGCCTGTTTCAGATTCTGTATCTCCATCTCTCTTTCTGACCCTCCCCTGCTCACGCTGTCTCTCTCTCTTTCTGTCTCTCTCTCTCTCAGAAATAAATAAAACATAAATAAATTTTAAATAAAAAGAAAAAAGAAAAGAGCAGGATGTTTTCTCTTCACCCAAGCGACAATTTTGGAGAGGACAGAGGAGTTTCTTATAGAACCTGTTATGAATTGACCAGAGCTAGAAGTCAGAGCTTTGACCTTCAGTCCCCTTCTGCATTCGAGGAGAGAGACTGTAAGTCCTCTAGGCTTGAAGCTATTGGAACCACTTAAAATACAGTCCCTAAGGGAACAGGGTTGGGGACCACAATTAATCCTGGCATTGAGGGGTCTGCCAGCCCCTCTTCCCTTGGGCCCTTCCAAGTGCTGCCTTTTCTGGAGAGAGTGAGACCTACCCACTGCCCCGCTCGATGGCTGGCTAACATTAACCACTCAAGCAACAACAGGTGTTGGTGAGGATGCAGAGAAGAGGAACCTTTTGTGCTGCGGGTGGGAATGCAAACTGGTGCAGCCACTTTGGAAAACAGCATGGAGGTTCCTCAAAAAATTAAAAATAGAACTACCCCACAGCCAGCAACTGCACTACTAGGTGTTTATCCAAGGGATACAGGTGTGTTATTTTGAAGGGGCACATGCATCCCAATGTTTATAGAAGCACTATCAACAATAGCCAAAGATTGGAAAGGGCCCAAATGTCCACCAACTGATGAATGGATGAAGAAGATTATATATATATATAGATAGATAGTGTAATATCATTCAGGGATATATATCACATTATATATAATGGAATATTACTCGGTGATCAAAAAGTATGAAATCATGTCATTTGTAACAACATGGATGGAACTAGACTGTATTATGCTAAGCGAAATAAGTCAGAGAAAAACAAATAACCATATGACTTCACTCACATGTGGAATTTCAGATACAAAAACAGAACATAGGAGAAGGGAAGGAAAAATAAAATAAAAACAGGGAAGGAGTTAAACCATAAAAGACTCTTAAATGCAGAGAACAAACTGAGGGTTGCTGGCGGGGTGTTGGGTGAGGGGGATGGGCTAGATGGGGGATGGGCATTAAGAAGGACACTTGTTGGGATGAGCACTGGGTGTTATATGAAGGGGATGAATCACTGGATTCTACTCCTGAAATCATTATTGCACTATATGCTAACTAACTTGGATTTAAATGAGGGAGGGAATGAATGAATGAATGAGTGAATGAATGAATGAAATCAGGGATAGGGAAGTCTCTTTCACCCATCAACAAGCAGCGTGAGTGGCTAGCCCTGCTGTGGCCAAGCAAGGCCCTGCGGTGTGACACTCCTGCATGGCGCTCTGACGATCTCTATACAAAGGTGGTGTTGCTGCTGAATTTGGAAACTTCGTCTATTTCCTTGTTGGTGCAACAGTGTCCTTTCCAGTTCTGGATGACATTCCAAGTCGGCCCTGCTGATTCTCAAATGCTAAGGCGGTGGAGGCATAGAGCACATGTAATAGGCACATACTAATGAGAGAACAAACGTGCAAACTATTGAGGGATGTCTGCTTACTTGAGCCAGCAGAGCGGCACAGAGCCCAACACTCCAGCGAAGAAGAGGGCCCATTTCAGGTGCTCCGCCACCTAGAAGCTACTCTCTTTCTATCAAAAGCCAGAGCCACCCACGTCACCATTGCCATTGCTCAAACTATGGAGACAGGGAGAAAAGGCAGAAGACAGGAAGCCATTTCCTGGTAATAACTGACCACTACAGCTTTCACTTGAGAGAGAATGCACGGAAGAGAGAAGACAAGAATCTACGCTGTGCTGCTAATTTAGGAATAGAAATCACCAGAACCTGCTCTTTCTGGGGTCCTCCAAGCCAGCTCAATGCTTCCGGGCATTACACCCTGCCTGCCTCTAACGGAGAGGTGGGGGCTGGAAAGGAACAGTTGAAAAGCCCCAAGTTCCCAGTCGCCTCTCTCTCTCTTGAACATACAGGAAAATGTCATCTCGGTGCCCACCAGCATGGACAGGGTTCCCCAGAGAACACAGAGGAGAATCACTGAGGCTCGGAGCTTGGAGGAGGAGAAGTAGGAGTTTGGAAGGGCTGCCCTGGATGGCATCGCATCTCACGAGAGGTCTCAGTGACTGGTGAGAAGGGGAGGCAGGGCCTGCTAGCTGTCACCTGCTTTTAGCAACAGAGCCTCGAAACTTCATCTGAACCTATACAGCTACGCAGAGTAAAACCTGCATCGCTGCTTGGTGTCGCCATATGACTGAATTCCGGCCAGTGGAGAATACGCAAGAGTGATGTGACGTCTGGAAAAGGTCCTTAAGAGGCCAAGGCGTGCTCTTCTTCTTCCCGTCCATGCTTCCCCTATCTGGAATGAATTTGTAATGTGATGACTGGTGCTGGAGCAGCCATGTTGGACCATGAAGCGGCTTTGGGATCAAAAGCCACATTTGATAAGGCAACAAATATAGGAGGAAGGTGGGTCACTGGAGATTTTAGGAGGTGGAGGAAACACCAGATTCGGACCACCTACTTTGAGACTTAATGTGTGAGAGAAATAAGTTATTGTCTTATTTAACTTATTAAGTTATTTTATTGGGGGTTTTGCTGTGCTTGTGGTTGAATCTATTCACAACTGTGATGAAGGAAGCACATTCTACACCAAAATCACGTTGGATGTTATTGTTGTATGTGCATGTATTTCTACACACAGATATAGGCTTGAGAAGCCTCTTTAACTTAAACCTCTGGAAATACACACCCACCACAGGGGGTCACATGGGGAAGCACCACCATGGACCAGAAGCAGGACGAAGCAGGGAGAAAACGTGGACAAGAGGCTTTATTGTGGTTTCTGTGAGAAGGAGAAGAGGAAGCAGCTGAGGACTGGCTGGTTCGAATAATTTCAGGACTCCGGGGCACACGGCTGTCCCCAGTTGTTGCACACCTGGCCCTGGATCATTAGGGCAGTGGGACCTAGCCCCGTGGAGGAGGTGGTTGTGATGTGGGCTCTGGCTCGGCTGGTTGGCATTTGAAAGGCCTGCTCCCAGCTGAGCTGGTTGTTATCGGTGGGAAGTGGCTCATTCTGAGAGGGACGCCCCAGACACCGAAGCATCCAGCGCAGAAGCTAGGAACTAAGGTTATTCCATCCCCGTAAAATTTCTTCCTGGAGCTCGTCCTTGACAAAGACCCGCAAACGTCTCAGAGCCCCCACTCAGCTGTGCTTCCTCCGGGACACCTGTCCGAACCTGTGTCCCCACCGTGCCTTTGGGTCCCCCGAAGTCTGTACTACTGTGTTTGTGATCATTACCACATGTGTCATTCTCCCCTTCTACCCCAGAAGCCCCTGGGAAACAGGGACATGTTAATTAGCTCCGAATCTCCTCCCACCACTCACAAGGGCAGAGCAAAGCTGCCCCCCACCCCCCCAGCAGGTGCATGTGGAGTTGTTGAAAACCCGGCATTGAGCCGCAGGAGGGATGAGGGTGCCCACAGCCTGTCTTTGTGACAGGGTTTTCCTCTGCGCTGGTAAGTCCCCAAGTTCATAGCCAAAGATCCTTACCAAAGTAACAATGGCCAGGTAAGACAGACTTGCTCTGCTTTGTGTTATTACACCTCAAATGCCCTGCACTCTCGGGGAAGGCAATTTCATAGATAATCTGGGGACCCGCGATTTCTCGTCCTTTGTTAATGCTGAGTGACTTGCATTTCAGGAATCCGCATTGAAATGGATGAAAAATACAGCTTAATTTGGAATAAACCTGGGTGGGAGCAGCATGCTCGTAAAAAAAAAAAGCAGGAGGGGATGGGGGAGCGGTGATAGGGAAGAAGAATCATTCTGGGGAAAATTTAGCCACAAATTGAATTTTCTTTTTCTTTTTTTTTCCCAGGAGTTTAATTTGCTCCTGCCAGGCTTTTGTTATTTGACTTAAAAAGGCAACTTTAAATAGTGCGCCTAATGCCTACAAGTTAAATATCTCCTTTCCCCTTAATAGTATCAATCATGATGGCGACTGCGCTGTAGCTATTTCATTAGGAAATTAAATGATGTCTAAGCATTCAAGATGAGTCCATTTCCCAACAGCTCTTATATTATCTCCATATTTTTTTTCTTTGCAGCTCTTCCAAAAAGTTTTGTGTCCCTAATCAAACAGACCAACTTGCTCTTTCTGTCCCTCCCCCTCCCTTCCTTTCCTCTCTCTCTGGTGAGAGCTCGCCACGACTCAAAAGAAACATGTTCAATTGCCCTAACCTTCAGGCCTCCGTGATGAAGAACAGGATATATTATCAAGGAGAGCTTTTCCTAGGGGCACCTGGGTGGCTCAGTCGGTCAAGCGTCTGACTTTAGCTCAGATCATGATCTCACAGTTCGTGGGTTTAGGCCCCTCATCGGGCTCTGTGCGGACAGCTCAGAGCTTGGAGTCTGCTTCTGATTCTGTGTCTTCTCTCTCTCTCTCTCTCTCTCTCTGCTCCTCCCCCACTCACACTCTGTTCCTCTCAAAAGTAAATAAAACATTTTTAAAAAGGATAGCTTGAGCACTGGGTGTTATATGGAAACCAATTTGACAATAAACTATTAAAAAAATAAAAAATAAAAAAAGGATAGCTTTTTCCAAAACTGTCATTTTTAGACTGTTTCGTGCTTTCTGGATGGCAACAGGCAGTGGTAAGTAGGTACAAAGTGACACGAATTCTGTCTCCACAGTCTAGTTTTTTAAATGCTACTTTTTAAGTCTCTGACTAGATGTGTCCTTGAGGCTTTAATACAGAGACCAGTGGAAGATCTATTTCTCTCTTTTTTAAATTTATTTTGAGAGACAGAGTGAGAGAGGGAGCACAAGTTGGGTAGAGAGAGAGAGAGAGAGGGAGAGAGAGAATCCCAAGCAGACTTCTCAGGGTCAGTGCAGAGCCACACACAGGGCCCAAACCCACGAACCGTGAGATCATGACCTGAGCCGAAACCAAGAGTCCGATGCTTAACTGACTGCACCACCAGGTGCCCCTGATGCTCTGTTTCTCTTGGAGACATGGCGTAAAGCCTCCCACCCTCCCGAACAACTAGCCAGGAACAAAACAGGAGACGTTATCTAAGCTGATTATGTTTCTTTCTCTCCTTTTTCTCTTTTTTTTTTTCCTCAGAGGCAAATGGCCCTCCAAGCATGCTTAACAACAGGGCATTCTTGCATCTGTCCCTGGAGCCCAGGTGACCTGAGAAGACGTTGGTTGAGTAGAAAGTGTAGAGAAGAGCATGGTGTCAGCTACTGTTCCCTGGGTGGTGGGGGCGGGAAGGGGTTAACTGTGCCACAGGAAAGCAAAGGAGGGCACTGTGTGCAGGGCACCTTGTAGGGGGACACGGGGCCGGAGTGCCTGGCACATGGCACTCAGTGGGCAGTTGCTGAGCTGAGTTACTGTGGTGAATGGATTCTTCCTCCAAATAGGGCTCCGAATGCCACTCTCATCCCAAATGTGCAGCACGCATCGGCCACATCAGGAGCAGTTCAATGAACTCATTAAGCAGCAGCGTTTTGCAAAGTACATTAGTGAGCGGGAACTTTCTGGAAATCATCAACTGCGGAAGCCTCAGCTCATAAAGGCTGTTTTTAATAAAGAAGCAAAGACAGGGTCGTGAAGGAGGTACTGAGGGAGCATCGGAACTCGCGGGGCCCACCCCCCTCCTTGTCCTTGTTTCCATTTCCCTGAGAACATGGAGGAACAGAAGAGAACATCCACATGTGTCTCTGTGTGAAAGCACCGCTTCGCCCGCCTTTGTCCCCTTCTGGGTGTCCCCGGTGCAGAGCGCCAAGCGCTCTGTTCCAAGGACAGCTTTCAGCTTGATTTCTGCTCAGGTCATGATCTCATGGCTTGTGAGATTGAGCCCCGTGTCAAGTTGCTCTGCACTGACATTGAAGACCCTGCTTGGGATTCTCTCTCTCTCTCTCTCTCTAAACAAACAAACAAACATTAAAAATAAAAAAAAAATAAAGGTATAGATGGAAGGAAGACTTTCCTATTTATGGTTCTGTTTGGACCTGCCTTCTGAATTCCACACTCACATACTTGACATTTGCCCTGAGGGCCTATAAACCTGTCAAATTTGCCATGTTCAAATCCAAACTCTTGATTTTTCTCCATAAACCTGTTCTCTCCCATAGTCTGTCCCCATCTCAGCAAATGGCAAATGCATTCTTCAAGTTGCTCCGATAGATAATTCCAGAGTCCCCATTTTCCCATTGTCTACTCCCCAGCCATGAGCAATTCCTGATATTCTGATTCAAATTATATCCAGAATCGGGGGCACCTGAGTGACTCAGTGACTCAGTTAAGCATCTGTTTCTTGGTCTCAGCTCAGGTTGTGGTATCACAGTTTGTGAGATCAAGCCCTGCGTCAGGCTCTGCGCTGACAGTGCGGGCCTTGCTTGGGGTTCTCTCTCCCTCTCTCTCTGCTCTTCCCCCATTTGTGAGCATGTTCTCTCTCTCTAAAAAATAAATAAATAAACATTTTTAAAAATCATGGCAAATTATATCCAGAATCGGATCACTCCCTTTACCCGTGTCTCTTCAGGATGGGGTGTTACAGTGGCCTCCTGACTGCTTTCCCCAATTCCATCCATGCACCCACCCCAACCGCTCTGAGAGTGGCCTTGTTCTCAGTCAGCACTGGCCAGAGCTGAGATACCTCATTGCTGAATTTAATAAGGATGACATTCAGGGAAATTGAAGGATGCTGTCTCACCTAATGCCTGACTCCTGAACCAAATGGCTCAATTTCCAGTTCCTTCCTTCTTCTTTCCCATTTTCGAGTCTCTGACCTGACAAAGGAAAATTATAGAAAAAAATGTATCCTCTCCTTCCTCCCTGTATCTGGACCTAATGATTTGAATGTGGAGCCTCACACGTGTAGAACAGAGACTTGAACAAGTGTGGACCTCCCTCTCAGGGGGACCTAGCAGAAAATCCACCCAACTCCCTGAAAGATAATTCAGTTAAAGTGAAGAGGCATGTTCCCAAGAGTTAGAAACAAAGTTTTCTGAAGATGCCACTTGTAAGAAGCAGAAGAAAAAATTGGAAATTTTCAAGGACAGATTTTCAAAAGATTTAACAGAATTTTACATCTATAAATCTAGAGAAGACAACTTTCTGAAGTCATAAAATGCTGAATGGAGATGGTAAATATGGTTGCTAAACAGAGAAATCCAGGAAAGACAGCACAACGCAGGTACGGTGTTCTAGAACATCAGTTAAGTGACTAGAAGCCCAGAAGGAGAAACACCACCAGAACACATATACACAGATAGGAAAACAAATGATACAGAGCTGAAGAGTAAAATGCAAGCTATGCAGAGGAATCCCAGAAGAAAAGAGAATAAATGTAAGAAAAGAGATAATCAATGATTTGAAGAAAGCTTTCAGAACAAAGGAAAGGCTTACCGGTATCAAAAGGCTTACTGAGTACCAGAGAAAAATTAAGGAAAGGGGAAGAATTTGAATTTCAAGCATAAAGTAAAAAATATTTATATATCCAGCCGAGAATACCTAAGGAAATAGCATTTAAAAAGCTATCTGCAAAGGACTTCAGCATTCCCTTCCAGAACAATGGAGTTACTATGGAATGCTATGTCTGGCCAAACTGTATGAGGTTAATAGGAAGACATCTTAAGCTATGGAAGGATCCAAGAGATACAATCATCTCAAACAATCATCTCTTTCTACATACGAGCCAATTGATTGATGAATTAAATTGAACTTTTACAGAGAAAACTGTGTTCAGCATAATACTAGTGAAACTGGGTTACCTTAACCCAATTCGTTTTTTGTATATGTTTTCATATGATACAAAGGTCAATAAGGTCAATACAGTCATTGAAAGAGATGCTACAAAAGTGGCTTAAATTCCTAAATAATTTTGATTGATTGCATTCTGTTCCGCAGATTATGTTCAAAAGACACAGAATGACAGACAGAGGCAGGGAGTGTGGCTGAGCCCAGGAGAAGACCATCCGCACGCCAGTGTGTCTTCTGTGATGCATGTAGCATGTAGTCAATGGCTGTAGTGGTCTCGTTGCTGGGTGGGTGGTGGGGGCAACAGCTATTAGTTCTCAGATAAATGGAGTTTGGAGGAGTGGAAGGCACTTCAACAAATAAAAACTGGGGACGCCTGGGTGGCTCAGTCAGCTACATGTCCAACTCTTGATCTCAGCTCAGATCTTTTTTTAAAATATTTTTTAATGTTTCACTTATTTTTGAGAGAGAGAGAGAGATAGAGACAGCATGAGACAGAGATAGGAGGGTCAGAGAGAGAGGGAGACACGGAATCTAAAGACCGGGTCCAGGCTCTGAGCTGTCAGCACAGAGCCCGACATGGGGCTCGAACCCATGAACCATGAGATCATGACCCGAGCTGAAGTCAGGCGCTCAACCGACTGAGCCACCCAGGCACCCCAGATCTCAGCTCAGGTCTTGACCTCAGGATGGTGAGCTCAAGCCTCTCACTGGGCTCTGTGCTGGGCATGAAGCCTACTTAAAAAAAAAAAGAAAGAAAGAAAAGAAAATAATCAACCAATCAATAAAAACTGTGGAGGAGATTCATGATGTTGTGTTATTGCAGATGTTGATAGTAGAGACAAAGTAGTTCCTGATCTACCTCTTAGTTGTCATTATTAATAGGATAAAAATACAATGGATGGTTTCCAAATTTTTAGAGACAGTAGAAAAAAGTTCAGTCATTGTCCAGGAACCTTTTGTTGATGTCAGAATAACTGACTTTTGGAACTCTTCTGACTATTGGGTTTTTTTAAAAAGTTTTTTTAAATGTTTATTTTATTTTGAGAGAGGGAGAGACAGAGCATGAGCGAGGGAGGATCAGAGAGAGAGGGAGACACAGAATCGGAAGCAGGCTCCAGGCTCTGAGCTGGCAGCACAGAGCCTGAGGCAGGGCTCGAACCCACAAACTGTGAGACCATGACCCAAGCTGAGGTTGGCCGCTTAACCGACTGAGCCACGCAGGCGCCCCTTCTGAATATTGTTAAAATGCCCACTTGAACCATGAGACCACTTCATGGCTATTCCTGCTCTGATTCCAATACCCAGTATGGACAAAACCGTTTCTTTCATAGTTGCAGCAAGAGTAGGGACACTTTCTAGCAACTATGCAAATTAGGCTGCTCTTCTTATTTTGCTTTTCTTGAAAAACTTTTTTAATGTTTATTTATTTTTGAGAGAGAGTGAAAGAAACAGAGCGTGAGCACGGGAGGGACAGAGAAAGAGGGAGACGGGATCCAAAGCAGGCTCCAGGTTCTGAGCTGTCAGCACAGAGCCCCACATGGGGCTCAAACCCATGGACTGTGAGATCATAACCTGAGCCAAAGTCAGATGCTTAACCACCCCAGCGCCCCTATTTGCCTTGCCTTTAAACTGCTCTGACAAAATCCTAGCGGACAGTGAATGGACACACGGCACCCACATTAAAGCCAATTTATGATTGCTAAAAACAATTGCAAAATAAATATTGCTTTAAGAAGATTTACTTCTAGCAGGGTCTGCTACAGACTGTTCGTCCCAGTCCTAATAAAAGGACACGGGTTTATTTCTGGTCCTGTGGGGCAAGCATTTCCCAACTTTCTGGAAGTTGCAACATCCTGTTGTTTATTTGATTCTGTGACTTCCTCTCCAGTTCCCTCCACCCAAATTAAACATGCTTTATTTATTTAATATTTAATGGGTGGAAATTTAAACTGCTATTGTTATAAACATTTCTAGGCACTTTTATGATATCCTTTTACATAATGGGAGCTATTACCACGGGCTGGGGGATCACAGCTTTAAGGCAATTTTCAAAAGAATGAATGGAACCCAGAGCATGGAGGGGAAAAAATAAATCAACAGAGAACGTTATGTGGCATAGAGTTAAGGGAGGGCAAAAATCAATAGAGAACTTAATCAGTAAAAGATGGGGAACCCCGGATTCTGCCCCACAGAACATGGGGTGGGGGTGGACGGTTATATTCACGTTACTCCCCAGAGGACTCAGCTTACTCGATTTGCCAAGTCAAAAAGCACTTTTGAGAAGTTGCTTCATTATGGGCAATTTGGTAGGCATTAAAGGGAAAACTAAAGATAAATATTATTTATTCCCTTGAGGAACTCCAAACCTATCAGGGAAAAGGAGTGGTAAACTGAGTCAGAAAACAGTTCACAACTGCGTTCACTAAGAAGGACCAGAAACCACACCCCAGGCACCTTCAGATTCCAGCAAAATTGGGCTCCTCTAGTGCGGTAATATCACTGTTGGGTCACAGTAAGACCAGCAGCTTCATTGTTAACCTTGTTGCACCAAACAGCTTGGGAAGAGCTCATGAAATAGGGAATCTCTCAAGGGAAGAACAAAGAACACCCAGGATGCATCCACTTTTACCTCGTAAAGGACATTTTTAAAAGGTGTCAGTAGCGAGTGCCCAGTTCATGCAGGGAAAGCAAGAGTCTAGATTTGGGAAGGCGAAAGCAAAGAGAAAAGATGAATTCTCACCGTCTCATAGCTCATAGCTTGATGTCAGAAGAGGAGATTCTCAGGGTGGAAAGGGAATTCAGGAGGAAGTTTGGAGATGGATTTCAAGGCTGCCCAGACCCCATTTAGCAAGGATACAACGCTTAGCAACATCCACCCTATAGCCGCTCAAAAACGCTGTATGACTGGCTGGCTGCCGGGATGGTGAGCTAGTTAGTTCAGACGTCGCTTAGTAAGTAGATGGGCCACTTTCCTGGAAAGAATCCCATAGCCTTCAACATTCATGTTCCCTTCCACCCAATTTTGTTACATAATAATTTTCAGATTTCATGTTTATATTATCAACCTGTAAATATTTGCAGCTTAGCTACTTATTGAACTCTGATTACATTTCCTTTCTTGAGCCCGTTATGCTTTCCCTGGAGTTAGCAAATATCTCTGCTGGACGCAGACATTGGTCTGAATACTGTAAGAGAGGTAATCTATCAGTTTCATTCTTTTTCTCGGAGACCTTCCTCCTGAACCCCTTGGCCATCCTGCCCACGTGCAGAGGTTGCTCTCTGGATCTGCTTTATACCAAGCTGCTTGTGATCTCCCCTTAGCGTGTCCTGCTGAGCGCTTCATTTCTCTCTTGTTGGATTCCCGATCTATGAAGTCAACGCCTTCCTCCTGGATTTATTTCTCTGCTTTCAACAAGTACACGTGATGCTTCTTAAGGAAGTGCGCTTCTTAAGGTCTTCTGCTGTATTTCGTTTTATCGTCTCTGTTGTCTGAGATCTTGCATGTCTGAAAAGGCCTCTACTGCTACAGCTGGACTGCGGGGCCACCACCCCCCGGAAGACTTTCCCCCAGTCGCTGGACCGACTTGGAGTTATAGGAAGATGAGCCAGATTCAGAGGAAGCTTGGCCAAACCGGAAGAGCCCTGAGAGATGCAAAAGTTGAGGAAGAGACGCCATGGCATGTGTTGGTGGAACAGGAGGCATGAAGGACATGACGAAATTGAAAGACAGCGGTGAAGAGGAAGAAAAGACCACCCAACCGGGGGACATCATTTGGTGCAGAAACCGCACAAAGGTAGGAAGCTATACACACAAGAATAAAAGCGTTGAGACAGCACTGGAGAAGAGGAAAGCGATCATGGAAAATGAAAGCAGAAAGCCACACCTAAGAATGCAGATAGTGGTCTTTGCAAACTTGCAGAAAACATCCGTAGGTCCTCGGCAAAGAAGGCCCAGGGGAGGGCTTCCAGCCCTATGCTGAGTTGCATGCCCGAAGCAGACCTCCACGAGATGCTAAGATAAAAGATATTGCTTTAAACATGGATGGACCTTGAGGGTGTTATGCTGAGCGAAGTAAGTCAGGCAGAGAAGGACAAATACCATATGTTTGCACGTATAGGAGGATTAGGAGGAACTTGACGGAGGACCAAGGGGGAGAAGAAGGGCGGAAATGGTGGGGGAAAGGGAGAGAGGCAAACCATGAGAGACTCTTGAATGCTGACAAAAACTGAGGACTGATGGATGTGGGGGGGAGGGGGGGATGGGCATGAAGGAGGGCACTTTGGGGATGAGCACTGAGTGTTATGTAGAAACTAATTTGACAATAAACTATTTGTAAAAAAAAAAAAATGTTTGGTATAGAAACAACTGAAAAAAAAAAAAAGATATTGCTTTAACAGGATTGATTTCTATCAGTGTCTACTGCAGTGGTTTGGCTCAGCACTAATGAAGGTACATGGGCTTGGGGCGCCTGGGTGGCTCAGTCAATTAGGTGTCCGACTCTCAGATCACGATCTCTTGGTTCATGGGTTCGAGCCCCACGTCAGGCTCTGGGCTAACAGTGCGGGGTCTGCTTGAGATTCTCTCTCTCCCTCTCTCTCTGCCCCTCCCCTGCTCATGCTCTCTCTCTCTCTCTCTCTCTCAAAATAAATAAATATTTAAAAAAATGTTAAGGTTCATGGGTGTGTGGCAAGCATTCTCCAACTTTGTCTTTGAAAGATTTTAGTGTCTACTCTCTGTTCCCAGTATTCCGAAATGATGTGCCATGATATAGTTACTTTTTTCATCCATTTAAGTGGGCATTAGGAGGCTACCTTGAATTTCATTTCCCAGGAGTTGTAGTGGATTGTTTCTTAGATAATTCCCTCCTCCATTTCCTCTGAAACCTTTTTCTGAAACTCTTAGTGCTTGGACCTGGATCTCAAGATTCATCCTTCAACTTTCAAAGTTTTTTCTATTTTTACAGTTTCTTTGTTATTTTATTCTCCATTTCAGGTTTCCTCAATTTTTTCTACCAAATAACCTAAGGAATTTAGAAGTTCTTTTTATGAAAGGGTAACATGCTACCATAATATGTATCTTGATGAGGAAGATCCCATTTAATATAATACACCACCACTCATATGAAGAAATAAAACCACATTCTCCCACCCAACATGAGTCCCTCTCCGACCCTGCCTTCCCCTCCTCGCCAAAGGTGGCAGCAATTCTGTTTGATCTTGCCTGGTTTTGAATGTTATGTAAGTGGAATTCTACTCTATGAAGACTTTCATTTCATTTCTTGCACTCAACATGAAAACTGAAATTCTTCTATGTTGTTAAATGTAGCAGCAAATGCACCTGCGTTATAGTATTTCATCGTATAAATATCTTTATAGTATTTTGTCATATAAATATGTACTGTAGATTATTTATCCAGCTATTCCGTTGACAAACATTTAGGCAGTTTTCACTCTTGGCCAGTACTAATAGCATTACTATGACTATTCTTGTACAAGTCTTTACACACACACACACACTTTACACACATGCACGAAATTGTTGGCATTGGTACAAGCTTATTAAACTTCAGTAAATAATGCTAAACTGTGTCCCAGGATTGTATCACCTTACCCTCCCACTGACAGCATGAAAGAGTTTTAGTTGCCCCATATCTTGGCAAATACTTGGTACCACCTGTCTTATGCATTTTGGAAGTCTAAATGACAGTGTGAGGGGTGCCTGGGTGGTTCAGTCGGTTGAGGGTCCGACTTCAGCTCAGGTCATGATCTCAAGGTTCATGAGTTCAAGCCCCACATCAGGGTGCAGAACCTGATTCTGACCTTCTGTCACCCTCTCTCTGCCCCTCCCATGCTGGTTTTCACTTTCTGAAAAATAAACATTTAAACAATTAAAAAAATGGCAATGTGTAGAGGCATCTTACTATAGTTTTAATCTGCACTTTCCTGATTACTAACAAGGTTGAACAATTTCTCAAATCTTTATTAGCCATTTGGAGATCTTCTTTTATGAGCTACTTGTTCTAGGCTCTTCCCTATTTTTGTCCTTGGTGGACTATTTTTTTCCTTAATTACTTAATATCCTCCAATAGGAGCAATTTGTCGTGGTTATATTCTCTTGCTAGATGGCTGGACCTGTCATTTTTTAAAAATTGTGTTTTTGAATTTTAGTGCAGTTATTACAATTTCTCCATCTCTTCTTTATGGTTGGTGGGGTTTTGTTCTGGCTTGGGTTTGTTTGTTTGTTTGTTGTTGTTGTTGTTTTGTGCCCTGTCTGACAAATCTTTCCATACCCCAAGGTGCTGATGATATCCTCCTATGTTAGCTTGTTGAAATCTTATTGTTCTAACTTTCACATTGAGTTCTAAAATCCACCTGGAGCTGATTTATGTGTGGGGTGTGAGGTCAGAATCAAGTTTCCCCCTTTCCACAGAGACATGTATTTGATCCTTCACCATTTATTGAAAAGACCACCCTTTCCCCACTGCTCTGCAATGGCATCTGGCTGTAAACCAAGTGTCCACATATGAGTGCGTCCATTTCTGGATTCCCTTTCCTGATCTGTCAGCATATTTGTCCCTCCTTGCCCGATTACCACTCTCTTAACTTCCTGTAGTCCCCAGTGATTCTCCAAACCCAGTGGGGAAATTTCTTCTACTTTGTTCTTCCCCGAGATTTTCTTAGCTATTATTGGTCGTTTAAACCAATTTAAAAACCAGCTGGCAAAATTTCACAAAATCCTATTGGAAGGCCAATCCACATTGCATTCGTTCTGCAAGAAAAAAAAGTTTTTTGAAAAATTCACCTATGTACTATCGTGCATCTTCTGCTTTTGAACTTGGTTTATTTCTCCATTTATGTAGATCCTCATTAACTTCTCCTAATAATGTGGGAGTTGTTTTGAAATCATGTCACCCTTCATTAGATTTATTCCTAGGTATGTGATGCTTTGATCCTCTTGGAAATGATATGATTTTTACGGGTTTATTTTCAAATTGCTTATTGCAGTTATACAGAAATACAATTGCTGTTACATTCACTGACCTTGCTAAATTCTCTCTCAATGCTGCTGTTTTAGCTATAGTTGCCTTTGGATTTCCTACATGCTCACGTGTTCCCTGTGAGCAATGACATATTGATTTGTTTCTTCTTAATCTCTAAACCTTTATTTGATTTCTCTCTTTTCGTGCCACCTGGGACATTCAGACCACGTTGGCACCTTTCTCCACCTCTGTTTGCAAGATTGTTGATGAGCCACGGGCAAATGTAGGAACAGTGTTTCCAGGACAAAGAGGGACGAGTTTCTCTCTAAAGTTTAGAGCAGGACTGGCCTCATCTGTACAATCCAGGTCTTTCATGGGAAATATCTTTAGAGAAGGACTCTAGGGAAATGTTTGGGCTTTTTCATAGTACCTCGCTCCAGGATAACTAAGACCTCAAAGAAACAATCCAGACAAAGAATCTAAAGAGATGAGAGAGAACTCCACCCCCACACCCTACGCCATGTAGGGAGCTTTAATTCCTTTATTTGTGACATCTCCTACGGATGTGGTTTCCAGTATTTATTGGAAAGGCTTGGGCTGATTGGTACAACACAGTCATTATTGTTATGGATTTCGAAGTGTGTCCCTCTCTCCCCAAAAGCCTCCTATGTTAAAGACCTAACCCCCTCAGAATGTGACTGTATTTGCAAACAGGGTCCTTGCAGACGTAGTTAGTTAAGAAGACATTGTTACAGCGGGCACTACTGGGATATGATGTGTGTCCTTATAAAAAGAGAAAACTTGGACACACACACGAGAATGTCATGTGAGGATGAAGGCAGAAATCAGAGCAACGCTTCTTTCAGCCAAGAAGAGCTCCTTCCCTCACAGCCCTCAGAGGACACTGACCTCACTGACATCTTGATCTTGAAGTTTTTTCCTCCAGAACTGTAAGACAATAACTTTCCATTTTTTAAGCCGTCCAGTCCACAGCACTCTGTTAGGGCAATGCTAGCAAATGAATGCACCAATGTTTGAATTTATTACCAGCAACAGAAAATATTATGTGGTTTCTTCCCGGTTGTAGTTTAAAAGGGAATTTAGGAGTCTTAAGAAGTCACTAAATAACAAAATGACTTAATAGGGTGGCGTGGGACCTGGTATACCTTGCAGAAGTGTGTTTATCAGAGTATCCTGGAATGCTTCAACATGTGGATCCCGGCTGCGAACTTCTGAGGAAGACTGTCCCAGAGTGGGGTCCAGAAATGTGCCTCTGTATTATGCCTCCTGGTTAGTCTGACGTACGTTAAGTTTTAAGAACCGCCACTCTAAAGGCAGACGCTTCGTTGCTGGTAGAGAGACCCTTCTCACTTAAGTATTCCGCCCTGTGTAACTCAGATCACATTGTGATGGTTGAGTCTGGCTGTCAGCTTAGCCAGGCAGTGGTGCCAGATCGATCTGCCGAAACTCCAGATGTTGCTGCGAAGGCTGTTTTTTTTTAGATGATGTTAATATTTAAATCAGTTGGCTTTGAGTAGCAGATAGATACGGGTGGGTGGACCTCATCCAATCAGTTGAAGGCTTTGAGAGAAAAGACTGAGTTCTCTGAGGAAGATGAAATCCTGTCTCCAGAGAGTCTTTAGATCTATGCAAATCTCCCCTGGGTCTCCAGCCTGCTGGTCTGCTTTGCAGATCCCAGACTTGCCAGCCCTCACAATCCCATGAGCCAATTCCTTAAAATAAACCTCTCTAGATACACACCTCCTGCTGGTTCTGTTTCTCTGGAGAATACTGACTAATGCACACATCATGTCCGCACACATTATGTCCGTAAGGCTGAGCCTATAATCACATATTGTCTTCATTAACTCCAGTTGGTGATACCGATGCTACTTTCATTCATTCTGTAAATAATTTCGAGCCCCTATGAGGTGCAGCGCAGTCTGCTAGAAGTTCCAAGACTTCTGCACCAACCACACTAGCTGCATGACTTCAAGGGTTTAGAATTTTACTAGAGATACTGAGGTATGAGGTATCTGATTCTCAGAGGAATCCGGTACGTGGCTACCTAGGAGTGGTAATTCACTTCTTTTCAATAATACTTGTCTGATGATTTAGTCAGGTAAAAAGTTGATTTTTCAAATTTCCTGCCTTGAATGGTATTCAATTTCATTGGTCAAATAAATCCGTGTGTTGACATAATGATGGCCAATTCCATCAATCCAATGATCCATTGTGCATTCCATTTGTGCTTTAAGCAAAGTGAATAGCACTCATTAGAGCACTTGCTTCTATTTCTTGAAAACCTTGTGTCTTCCTTGGTAATAAGGGACATTTATTTCAAATGTGCTGAGAGCACTTGACAGATCATGAGTCAGGATCGACAGGGTGGAAGGCTGCACCAGGAAGTAGAGTCAAGCAATGGAAGGCGTTCATTAGCTCTTCCAGACTGCTCTTCCATGTAGTAAATCACTACTTCCGTCCCTTAGGTTTAGGGGAAAACCTGAGTCACTCAGCTTTGATCATCTGCTGAGAGTGGGGAGTAGGCTAGGAGCAAGAGCAAGCAAGGACATGCCACCACTCCCACAGCAAAGGGAACTTTCCAGCCCTCCTCCCCTGTCCAAGGGTTACTAGGCTCCACAAGCTGATATCTCTCTCCCTATTGTGGCTGTGAAGATGCAGAAGATGGCATTTACTGTGAGGTTGAAGGAAAGCTGGAGGTATGCTCCTCCAAAAAAATAGTACCTCTTGATGATAGGATCAGATTCTGTGACACTGCTTAAGTCTCTGTTGTCACTTGTTAAGCCAGGCACAGACATGGCACTAGACATCAATGAGGTTAGAATTCACCAGAGACCAGGGGTGCCTAGGTGGCTCAGTCAATTAAGCATCTGACTTTTGACTTTGGCTCAGCTCATGATCTCACAGTTTGTGGGTTTGAGCCCCGTGTTGGGCTCTGTGCTGACACCAGCGAGCCTGCCTGAGACTCTCTCTCTCTCTCTCTCTCTCTCAAAATAAATAAACAAACTGAAAAAAAGAACTCACCAGAGACCAATCTAAGGGTGTGCCATCTTGCCCTCTCCTTTCTTTGCCAACGTGGACTGGGTTACAGCTACATTTCAGTCTCTGGAAGCTGGTGGTCATAAGCAAAACCATCCTTAATTTCTAAGCCAGTCACAAAATCGAACTATGGATCAGAAAGGAGGGAAGAACCAGTGTCATATAAGCAATTCCTCCTTGACTCCCTGACTGGGCTCATGGCAGCATAAGATTTGACGTCAATGTCACCTTTAAGCTCCAAAGAGTCTTCAAAGGTGTTAGGAAATGCAGATGCTGTCATTAGAATCTCCCAAATGCAGACACTGTCATTAGGATCTCCCAAAGCAAGAACATTGGGCGGGGCCTTGGAATTTGTGGTAGCCAATGAAAAATGACCACAAATCACTATCTTCCATTTTAATGGAGACTCCTTGTTGCATGATATAACTTGGGCCATTAAGGAACCCCAGTAGAATCTGGAACGGACTGAGATTTCAAGCATTTTCACCCTTGGTTTAGGACAAGCGAATGTGGACATGACTTTACCCCAGCTACATGGATATCCAGAGTATCTAGGGTGGGAGGTTATAGAGCCATCTAGCTGGCTATGCCTGCATGAGCAAGGATAGAGTAGATGGGACAATTCTTCTGCTTCGTTCCTTTCTGTATTTCTGGGAAGTGCCTCATGCATGGCTGCAGAAAAACTGCAATGGATTGGAATAACCTAGCGTTTCTGGGACGTCTACTCCTGTTGCTCCTGAGTTATTCCCAGAGGCTACAACACACCAGGGAAATGTATTTGGAAAATACCTCGTGAACGCCTCCAAGACCGGCAATAAAAACAGACCATTCAGAGTCAGCTTCTGGAGCCTGATTAACCCTCTTTGCTGATTAAAATTTAACAAATGGACTAAACGTCCCAGATAACTGCTGCAGCTCTGTGTTACCTCTTGATGGGCAGACGCCACATCGCAGTGGCATGAATGAGGTTGAAATTGACTAATGTTGACGTGAAAAATAAAACCGTCCACTATTTCACCAGCAAAAATGGGCTTATTTGACAAAAGCAGAGAACTGCAATTTGGGACATGCGACGTATAGCAAAACCATAGGCAATCCTGCAAAACAAATGTGAGGAATGAGGGGGGCTGGGGAGGCGCTGTTATAAACACAAAGTCCATAGGAATTAACTGGGAGCTAGAAGTGTAGTAGCTTTTCACTGGCTGAGTTGTGACAGTCTGTCATTGGCTGGGCTGTTGCTGGGTGTGGAGAAAATCTTTCTCTCCCCTGTTGGGGTAGTCAGTGATAAGCTTTTCCCTGTTGGGAATGCTATTTTGTTACTTTCTGGTGGGTCTGCAACTGACAAGGACAAACAGTTAGGACTTGAGGCGTGAGAGCTCCCCCTTCTGGTGTCCCGGGTCCATCTTAAATGAGGTTTCCTGTTTTAGTTTCACACTACTAATTCTCCAGTCCAGACACATGCCCAGGAGGGAAACGCCAGATGTTAGGGCTGGAAGAAATCACAGACACCACTGGGTCCCCACTACTGGTTTTTACGGATGGGCATCCACACGCAGTCCGAGTCATGACTTACCCAGGACCACACAGCTCACGGCGGCCATGCTGGGACTAGAAACCAGGTCTTAACTCCAACTCTGGGCTTTCCTTAAAGACTGCACCAGAGGCCTGGTGTATGCGCTGCTGGCCATGCTGCTGGTGCTCCCCTTCCCAGCTGAGATAGACCAAGACTTACTTCACCGGTCAGGAAGCCAGAAAGCGCAAGGAAACAATTTGGCCCTACAGGGTGGAGACAAAGTGGCTTCTTTCACGGGGTTGCTAAGTTCCCCATTTAACATGAGCCAAAGGACGAGTCCAGACCAAAAGCCTCTCACAAACAAAATTCCTCCTGTATATAGACATCTGGACTTTTTCAGTGGGGGCTGTGGGCCATTAGGGCCATGTGCTTGTCACTCTGCTCACAACAGATGTTTGGTGCTACTTGAGGACTTCCCTGTGATGTGGTTATAGTTTAATTTTTCCTGTAAGGAGAGTTTTGCTCAGATTCGACAGGACGGCTTAAATGCAAACCAGGGTGCAGTGCCCTGCTGTGCATTAGTTACACTGGCACATCAAAGCTCCAAGGAAGGGGTCTGGAGTTTCTTCAAGTGTGCCAAGGGCCCTCGAAGCACCATGCTGTGCCGATTGGGAGGAATCTGTGCCTCATTCTCAGAAGAATTTACGTTCGGCTACGTTGCAGGATTGCCCTGCTAGGCCCTGTGGTGCCTTTTGTTCCGAAGTCTAGACCTTTGAAATGAGCCGGCAAAACTCAACCTCATAAGGCCACTTGGGCAGAGGCCCATGGCCAGACCATGGAGAGGGGGTGGGGATGGCCAAATTCTTCAAGCCCACCCAGCTTTCCTCACTTCACACAGGCAAATGGACTTGCTTAAGAAAAGGCTGTTAAGAAGCCAAAAGGTGAGATGAAACATGGCTTTCCATTGAGACCCATGCGCTCTGAGCCAGAGAGAGGAATCAATTGAATTGGATCAATAAATATCTACCGAGAACCTCCTGTGGGCAAGAAGCAAAAGCCGGGGCAATGCTTACTCTCAAGAGGTGATTGTTATTTTATTTTATCTTATCTTATTTTATTATTTTTAATGTTTATTTATTTTGAGAGACAGAAAGAGATGCAGTGGGGGAAGGGCAGAGAGAGAGAGAGAGAGAGAGAGTGAGGGGGAGACACAGAATCCGAAGCAGGCTCTAGGGTCCGAGCTATCAGCACAGAGCCTGACATGGGGCTCAAACCCACAAGCCGTGAGATCATGGCCTGAGCCAAAGTCAGACGCTCAACCAACTGAGCCACCCAGGCACCTCAAAGGTAATTATAATTTTAAATCAACTCCCTTATCATGTAGTGGCCAACTAAAATATGAACATATCAGTGACTTAAGAATGAAGGCTGAAACAATATTTCTCAAGAATCTCAAGAAGAGATATTCAAGCCCAGTGATTCATTAAGTGAACAAGGCTGTTTGCCATGGGTCCCTGGAGGGAGGGACTGCTCGAGCCGGGTACAGCTTTGCAGGAAAGGCTCTCCTGGTGGGAAGCATTTGGCTTGGACTTCACGAGATGGTATTAATTTCTGTGTAGCCTCCTGTCTTGTGAACAAGTAAGGTTTTATTAGTCTTGTTAAGGAGTGAAGAGCCACCTGACTGTCACAGACAGCGATTCCTTTATGATAGGATCCGGTCCAAACCAAAGAAAACACATGATCGATGATGTGACGGCCTTGTTTTTAGGTCTCGGCAAGCTTTCAGGTTCATGCATGTGACCACATGGCTTTCCCATTTAACAATCTCTGGCCACACAGCACAGCCTACACAATGGGCCTCAGCTCAGTCTGCCATTGTCATTCAGACAAACATCCAGTCGATTCCTAGTTTCACTACCATACATGTTATGATTCAGGTTCTCTTCCCTTCTGCCCCCAGACCCCTCTTTTCCTTACAGATAATTTGCCAGACTCACAAAAATGGACAGTTATGGAGTCCATTTATGGAACTCTCGTCTTTTTCTCCCTTGGGAGAAATTGAGGTTGGCAACGGCTCACCCTTTCCCAAAATTACATTCACTCTTGCATTCATTCTATAATTCAGTAACATTTATTGAGCCCCAGCCACATATATTTGCAGGAGATTCAATAAGAAACATTGAAATCTGTGGTCAAGTGAAGAAGGGATATAAGAAAGCAAAGAGACTGTTAAAATACTGTTATATGCACTGTTCCCAACCTGGGAACAAATCCCGGAGAAGTGACACCAAAGTTGAACCCAGTGAGTAGGAGATGGTCCTCAAATATGGACAGAGGAGGGGCGCCTGGGTGGTTCAGTCAGGTAAACGTCCGACTTCAGCTCAGGTCATGATCTCGCGGTCTGTGGGCTCGAGCCCCATGTTGGACTCTATGCTCAGAGCCTGGAGTCTACTTCAGATTCTGTGTTTCCCTCTCTCTCTGCCCCTCCCCTGCTCACCCTCTGTCTCTTTCTCTCTTAAAAATAAACATTAAAAAAATTAAAACAAACAAAAACACATGGTATTTAAAAACATGGACAGAGGAGAGGGAATTCTGACCAGATAGGAAAATGTGGAAGGTCCCAGAGCCTGGGAGTGGGGGTGATGTTGCAGAAGCTCAAAGACTATTTCAGAGAGCTGAGCGAAAGATGAAGCCAGGGAGCTGAGCAGGGTCAGTGGCTGATGGCCTTGTAAGAATGCCAAGAGTTTTGACTCTGTCAAAAGGGCAGTGAGGAGCTAATGAAGAGTCTTAAGCTCTTCAGCATGACAAGCTCAGAGCTGCTTGCTCCATTTAATACTCATCTGGCATTTTTCCTCTCTCTCAGCGTTTTCAAGAAACAGCAGCATCCCAATGCAGCCTTAGCCGGCATGCAAAGGAGCAAAGGGTTTTCTCATTTTACAGGTGAGGAAACTTGAGATACATGGAGGTGTCAGGGCTTGCCAAGGTCACACAGGAGCCAAAAGTAGAAGTTGAGCAATCAGCGAAGTTCGTGACAAGAGAGGGAAATAGGATCATGGCGCAATGAATATACTCTCCAAGGAGAACTGAGCTGATGTATGGTATAAATTCTTTAAGTGATTTTTTTTTAAAGAACCAAATTCCCTGATTGAAACTTAATCAGGAATGTATTGTGCAAGTTGGGACATTGAGGGCCAAGGCTTTGGAATCACACTGCAAACATCTCTGATCCTGCCTCCTAAAATACAGCCAGACCGAGAATGATGTCACCATGCAGTGAGTGAAAGCAAGGACCTCCGCCTTGAGAATATAATGTGCTTCACTACTATACCCCTGGTAGTGGATTCATGATGGTCTAAGTGGTTTCTGCTGTAGACAGAGAAACAAAAACACAAGTGACTTTTGCTATATGGGAATGCAGAAGGAAGAGCCCAGGTCAGTTCTTCAAAACCATGGGGAGGTAGACAGTGGCCTGATCCCTCCGCTGTAAGAAGAGACAATAATGGCACCCATCTCATAGGACTTTGGTATGAGGACAGCATGTGTTAATGCACGTCAAAACACATAAGCCCACACCAGGCCTATGAGAAGTGCTCTATTTGTTAGCTGTCTTTTCCCTAAGCTCCCTTAACAACATGTGCACACACTGGAGAAACATGGTGGTGGAAAGGTCTTCTGCATGGACAAGGTCCAAGCTCAGAGCCTGGACCCTGCTTCAGATTCTGTGTCTCCCTCTTTCCCTGCCCCTCCCCTGCTCATGCTCTGTCTCTCAAAAATAAATAAACATTAAAAATATTTTTTTTAAAAAAAAGAGAATCTCCCATCTCCCATCAACACGCAGGGGGATGCAAGCACAGGACATCACCCCGTCGCCCAAGCCATGTCCGCCATATAGCAGAGGAGAGGAAGGAATACCCGAGCACATTCACCGTTGCTAACAGAAAACTGGGCTGCATTCTGGTGTGGATCATCCAGAACAGGTAACCAAATATGAGTGGACAGAGTCCATCCCATGTAAAGAATGATTACGCTAAAAGTGCAGTGTTTGAAAATTATTATAATTTTAAAATTTCATTTGTAAATTCATTCTATTACTTTAATATATAATATTTACTAAAAGTCCCTGGGAAGCCAACTCAGAGCGATACATAAAAAGGAGAGGAAGATAATACCATTTTCTACTCAAAAATACCATTTTCTACGTTTTCCAAGCACTTCTATCAGGCCAACAAACCAATGCTCGCTGTCCTCCATTTTCTGACTGATCCTTTCTACCCGTCTCTGGATCACAGATTCAGCCAGGAATGAAGACGCCTCACCCTTTGGTAAGAGCCCTTGACCCTTAAAGTCACTGGTTGAGGAGATAAATCTGCATAATCAAGGTAATCATCATTAAAAGTCCCTTCAGCTTTTCATGCAAATAAAGAGCTACAGGCAGCTAGGAGCTGTCTAGATTCAGCAACGCTCTACTGGCAGATTCTTTCCTTTATTATTTTTTTAAGTTTATTTACTTATTTTGAGAGACAGTGCGAGTCAGGGAGGGGCAGAGAGAGAGGGAGAAAGAGAGAGAATCTCAAGCAGGCTTCACACCCATAGTGCAGAGTCCAAGGTGGGGCATGAACCCAGGAACTGTGAGATCATGACCTGAGCCGAAGTCGGACACTTAACCGACTGAGCCAGGTGCCCCTACAGACAAATTCTTTCTTCTATCTACTTTTTTAATGCTTATTTTTTTATTTGAGAGAGAGAGAGACAGAGACAGAGACAGAGAGAGCATAAGCGGGGGAGGAACAGAGAGAGAAGGAGACAGAATCTGAAGCAGGCTCCAGGCTCAGAGATGTCAGCACAGAGCCTAACGTTGGGCTCGAACTCACGATCCATGAGATTATGACCTGAGCTGAAGTTGGGTGCTTAACCGACTGAACCACCCAGGCACCCCAAACTCCTTCCTTTAAAAGGCATCTAATCATTGCTCAATGTCTCCTGGGATAGACAAACAGGTAACACTTACACCTTTAAAATTATTTCTCCATTACGTTTGGCATTATTTTATTTTATTACTTTACAATTTTTTACTGAAGGCCTCCCTGGTTGGTTTCCATTGGTTGTGTACACAGGCAGGGTTGTGCCCACGCACCGATGACCTCTCTTGCTTGGTCCCTCCAGGATACAGATAGAAACAACCTGCTTTCCGATGTAACTAACGGCTTTGACCTCCTACAGCCAGCTTCTTCCCCTGCTCCAGGTTTAGCCGGAATCTTGTATCATAATCTTGCTGATTTAACTCTTCCATGGCCATGGCTTGGGTCAATACCTTTTCTTTCAGCAGCGATGGGTTGACATTCTCTTATGACCTCTTGTCTATGGAAGTCACAAAACCTGAATTGGGAAGTCTGAGTCTTGTCTCAGACTTCCACCTGCAATGTGTGATCTTAGGTCTATAAGTGTTTAATTGGTTAGGATTTCAACAAGTTTCCAATATGTCCAGGTAATGTTTTGTTTAAATTCTAGCACCGTTAATAAGTGCCAGAGCCAACGTTTATGGTTCCTCTGACAAGGAAGTTTTATCCAGAGTATAAAAGTGCTATTCTCATTCAGTAACAAGAAGTCAAACAATCTAATATTAAAATGGGGGAGGGGCTCCTGAGTGGCTCAATCTGGTAAGACTCCGACTTTGGCTCAGGTCATGATCTCACCGCATTGGGCTCTGTGATTGCTGACAGCTGGGAGCCAGGAGCCTGCTTAGGATTCTGCGTCTCCCTCTCTCTCTGCCCCTCCCCTGCTCATGCTCTGTGTCTCTCCTTCAAAAATAAATAAACATTTAAAAAAATAAAAAATAACAATAAAATGGGGGAGAAATTGGGTCCTTCCCAATGGAAGCTATATGAATGACCACTTAGCATATGAAAGATGCTTAATATCATGAGTCAGCAGGGAATGCAAATTAAATGCACAAGGTACCTTTTAATGGATGCCATTTTTTAAAAAGGCCTGACAATACCAAGTGCTGGCAAAGATGTGCAGCAATTAGAACTGTCGTACATTTCTGGTAGCAAAGTAAAATTTTACAACCGCATTGGTTATTTGGCAGTTTCTTGTAAATGTAACATACACCTACCATATGGCTCAGCCATTCCACTCCTCAGTAGATACTCAAGGGCAATAAAAGCATATCCACACAAAGACAGATGCATGAATGCTTTTTTTCTATTTTCTTTTTTTTTTAATTTTATTTCTAGGAGAGAGAGAGAGAGAGAGAGAGACAGCGTGAGCAGGGGAGGGTCAGAGAGAGAGGGAGTCACAGACTCTGAAAGAGGCTCCAGGCTCTGAGCTGGCAGTCAGCACAGAGCCCGACGCGGGGCTCGAACACACGAACTGCGAGATCATGACCTGAGCCAAAGTCGGACGCTTAACCGACTAAGCCACCCATGCGCCCCTATTTATGAATGTTTATAGTGTGTGTTTTTCTTGGTAATAGCCTCAAATTGGAAATAACTCAAATGTCTATCAACACATCAACAAACCCTGGCTATCAATATAATAAATTATATAATACTATTCAGAAAAAAAAAAAGGAACTCATAAAAAAACTCCTTGAAATAAATTCATAGAGCTGTTTATTTCCATACCTTGTACCAGGTCAGCCAGTGTCCACTTCTTCCTTGTTTCATTTTCTCTAGCTCTGTAGCTGAGTTTCTAGAGATGGGCCTCCCTGGTCGTAATTCAAGGAACCAAGAGTATGGATATTATAAGTGAATGGAGTCAAATACACACAAAAATATATGCCAGGTGGCATTCTGAAGAGGAAAGACTGATTTTTTTTTAAAATATTTTTATTTATTTCTAGGAGAGAGAGAGAGAGAGACAGCGTGAGCAGGGGAGGGTCAGAGAGAGAGGGAGTCACAGACTCTGAAAGAGGCTCCAGGCTCTGAGCTGGCAGTCAGCACAGAGCCCGACGCGGGGCTCGAACACACGAACTGCGAGATCATGACCTGAGCCAAAGTCGGACGCTTAACCGACTAAGCCACCCAGGCGCCCCAAGAAAAGACTGATTTTGATAGAAATCAGATCAGGGGTTGTTTTATGTACGTGTGGCAGTGACTTTCTGGGCTGGGGCCCAAGAGAACTTTCTGAGGTGATAAAAATGCTCTCTGTCACGCATTTGACAAAACTGATTAAAGGCTATGCACCTTCACTTTTTAAAAATAAAGGATCTAGGTTAGATGGTCACGGGTGTTAAGGAGGGCGCTTGTGATGAGCACTGGAGTTGTATGTAAGTGATGAATCACTGAATTCTACTTCTGAAACCAATATCACACTGTATATTTTTTAACACTTATTCATTTTTGAGAGACAGAGCATGAGTTGGGGAGGGGCGGAGAGAGAGGGAGACACAGAATCCAAAGCAGGATCCAGGGTCTGAGCCGTCAGCACAGAGCCCGATGTGGGGCTCGAACTCACAGACTATGAGATCATGACCTGAGCTGAAGTTGGACACTTAACCAACTGAGCCACTCCAGTGCCCCTACACTGTATATTAACTAACTACATTTTAAATTTAAAAAAGGATAAAGTAGGGGCAGCGTGGGTGTTTTGGTGGTTGAGCATCCAACTTTGGCTCCGGTAGTAGTCTGGTGGTCCGTGGGTTCGAGCCCCACATCAGGCTTTGTGCTGACAGCTCAGAGCCTGGAGCTTGCTTTGGATTCTGTGTCTCCCTCTCTCTCTGCCCCTCCCCTGCTCACGCTCTCTTTCTCTCAAGACTAAATAAACATTAAAAGATTAAAACCAATTTTTTAAATAAAATTTAAGGATGAAGTAAAAAAAAAAAGTGCCCATCTCGGTAGTGCTGTCATGTGGATTAAACAAGATGATTCTTGTAAAACATTAAGCAGATTTCACCACAAAACAGGTTCAGTTTCTGAAGTGAGACTGGAAGCTTCTGGTTTCAAAATGGAGATCATAATGAATTAGAGCAAACCGTGTATCTTGAGAGTTATTTATCAGCTTTAAACTTCTCCCCAAGTCTTTGGGACTTACAAAAGCAAGTCAAAGAGCTTCCAGGAGAATGAATTAACGGAAGGAAGAAGAAGGCAAATAGCTTCCTTACTTTAGATAAGAAGAAAGGAAAGAGTAATTTTCTTTGCAACTTAAAATAGTCTCTTTGTTTGTAGAATTAAATGGCCACTTATTTGTAAGACCTAGGAGACAGGCAAGATGTACACATTCAAAATTTGCAATGTAACAAAACATGTTTTAAATCGAGCAAGAAAAGCATTAATTATAAGTTTGTTTGTTTTTTCAATTACAGTGACAGAGTATGAGGGAGTTCAGTGAAATCCTTCAGTTTTCTAAAAAAAAAAAAAAAAAAAAGAGCCCTAGGCTCAAAGTCGATGAGTGCCTTAAAAGTAATTTATATCCATCTAAACCCACACAGATGCTCAGTTATTCCGAAATCTGGAGAGACGACTAGAACAAATCAAACCTGGCACAGAAGAGAACTAGGTTAGCCCTGAAAATGGACCAAGGGGAATTCGAAAGTGGTTAGTTTGTCCAAAAAAAAAGAAGAGATTTGGAGCAGAAGTGCAGATTTCTGCCATCTTCCTTGGTATAAAAGCGGTTCTGAGAATTTCTTTGAAATAGAAATCATAGAGCTGAAGATTTCTGAGCCCTGTGTAATGTGATCTCTTCCTCCTTTTGTTTTCTGTAGTATTTGTAGCTGGATTAATGCAAATAGGCCCCCCAAGATATGCCCAATACTACTGGAGGGCCTCAACCAAACAGGGCTCAGTGTTTTGCTGCCTTGTCAACTGCCTTGGGATCAAGGGCGCTGGGAGGCTCCCTGGGTACCATTATGGGCACTTGCTGTCCCCCACTCAGCCAGGCTTAGCCTGTACTGAAAGCCTGTGCTGCTGGGAAGCAGGGCAGACAGACAGACAATGACACCGTGCTCTCTGTATCAAACGTCAGTGTGGCGATACCACTCAGTGGCAAATTTGACACATTTTGTAAGTGGGGACTGTGCAATGAAGCAAAGAGTCATCTTTCCACCTGCACCAAAGGCTATGGATTGTAAACCATTCATCTGGACCTTCTGGGACTTCTCTCCTGCTATGCTTACTAAATCACTCAACACTTTTGTGAGAGAGGATGTGGCGGTGACATTATCATTGGGCCAGGAATACCAGTGAGAACTGTTGTCACTGAACTAGATTCCCTGCATTCGGTAGAGATTTTGGAGCCCTGGGATGTTAGGGTTAGGCAGAAGCACTGAGTCACAGACAAGGACTCGTGGTGACAGACAGCGGAAAAAGCCATGCAGTAATCAGACTATTCAGTAATCAAAATAGTCTGTCCTGCAATGTCTTTACTGTTGGTCACGGTGTCCCTAGAACTGAAATAGTTGGGCGCCTACTGAAGTCTTATTTTCTATAAGCAGAAAAGCTCTGTGTCTGGTGATCGGAAGTCTGAGCTGAGTCACCATAAGACAGCCTTACAGCCTCTCAACCAGTTTTCAGACTTGAGTAGCTCAAGTCTGGAGGGAGACAAGAAAGACCAAGTTCAAAGCCTTAGATTTAAGGAGGCACTCACTCCCTGAGTTATGCAAATGCAGGACGGGCTCCTGCAGGACCCTGGGAATAATCGCCTCCTTAAATTCTGTGCACAAGTCTCTCTCTTGCCTCACCTTAGCCCTTGCCTACAGATCCCCTTGAATGAAAGGGAGGCTAAGCCCTCTAGAGGAAGGACCAAGCTACATAGCAAACTACAAATCTTCCTGCAGAAGGAACTGTGGCCATTTACAAGTGATTGTGTACTGGGGGAAGGTAAACAATCCAGCCTCTCAGGGATATTCAAGCTCCTGGTTCTGAACCAAAACTCATGTCTGGAACCAAACCACCACTATACTCCACTAGTCAGAACTAGGGCTTTGAAGTTTTGATGTAAGTCCATCTTATAGTGGGCCCAGTGGGCCCTAAACCCACCCTATGGTGGTTTACTCAGTTTGGAATGTATAATTGGAACACACTCAACAACAGGCAATGTGTGAGGAATGCATAATTGGAATGTACTCCGCGAAAGGCGAACTCTCCACGTCGGTTCCCTGATCTCTGGAGTAAAGATGTTAGAGTGAAAAGGGGCCCAAAAGAAGCCACTACAGCAGCCTTTACTGAACCAAACAGTAAACTAAAAGCAAAAGTACATTCATGGGGAGACTTCAGAGATCACTGACACCTAATCAAGGTCTTAAAAGATGCAAGAGTAGCAATTCTGACATGTCTCCATCCTACTCACCTATTTGGCTTGTGCAGAAGACAGATGAGTCTGGGAAAATGAAGACGGATTCTCACAAAGCTGGTCCTGCTGTGACTCCAATCACAGCTATTATTGCAGATGTGCTTCTATTGCCATATGGAATCAATACATCCCCTAGCAAATGTATCTGGCTGTTGATCTAGGGAATGCTTTTTCTCTACACCTGTTAGGAAAAACCACGGAAGCCACCTACTTTCAAACTGGCAGGGTTTAGAAACACATCTCAACTGTGCTGTCTCAGAGCAATATCCCCTCTCCAGTCCCAAGTCTTTTCTAAACACCTTCCCATCACACAGGACATCATGCCAGTTCATTATATTAGAGGTACCATGCCAATTTCTCCCTGGTGAACAAAAGAAGCAAACATCAGGAGATAATGTTTTTCACCTTTCTGCATGTCTTACAAGCAGAGGCACTGACTGTTTTTATTCTGAACTATCTTTTAAGGAAATTTGTGTAATGACTAGGCTTGGACCAGAGGTTAGGCATGCTTACAGGACAGCATAATGATAATGTCTCCCTCTGGAGCAAAGAGCAGACATACTTACTGCCCATTATCAAAGATTCGGCTTCCTTAAATTCACGGTTCTTCTGTAATAGAATCTGAACAGGTATCACATGGTCCTCTTTGAGTTGCTTTGTAGGAAATTGAGCTTGGGGAACTAGTACAAGAAAGGCTGATATTCTCCTCACTGCTATTGCTCTGAATAAGAAAGTCTTTTGTCTCTGACCCAGGAATCTCATGTCTTCTACCAGCATCCATGAAACTGTGGCAGGGAACTCATTAGCTTCCAAGTAGTGTAAAATCCCAGAGCCTTCACAGTTACTAACAGCAATTGCTATAGATACCTTGATAAAAAAAACAAAAGATAGGAAATGAATTTCACAAAAATTCTGAAAGCTACCACCCTTTTGGTTAAATTTCCAGGAGATCAGTGATTTGGATTTTGTTGAGATGTCCCTTCCAAGATGAAGAATAAGCTACCACATATGTCCCTTGTGATACTGTGATTTATACTAAAAACATGTACTTGGTCTTTGGTCCCATTTCTAGAACAGAGCTCTTCAAACCCTTGGAATTTCCTAATTTTTAAGAGCATTCAAGGTGTCTTTTGTTATATCAACAAGGAGACTTTTAGAAAGCACATAAATAAAGATGGAGGCTGGTTTCCAGGGGACCCAATCATGCGTGAAAGGTTGAAACTTTCAGTCCCACTTTCTTGAGGCCTGGGGAGGGGAGAGGGGCTGGAGATTGAGTTCAATAACCAATGGCCAATGATCTAATCAACCATGCCTGTGTAGTGAAGCTTCCATAAAAACCCAAACTGAGAGTGTTCAGAGAACTTCTGGGTTGGTGAAGATGTGGAGAATTGGGGACAGTGGCACTCAGAGTGTGGGAGCTCCCCACACCTTTCCTCAGACCTTGGGCTGTACATCTCTTCCATCTGGCTGTTCTTGAGTCATATCGTTTTATAGTAAACTGATAACCTAGTAAATATTCATCTGAGTTTTGTGAGCTACTCAAGCAAACAAATCAAATGGAATTATGGAGAGGCTTATCCTCCATCCTACTGTTCTACCCAACATCGCTTCTGATCAAGGGACTCACTTTTCAATCAATGAACTGCAGCAACAGTTCCGTTCTCATGGAATTGTTGCTTTTACTCTGTTTCCCATAATTCCACGTGCCCAGCTTCATGGAACAATGAAGAGCCATTTGGAAGCGCAGTTACACTGTCAGCTGGGTGCATGGAGTGTGTAATATACTTTCTAAATCAACCAACCAAATATGATGCTGTTCCCTACAGCCAGAATTCAAGGGGCTGGAAACCAGGGGGTGGAAACAGAAGTGGCTCCTCTCATTATTATCCCTAATGACATATGTTTTCTTCCATCACCACGACTTTGGGCTCTGCTGGTCAGGAAGACCAGTCTCAAAGGATAAATGCTTCCAGAAGGAGACACATCAATGGTTCCATTAAAATGGAAGGTAGAGGGTGCCTGGGTGGCTCAGTCAATTAAGCATCTGGCTCTCGATTTTGGCTAAGCTCATGATCTAATGGTTTGTGAGACTGAGTCCTGAGTCGGGCTCTGTGCTAACAGTGTAGAGCCTGCTTGGGATTCTCTCTCTCCTCCTGTCTTCCCCTCCTCTGTGTGCACATTCTGTTTCTCTCTCAAAATAAATGAATATGCTTTAAAAAAATCTTACAATGGAAGGTAAAACAGCCCACCGGTCACTTTGGGCTCCCCATGCTAGTGAATCAACTGGCAAAGAAGGGGATTACTGGACTGATTGGAGTGATGGATCCTGACTAGCAAGGAAAAATTGGGTTGTTATTACCCCCTGGGAGTGGGGGAGGAGGAGACTTATGTCAAGAATGTATTACCTTGGGCAGTATCAAAGGAAAACCAGCAACCCGTTCTAGCAGGATTCCTAATGACCAGAAACTTCTGAAACGAAGCACATGAAGGCTTGGGTCACTTCACCAGGCAAGGGATCACAACCAGCAGAGGTGCTTGCTGAGGACAAAAGGAATTTGGAATGGGTCATAAATGCAGGTAGTTATAAACACAGCTACCTGCGGCCACGTGACCTATCAGAGAAATGAAAGTGTAACAGTATGAGCATTATTTCTTTATTTTAATGTGTGTACAGTAACCATGTCTTCTTCCTCTCTTCCACTCCCCTAATATCAAACATAATAAGTGTCAATAGTGGTTGACTCTGATCTCAAGACTAGTCCAGAGCACCAGAGGGCAAGCGTGGCCCAGCTAGAAAAGGATGCTCACGCAAAGGTGGGTGAAGGGTTAGCACACCCTCTTTTGTATCAGTCTTACTAGGAATTGCTGCATTATGCTAGGCAGAGACCTGAGCTGGTGATGATCTTGGCTTGGAGGTGATGTTTGGCAAAGCGCGGTATCCGTGGATGCTGTGTTCACATGGAATAGGCTGTGATGACTTTGGGCTGTGTCACCACAACCACGCTGGAAACCACGCTGGAATTATATTTTCCAGAATTTCTGTCCCTCCTCCCTTCTTCTGGGTTAGCTCTGGGCTTCGGGAAACATCTCCGGCATGATTGGAAGGCAACAGTAAAGCAGCAGCTGTGTGCTTTGGTCTCAAAAGATCAGTTCAGTGCACCAGGCCCGGGGTCAGCGCTGTGCCCTGTCGCTCATCTACCAGCTCCCCCTGATGCTGGGGGTGTGCCTGGACTGTGGGCTCCCCTAGCTCCTGCCACATCTCCTGCAGCTTCTCCAGGCCCTGGGCCTGAGAGTGCGATTCTGAGGCAACGGTGCCAGCTGCCCCCCGGGTCGCCCGTATCACTGAGGCTGGAGGTGGTGAGAAACAGGCTTGTCCTTGTCCCTTTTCCCTTCCGGATAGCAGTCTAACCGAACTGTGGGGGCTTCAGGCTGAACAGCTCTAACCCGGATTCCCTTATTCGGTGTCCCCCTCGGAAGTTTGGTTTCTTTGATACAGAAAGTGACATTATTAATGGGGTCATCTTCAAATAGAGAGGATAGAATTTGCTAAGAGAGGAAATATCCACGAGGGAGAAGAGCAGTAATTGTGTGGCAGGGAGACGTTCCCTCAAGGCCAAGGGGTAAAGCATTGAGTAAGCCCCTCCGCTTGGGCTGGGCCCTCAGTGAGAGCAGGTGAGGTGTGTGCGTGCATGCATGCATGTGTGTGTGTGTGAGGGAGAGAGACAGAGAGAGAGAGAGAGAGAGAGAGAGAGAGAGAGAGAGTGAAGTTCCCTTCACAAAAGGGCACAGGAAGACCATTTGGCTCTGGCCTCAGATGATCTCCTAAGGCACAGTCACAGCAGCTCACTCGTAGGACTTGATGAAGACAGACATCATACAACTATATCAGAACGGCCAACTTTAACCCATGACCAGACCACATCACCCACTGTGATGGTTAATTTTATGCGTCAACATGTCTGAACCATAGGGCCCAGCTGTTTGGCCAAAAATTATCCAGATTCTTTTCTGAGGGTGGGTCAGGGCTGAGATTAATATTTAAACTGGTGGACATTGAGTAAAGCAGATTCTCCTTCATAAGGTGGGGGGGGGGGGCACCCAATCAGTTGAAAGCCTGACTAGAACAAAAACTAAGGTACACTAAGAAACAGGAATTCTCCTGCCTGATGACCTGTGGACTTGAACTGGGTCTCCAGCCTATTGACCTCCCCAGCAGATTTGTTTTCACTTGTCAGTCTCCATAGCCATGTGATTCTGTTTCTCTGGAGAACCCTGGCTAAGAAACCCACAGTGACGTATGAATTAAGCCTTGAAAAATTACTGTAATTATTTTGTGCAAAGAAGATGGTTATATTACACTGCATTTCTGTTTTGAATTTTAATTCGTTAAGTGTCAACACTCTTTCAGATTACATAGTGTTTTATGGCCTCTTCCACTGCTCTCCCGCCAGCTTACGCTATTCCAGCCATACTAGCCACCTCCTATTCTTCAAAGATGCCTTAAAGACTTTGCATTTGCCATTCCTTGTACTGGAAATGCTTTTCCCTCAGATACTTGAGTAGCTGGCTCCCTTGCTTTCTTCAGAACTTTGCTCAAATGTGTCCACAGAGGCTTGCCCTAACCCTCCACACATCTGAAATTATACCCCCTCCCCCACACTGGCTCCTCCGTGGCCTTGAAGACTCGGCCAGATTCTTGGAAGGCCAAGCGCTTAGTGTAGACTTCATTTCTGGAGGTGGAAAATGACAGAAAGTGTGAATGATCATGAAATTTTGTAATAACCAGAAGGAAAGAAAGAACTGGCCCCCAAATGTAGATTTACATCTCAATAATTGCATTTCCAGTTCTCAATCTGTTTCTTAGTGGTTATTTTAGAATTTAAAGGATTATTTAGAATTTAAAGAATATTAGAATTAAAAATTGAAAGGATTTCAAGTTTAAAAGATTTAATTTAGAATTAAAAATATATTAATTTTTATAATTAATAATAATATTATTATATTATAATATAATTAATAATAAAAAGTGATACATTTGAGCCCACCCAGGGACACCAAAAAAAAAAACAAAACAAAACATGATTTTATAGAAAACAGAAGACACAGAAAACCATAAGTGAGAAAAATCCAAATCATTGGAAATCAACTATTCAGAGATAACCAATACCAACATTTAAATCATTCACCTTTAGGCTTATTTCTATGCAAACATAATACATACATCCATACTTTAGACTTTATATTGGTTTGATTCCTTTATTTTAAACATTTAACATATTTTCCTATGCTAAATAAAATTCTTCATAAGCAAAAATTGGCCCTGGCTACATAAAATATAGTATTCTACAGTATGACTCTGTCATAAGTTATGTAAACATACCTTTATTTTAGGACATTTCAATTATTTCCAGTTTTTCATCATAATTGATAACAATAAAGTGAATGATTCGTTCATAATTATTTGACATGAACCCCTTTAATATTTTGATACTCACTTTGCCTTTTGATCTTGTCTTGCTAAATGCTAAATGAAAAGAGAAAAATCCAGTGAATAGCATCAGTTTGGAACTGTAGAGATATTGGATAAATTTCCTGTCACTTACCATCTGTCATTTCTTTTCTTTTTCTTGTTTCTTTTTTTGCCTTCATAGATGGTCTAAGCCTCAGGTTTCGCTTTTCCTTCTCCCAGTTGTATCTCAGAATCAGAATTTGAGAGCCAGGGACCCCATAGAGGCTTTCTGGCCCAAGTTCCTCACTCTGCCAAGGAGAGAGGTATAGAGGAGACACTTGTCAGGGCACCTTTAGTGACACAGCACTCTCAGAATTTCCAGATGTGGCCAAGAAAAATATAGGACGCTTGCTTCATCTGAATTTCAGAGAAACAAAGACTTTTTTTTTTTTTTTGCTGGAAGAACGTTGGAACATTAAATGGATAAAAAAACACACGGCTGTCTACCTGTACGTTCTAGCCAACCCAGGAGCCACGCACTTCTTATCACCCACTACTGCATCCCCAGATGCGGGCGACCTCTTTTCTCTAGCCCCTTCCCCAATTCTGGGACTTTGTCCCCTAAATTTCCATAGCGACTACAGAAAACATGACTTCCTGATTTGAAATTCGGGGCTCCACTGAAACGTTGTGGGGACAAGTCACCTGATTTTGGCACTCCCCCAGAACTAAGGGGGCAGATGGACTAGTGACTTCAGGTCCTCAGTATTTGCAGAGTCCACTGCCAAGTCCTTTCTAAGGAGCTCCCAGCGATGCGGGGGCAGCGCAGACCAGGGGCGCGCAGCACCCCGAGTCTAGACCAGAGGGGGACCACTCTTAGAAGCGGCAGCTGCAACAGTTTTGAACGTGGTTGGTCTGCGCATGCGCCTACACGCTGCTTGCTTCTCGCTTGTCCCGCACTTCTGGTGTCACCTGTAAACCTACGCTTGCTCCGGTCACTGCTCAGAGTCCCTACAGAGGGTATAGCTCTGCCAAACAATTCCGTACAAGCCATTTTCAGAGCAGCGACCGAACCGCAGTGCGCGATGGATCGAAACACAATACGATACGTTTGGATTTCAGCAAACGTACAAACATTGAAATAAAATCGAAGTCTCAAGTTATGCATTAGAACAAGATGATGTCCTTTCTTAACCTGACTCAATGTGCTTGTGGGGAATTGGGGCCTTAATTCCTGGCTGTGCCTAAATCCCACAACATTGTGTGTGCTGGTATGGGGGGGGGGGTGGTGTATATGTGTACATTTTCAAAAACGTTATTCATGATTTTGGAAAACTCTAAACATGGAGAAATATAATGATGAAAATTAACTCATTTTCCCACCGCTCATCTGCATTACTGTTAACGTTTCAGATTTCTTTCCGACCATTTTTCAAGTAGCTGTCTTGAATCTAATTTTATTTCTATACAGTCGTCATTGCATTATACTTGTAATATCCTATGCTGTTCCTTTGCTTCACTTACTTGATAGTAACTTTCTATTCTATCAGCTAAATTTCTTCTGATTCCAAATGACTTAAATGACAAGAAGACTTTATCATCTCATATGCCCAGAGGCAGGGTTGGCTCTGGGTGCCAGTGATCTGGAGGCTCCTTAGGAGGAGCTGGTTTCTGGTTTCTTTGCTGCGGTCTGCAATGCCAACTGATTCCTGGGCTCCGTGGATTTATCGGGGGGGGGGGGACTGAAGGGGGGCCCAGCGCAGCCTGGTCCAGTCCCAGAGTCTGTGCAGAGCTGGAGGCAATAAAATGGCTAGAATGAATGTCGAATTTGGGAAAACAGGATGAGATAATGCCTATAAGGGCTCAGCACAGTGCCTGGCACCTAGGAGGTGAGTGTAACAAACTTCCCATCTGATGAGGAGGAGGAAGAGGAGCTGCTACAAGAGGAAGATTAAACTCTGCAAACCTGACTTGCAGCTGGACACAAGAAGAGTCAGTGGCGTCCCAGGGGCAGGCTGTCTGAGCAGGTCTCCTGATGGAACGCCAATCTAGAAAGAACACAGGACACAGAAGAGCAGGCTCAACAGAACCATCACCTGCCTGCAAAACCCACACTGGGAAAAAATGTATAGGATAAACCAGCAGTGTCTTCCAAGAACAAAAGGAGAGATGGAAGGGGTCCTTTTTATTAAAGGCATGCAAGATGCTTCAACTAATTACAACTATGAACCTGATAGAGATCTGACACAAACCGAAAAAAAAAAAGTGAATGAGCTCATTAGGGAACCTGGTATTTTATGATATCCAGAAATAATATTTTAGATGTGGTAATGGTATTGTGGTTATGTCTTCCCAAGTATCCTAGTATTTTAGAAAGGCATATGCACATATTGACTAATGAAATCATAGGATGTCTGATATTTGGCTTGGAAAACTCCAGAGTGGGTTGAAAAGGAGGCAGGAAGAGGGTGGAGAGATGACAGATGAAATAATATCAGCCATGTGTTGATAATTGCTAAAGCTGGCTTTGGGTCCCCGGGGCCGATGATGCTATTCTCTCTCTGTTCTTACATGTTTGGAATTGTACATAATGAGAATTTACAAAAAGAAAAAAAAAAAAAGGCAACCCTGGGGTATAAAAACGAGTCTAAGAAACGCTTCTTGGGGGGGAATACAAATCTTAAGACAAGATGCCAGTTACGCATTTGGCACGTTGTCCTTCGAGGCACGGAGGATCGCTGATTGACTACACTTTTTAAGAGCTTCTCCGTAAATAATTCCACTTCATTCTTGGAGCACATGTGAGCGTCCCGCCGCGCAGGAATTTTATTTGTATTTTTCAGTTACAGATGCCGACGCCCAGAGAAGCTGAACAATTTGCCTAGGGTAAAATAACAATCCGATCTCAGCTCAGCGACTTGAATTCCTGGTTCAGGGCTCCTTTCACGTTTCCGAATGTTTATTTCTATGAAAAGCGGTTACACTTGAGTAGTACTTGACCACCATGGCAGGGTGGCAAGCCGGGCCCCGTTTTCACTTGTGCAAGTGTGGGGTGGCCCGCCCTGCTGGTAAAGATAAACAGGGCCCCAACCACCGAGCTTCAGGTCTGCGGGATGATAGGGGGGCTGCTCATCTGGGGTGGAGTGGGGGCTGCATGTGAGCGGGGTGGGGTGCGACTGTGTGAATGTGTCGTGGCACTGCACAGCCCAGCCTTCCTCCTACCCACAGGGCTCAAGAACCGCCACCTCGTTTCTTCCTGTTCTTTGCCCCTCCCCCTCCCACATTACAGTCTACGTGATTGGGAGGCTGGCCCTCCAAGGCCCTTCAGGCCCTCTGACTTGAGGGCACTGTAAGAAAGGAGCTCTGTACTGGAAGTCTCCTGTTAGGACTGTTGGCTAGCGACAAAGAGGGGACACGCATGTCTTTATCCTCAATAGGCCTGTGGGGCCACATCAGGAGGCCCAGAGCGATCCCTCCCAAGGATCTGCACCAGCCTTTAAATTCAGGTACCAGTCTGCCAGGATTCCAGCTACAGTGAAAGCCCTTCCTGGATAAAAGATCCACCTTTGGACATCAGAGTTATTCGCAAGAGCGATCTCCCTCCTGGCTCCCCTTTTGCCTTCCCATCCTTACCCGTTCAGGGATGTGTCCTTAGCAGCCCAGCTCAGAGGTCCCTCTCTGACCACTCCAGGCTTTAGGGATCTCTCTTCTCTTGCTGACTTTCCATATAATGATTTTTTAAAATTTTAATTCAGTAAAATCTTAGCCCTTGTTTTCTTTTCTCTTTTGTTTTAAAGTTTGTTTATTTTTGAGAGAGAGAGAGAGAGAGTGAGCAGGGAAGGGGCAGAGAGAGAGGGAGAGAGAATTCCAAACAGGCTCTTCGATGTCAGTGAAGGGCCAGATGTGGGGTTCGAACACACAAACCATGAGATCATAACCTGAGCTTAAATCAAGAGTCAGATGCTCAGCCGACTGAGCCACCCAGGTGCCTGCCCCTTAACCATTTTTAAGTGTATGGTTCCGTGACACTAGTTACATTGATGGTGTTTTTTTCAACCATTGATTCTCTATCTCTTTCTCTCTCTCAAAAATAGGGGTGCCTGGGTGGCTCAGTTGATTAAGCCTCTGACTTTGGTCCAGGTCATGATCTCACGGTCTGCGGGTTCGAGCCCTGCATGGAGCCTACTTCAGATTCTGTGTCTCCCTCTCTCTCTTGTGAGAGAGAAACAAACACTCCTGCTTGTGTTCTATCAAAAATAAATAAACATTATAAAAACACAAAAATAATAAACATTAAAAAATTTCTTTTAATTAAAAAAAAGGAACAAGTTCTGTCTGTCCTCATCTCTGTGAAAATCTGCCCCATCTCACCAGGGGTGACCGAAGTCAAGAATCCAGGATCTTTGTTTCACTAGCCACTGGGGGTTGTTTCTGGGCAGGGGGCAAGAACAGAATCTGGCTGAAAATGCCCCCAGTTACTTGTTTGCCACAAGTTAGCACTAGACATATCCAACCCCACGTTCTGGCTTTCAGCCCTGGCATGGTGTTAGGAGGGACGATGGGAAAGGGATCAATGTGCACTGCCCCTCTGGAAACACGAAACACAATACCACGTTATTGTGCTGAAAACCACAGACAAAGTCCGGCACGAAGGTCAGTGTGGAACACAGCACAGGTCTCGGAGGCACCAAGTCTGGCTCTGGTCTCACTCTTCGTACCAAATAGTTTTCTGCCTTTGGTTGGGCAGGCTACTCAGTTTCTCTGAGGCTCGACGTACCTATCAAGTGAGGGTGGGGTGGGTATGAGAATCTCCACCTTACAGGGAGTCTAAACATTCAGGGGGTTGATATATGTCAAGCGCTTAGCTTATGGGAGGTCTGTTTTAAGGTAGTTTTAAAATACGTTCACAAATTGTTTAACAGTCATCCAGTTGAAAGGTACAGCCTACGTTCCCAGTATCGCTCCAAATATAACGAGCAGAGTACTCGAGCCTGGGACTGAAGCCGACCTGGAAAGTTCTAGGATGGGGATGCAGGTGAGTGCACAGTGCAAATGTGTGAGTGGTCTATCACTTTCCATTGCTGTTGTCACAAATTACCACAGACTTAACAACTTACAATCCCACCCACTTATAAGCTGACAGTGTTGGAGGTCAAAAGTCCAGTCACAAGTACAAGTGAGTTTTCTTCTCAGAAGGTGTGTGCCAGGCTGAGTTCTCATTTGGGGAGTTGGGGAAAATCCATCGTCAAGCTCAGCCTTGCTCTCAGCAGAATCCAGGTCTTTGAGGTTGTAGGAGGGAGGTCCCATTCCCTTGCTGGTATAGGGTCAGTTCAAGGGGATTTAACATAATGTGTCTGCATGGTGCATACAGTTTGGGGGGCAGGGGATTTGGGGAGTTATTGGACAAATCTGCCCACAACAGGTAGGATACCTGCTTCGCCTAGAGGCTCTTCAGAGCCAATTCTCCCGGACCTCTGTAACTTCAGGTGACCTTGGCAAAGAGAGGTGGATGGGATGGTGTATGTGACCCTGATGGGGAACCACAGGGCTGTGACTGGGAACTTCTAGTGGGGATTTGCTGTCCCAGTACTTATATGTCACATGAACCAACCTCCACTATCTGCATTAGAAGGGGAATCCTCATTGGTGAGTACCCTGCCCAGTCCATTGGTTAAGCAGAGTCCTGTGACTGCATGAGGGACCTTACCGGAGCATGACTGCCAAAGACTGGGAAAGCCTGTGTGACTCTCCTGCGCGTCTGCCATTGCTCACTTCTTCCCCAACAGTGTGGTGGTATCTGTGGGGATGGCATTCACTTATTCACTCATTTAGTCAAGAAAACACCTACTAAAGATCTATTTTATGTGTTGGTAAACACATGATTGTCTCTCATCTAGATTGTTATAGTAGCCTTCTCTTCCACCTGTTCCTTCTCCAGCTGTTTGCTGTTCCTCCTTCAGCCAAGCACTCCTGCCTCAGGACCTTTGCACCCACGGATCTGTCTTTCTACATGGCTGTCTCCCAGACTTCTACAGGGCTCGCTTCCTTCAGAGCTCTGCTCAGGCGGTATCTTTTCAGTGACATCGGCCTTGATCAGTCTCCATAAAATGCATACACACCCTCTGCATTCCCCATGTTTTTGTTTTTCTTCCATGGGCTTACCAACATGTGGCGTTGTATCTATTTTCTTGTGTATTTGTGCATCTCTGCCCACTAGACTGTGACCTATACCAGAGCAGACTCCGTTTTCTTCACTGCTGTGTTCCCCAACTGCTAGAATAGTTCCTGGCACACAGTGGGTGGATAAATGTGCTGTAAGGACTCAGGGGCCTGCTGTGAACAAAGAGATGGGTAAGAAAAGATCCGTTAGGGTGTTGCCTTTTGAGGAATTCATAGCTGGATGGCAGGAAAAGAGGTGGATCTAGACAGATCCCCGTGGTGTCACATTGTGGGGTGCTGAGGGAGCCCTGGTCCGGGCCAGGAGACTCAGAAGAGCCTTCCCAGAGCAGTGACATTTGACATATGTGACACATGTGCGGCAGTATAGGAGGCCACTGGAGAGAGGAGGGGTTCTCACCCCTTCCCTTGTCCCTCTGCTTCAGTCACACTGGCTGATGGCTGTCCTAAGTCCCGAGGAGCAAGGAATGAAATGCCTAAAAGGCAGAGGAAGAGGTGAAATAAAAGTCTCAGGTTCAAGTGCTGTGGTCCAGGCGCTCCCTGGAACCAATCACTGAGCGGGGAAGATGGATTGCTCTCATTGGCCAGGCGTGGGTCACGTGCTCCCCAGGAGCCAGGGTCAGGGAGGACATCTAATTTTTTAATCACAGGCAAACAGATGTTCATGAAAGGATAATGTGGGTGCCGTTTCCATACAGGGCAATAAATCCTGGGGGGCAAACCATTGTTATCACCGTTATTTTTCCTACTTTCCTCTTTTCACACCTGCCATGGCCATAACCTTTGTTCTGGTCTCAGTTTTCCTGTACCCAGGACTTTGTTCTGTGTCCAGGCCCCAGGCATATAAGGTGTGTGTGTGTGTGTACGCGCACGCGCGCGTGCGCGCACGTGCAATAGAGAAAGAGAGAGAAATGAAGGGAGATTTTGTGTGTGTGTGTGTCTATGATGTGGGAGTAGCATCTAGGTGTGTGTGTAGCATCTAGGGGTGTGTGTGTGTGTGTGTGTGTGTGTGTGTGTGTGATGTGGGGGGCACATCTAGACATGCTGGGCATGTAAAGTCGCCCCTGCTTCCATATAGTGACTAGGCGCCCAGTACCAACAGATCAGGCTTCATATCCAGACTGTGATAAACATGCTTTCTAGTTATTTACCGACAAGATAATTTCTTCAGGAATAAGATCCTATAGTCAGAACAACCGAACTATTAAAGGAGAACACAGCTTGCGTAGTGCCTTAGTCTGTTCTGGCTGCAATAACAAAACACAGACTGGATGGCTTATAAATAACAAACTTATCTCTCACAGCTCTGGAGGCTGGAAGCCTGAGATCCGAGTGCCATGAATGGGTGGGGACCCTTTTCCGGGTTGTAGACTCTCTCATAGCCTAACGTGGTGGCAGCAGCTACAGATCTCTCTGGGGCCTCTAATCAGGGCACTGATCCCATCTATGAGGGCTCTTCATGGCCTGATCACTTCCCAAAGGCCCCACCTCCTAACACCAGCAATTTGTTGTTGTTGCTGTTTAACTGGAGAGAGAGGGACGGAGGGAGAAGGAGAGAGAATTTTAAGGCATAGAGCCGGACGCAGAGCTCAGTCCCATGACCCGGGGCATCATGACCTGAGCTGAAATCAAGAGTTGGATGTTCATCTAACCGAACCACCCAGGCGCCCCACTAACACCATCAGTTTGGGCGTGAGTTTTCAACCTTTGGATTTGGGCAGGACACAAGCATTCAAGCTATAGCACATACTCTGATAAAGCCCTTTGTTTTGCTTCTTAAATGCTCCTCTGTCCTTTAACTGTAGAATGACCAGCCATCCTAAGGTTCCAGAACAGAAGGGGTTCCAAAGATAGCTTTAAAATAAGACAGTCCTGGCAGAGCAGAGGTATGAAAACCAACCAGAAAAACAAACAAACAAAAAAAAACCCCTGTGTTTTTAAAGGACTTTTAGGATTCTGAAATCAGAAAACTTAAACATGCACTTACAAACCGCTTTAATAAAAGCACTATGCTACGTTTTATCAAAAGGGAGACAGAACCTACATGCTGCAGGAAGAGCGAATTGAAATCACCTGTTCCTTAAATAATTATACCACGGCTCAATCGTAAGCAAAAGTTAATCTAAGTACAATACTTTAATAATGTATTTATTCTAAAAAGTGTTCCTAATTCTTCTGTAATACAAGGTATTTCATCTGCTATTGATGTATAACGCATAGGAGAAACTGTACAAGTCAAAAGACTCAGATCAATGAATTATCAGGAAGGTAAGACACTGTGTAATCACCACCCAAATAAATGGTTTTTAAAGTAAAAAAAAAAAAAAAGCCCACATCCAACTACAGAAGAATTTTCTTTTTGTTTTCTGAGACAGCAATTCTCTACATTTGGAGTCTGTATGTTCCTTGAGCTACCTAAACTGATGCCACGAGTAGCTACCAGCATGGCAGGCATAACATCAAAAGAAAATAATCCAATTCCTGGAGATCTTTGGAAATTACAAACTGTTATTCAGTGGTGGGAATTTTTACATAATTAGCAATTAACGTTTAAGTTTTTTGATAAAACATTTTTGATTAAAAAAAGAGAGTGTACTTATGACCATGTACATGTTTCCCTTCTGGAAACTACTACGATGGATTTACTTGGCCGCATCAGCTTCCTTGATTCCAATTTGCACGAGGTTAAAGATAAATGTACGTGGAAGGCCCTACATTACCAGCGATGCCACTTTATAAATGTGGCCAAAATGATGGTAACAGCTACACTGTACAAATCTTATTTTTTAGATGATTACTTTTTAAATAGATAAAAACAAACAAACAAACAAAAAAACACCTGAGGCCATCTGCCTGATGTATATAGCAGGCTAAGGGGAGCCCCGGAGGTCCTGTCTGGGCACAAACCAATTAAGTGGAGCACTCAGTGAAATTGCTTTCTCAGCCAGGATGGAGAATGATTGATCACAAGTCAAACTGTACACATGTCAGACTAGAAGAGTTTACAGGTAAATTTGGCCCAGGGCCATTGCCACTTCATTTCGCTGGCTGAAACACTTCAGGTGGTCTAGTCACCTAATTCTTTGCTCAACGAGATCCTCCAGCCAGTGTGGTTTCCACTTACCGCATGGAGGTAAAAAGAAAAGACCCATTTCTGGTCTTCATATGCAAGACGGGGCTAGGAGGTCTGTCTGTAAACAAGTGGTTCTCAGCCCCAGTGAACTTTGGAAATTGCTGGGGAGTTCAAAACAACAATAAAAGATCCAGATACTTAGGACACACCCAAGACCAAACACTCCGAATTTCCCAGCATCAAGCACGTTTTACCAGGTAATTCTACTCGTAGCTTAATGGACAACCCTGAGCCAAGAGATCGAATCGATAGCAAAGCCTCCTCCCTCTGAGGAATGTTTCTAAGACCAAACTTCCAGAAGGGTGGGGGTAATTTCAGCCTGCAGGTCTGGATGTCAGGGGCAGGACTTAGACCACGGGCCTCAGCTAGCCCAGCACCAGTTTAGTAATAGGTATTCTCAAGTACGTCTCCTTGGAGACACCCCCTGGTGAGCCGGACATCGAACAACAACCACAAGCCCCAAAGTACACCTGACCACCAGACGCCAGACCGCGGACTTCTCCACAGCGCAGAAACCAAGAGCCCAAGGCGCATGCGCGAGTCGAGGCCGCCGGCTGAGAGGCTGGGGAGACCGAAGCGCATGCGCGGTCGCGGGGGCTGTGCTTCCGGTCGGCGGAGGCGGGGCCTGGCGCGGGCTGGGGGCGGGACCTGGGCCGCGACCCCGACCCCGACCCCGACCTGAGCCCCGGCCGCGACCCCCACGCGCGCCCACCGCAATGGCCAGGCACGTGTTCCTCACGGGGCCCCCAGGTAACCCCGCTCAGGTCTCCGCTTTCGGGGGGCAGCCGGGGTAGGCATGGGGTGGAGGGAGCGGCCCGTGTACTTACTTGGGGAGGGGCGGCGGGCTCCAGGGTTCCGGCGGCTGGCCTCTAAAGCCCCCATCCGAAACTACGGGCTCCGTGACCCCTTCCCAGAGAACGTGATTTAAGTACAAAAGCTAGGGCTAGAAATGGGGCCAACGTCGGTGAGAAAAAGAACTGTGGTTTGGGGGTATGTGGAAGAAGCTTCTTTACGAAGGTATTAAAGAGGGGAGGGTCCCGCGGCAGCGAGCTTAACTGCAGTTTTGAATTGCAGCCTGTCTGCCTCAGCCGTGATTGATGTGAAGGTGCCTGGTGCCTGTTGATGGGCACACGTGCCGCCACCACCTTGGCTCTGGCCGGGTGTTTCACCTGAAGGGTCGTGAAATAAAGATGAGGCTTCCAGTTCCCAGTTGCCGGCAAGGGTGAGGCTGCAGGACGAGAAGCCTGGGTACCTCCCAGAAGCCCCTTTCAGATCTATGTCTGTGGGTGAATTCCTCAAGCCTATGGGATCGTGAATGGGATAGTGTGTGTTCACGTGAAACTGGGGGACTAGACGCTTTTGAAACCCAGGCCCTACGCCTGTATCCCCTGTGACTCAGGAAGGTGGCGGCCGCATCAGATAGATGGGCTCAGGCAGAAAGATGGATTGGAGTAGAGAAAAGTGATTTATTTCTTCAGCTCCTTTGCAAGGTGGGTCTAATGTTTAAATGAGCTGACAGTTCGGATATCAAAGAACGTCTGGGCCTAGAATCCTCTTTCACTTTATTTTAGTGGTTACCTGCTGCCTTAAGTAGCAAAGGCCATACTTAATATTGTAGACTCTGGAATTTTATGTTTACCCGGCAGTGGGGACCTGTGAGGAGAAATTTCGAACATCCAGAGTGCTCCCTAATATTGCAGAAGACTGTCTTCTGAAAGTTGATTGGCCAGTCCTTTATGTAAACCTGGAAATGCCGTTTTCTCAGCAGGCTGGCCCCGAGACATCTATGTGTTTCATAACAGAAGTGATCTGTTATTGTGATAGTATCTGCCTGCGTCCTGGAGGTGGCTGGGGACAGGGGTTGACCAGGTCAACGCTGGTTCTTCCTGTCCCCCTTTTTATAAAAGTTCCATGTACACACAGTTGAAAGATTCAGATAATTCTACGAGGTAGCTCTCATAAGCCTGTCCTAAAAACCAGTCACCTTCTCTTCCTCTCTATCTTGCTACTAGAGCTATAGTGTAATTTTGATTAGCTCAGTACAAGTGAAAGCTAATCACAGAAGAGCCATGTAGTTAGTAATCTATAATCGTCTTTTCCTTTTATGGATGACTTTTTTTCCCCTTTGGAGTTACTGTCTGTTTTTTTCATAGTTTCTCTCATCAACTCAAACTCAAACTCTGCCTGCTATCTAACTCTAATCTGTATATTCAGATCATCAGGTAATATATCTTCTCAGAGAGGTCACTTTTTGTTGTATATGCTCAGTGCGCCACTTGTGTCTCCTTGAACTTACCATTTTTCCCAACTGTCCAGCCGGAGGGCTTTATCTGGTCACTAGATTCTAGATCTGTGCACAGGGGCAGGCCTGAAGGGCCAGGGAATTCCTGTCCCCCAGGAGCAGCCTCCAACCCATGATAGATGGAAGTCTCTGGATAAACTCCCTACTTCCTCAGCCCTCAGGCAGGGAAACTGAGTCACGTGCCCAAAACTATCTCCCAGGATTCCCCGGTGGGATTAGCTATCCACAAAGGTAACTTGCTTGATCATGCAGTTCCTTCCCTTGGGGTTTTGGGGGGGGGGTGTCACTTTCCAAATTGAACTTCCTGCACCTGAATCTTTATCTCAGGGTCAGCTTTGGAGGAGAGCATTAGAACCAAAAAGATTCTGGAGCTTTCTGACTTGCCCATGCCTGTGCATGGTATGGAGCTATCATTTTGGGGTCTCCTTCCTCATAGGTTACCTCTTAGTGTAGACAGGGCTAAGGTAGTAGTGGCTACATTGATGGAGAAGAAAAATTAACTGAAAGCTAATTTCCAGTGCTTGGCCCAACGTGCAGGACACACAGCGGCCCCTTTAGTCACAGCTGCTCTTCATTAATCTTCTTCAAAATGTAACTTTTTTTCTTACATTAAGAGTAATACCCATTTACTATTAGACCAGAAAAAAAAATTCAGAGTTTTAAAGAAAGTGACAGTCACATGGAATTGCAGCATATAGAAGTGAGTGCTGTAAACTTTTCCATTTCCTTGTCAACATTTCCTGTAGAACGTATACTTCACTTAAAAAGAAAGCGTAATAGAATACTACTGTATATGCCTGCTGTGTCTTAACCTGCTTTTTCCCCATTTAGCATTGCTATATTGCAGTCTGTTTTCTGTGCTAAGAAAGATAGGTGAGCAGTATTCTCTTTAAGGCCTGCATGGCATTCCTGCATATTTATATTGCCAGTATATACATGCTACCATAATCCATCACTCCCTTACTGATCCTCATATAGGTTGCTTTCTGTATTTCTATAATGAATACGGACGTAAACCTCCAATTTCACATATCTTTATAGTGTCATCAAATTCTTGCTGAAAGTGAATTCCTAGGCATAGAATTGCTGTGTGCTGTGGAGGGCACACGGAGGTTACCCTTCAAAAAGTACCAGCTTACGTATCCCCCATTGCCAATGGCCTGCTTTAAACAAGTTCTTCAGGGACTATGATAAACAGCAGGTACTGGGGGACATAGCTGGGGATGAAAACCCTACACAGTTCTCTTCCGGCCATGGTGAGCATGTGGCTGGCATCCCTTTGGGTTGGTGTTCATGGTCCGGAAGGCCAGCTGCCATTGTTTGTTAGCGTGTCATTAGGAGGAGACATTTATTAAACAACAGATCATTGTTTACCTCAAGGAAGCTTAAAAGGGTTCTTGGGGAACCCCGATGGCTCTGAGGAGGCAGCCATAGAAATAAGATGACTTATACCACTGTGGTATCTCAAAATAGTCTACTGCAGACTTGCTGGAGGATTCCCATTTTTCCATTTTTGATAACCATGATGCCATTGGCTTAAATCTCTATGGAGCAAGTCATGGTGACACACAAAGGCCCCTGTTAAATTGTACGGTCCTTACTAGTTGTGCAACCTTGGGTAAGTTACCTAACCCCTCTGTGCCTCATCTGTAAAATATGGTCAAGAATGGTAACTGCCTGGGGCGCCTGGGTGGCTTAGTCGGTTGAGCGTCCGACTTTCGCTTAGGTCATGATCTCGCGGTTCGTGGGTTCGAGCCCCGCATCGGGCTCTGTGCTGACTGCCAGCTCGGAGCCTGGAGCCTGTTTCAGTCTGTGACTCCCTCTCACTCTGACCCTCCCCTGCTCACGCTGTCTCTCTCTCTCCTAGAAATAAATAAAACATTAAAAAAAAAAAAAAAAAAAAAAGAATGGTAACTGCCTGAGAGGGTAGTTGTGAGGATTGAACCCCGGAAATGCTTGTGAAGCATGCTAGAGAAGTGCCTGGTTCCACGGTGTTGGGGATTCCTAGTTATTTTATTAGCCGGCCCCTGTTGGTACCTGTAAACACATCAGAGTAGTTACCAGGTCAGGTGGACGGGGGTAGAGGTGCAGAGGGTGTAACCAGGAACGGGGTGGGGGGCAAGCCAGAGGAATGGTTAGAACACCAGAGGAGGTCACAGAAGGGGCTGCCAACCTGATGGGCTTGCTCTTGTGAGAAAGTTTGAAAACTGCCATTTCTCGTGGTGGTGGTGGTATTTAAGAGACGCTTTTTGGGGAGACACAGCAATGTTACGTCCACGGTGGAGTGAAGGGATTCTCATGGTTAAATGTAGATCCAGAGTGTTGGGAAGGTTGAAATCCTAGTTTAAAGTGCCCAGCCTTTGACCCAAGCATGACCAGTTTTACGTCCTGGTGGGAGTGTGGCCACCCAAGGAGGAGAGTACACGTAGTTCCAGAAGCTCGTCTCAGACGGTGCACATGGCACTCGATGGTCACCAGAAATCCACTCAGTTGGTTCCGGGATCTTGTATGTGACAAAATTAATAATGTTTCAGAATTTCACAATAAAACTTACAATCCCATTCATATTTTTATTACGCTTGAAATTAAAAAGCTTTAACACTTGGGATGATCAGAATTAAAGCGAATTAATATTCATAAAATTCATTTGCAGCCCATTTCTCTCCCCCTGTGATTGCTCTCAGGCCTGAGTGCTGTGCCCTCTAGCAAGGGGGGTGGCTCTTAATGTGCTTTTTTGTTGTTTTCTTGTTTTTCTTTCAGGAGTCGGGAAAACGACGTTGATCCAGAAAGCCAGTGAGGTTTTAAAGTCCTCCGGTGTGCCTGTCGATGGATTTTACACCGAAGAAGTCAGACAGGGAGGGAGAAGAGTAGGATTCGACGTTGTCACCTTATCCGGCACGCGGGGAGTTTTGTCTAGAATTGGGTACTGACACTTCATTTCCGCGGTGTTTTATTCTCCCTGGGCACAGGATCGAGCCAAATGAGCTCTGATCCCTATCTTGAAGAATCTTGGGCCTTTCTAGATTTCTTAGAGAAAGAAAACAGTCATGTGAAAAAGTACAAAGATAGCATACCTCCCTTAAAACTTACTCCACTGAGTAATACGTTTTTATCATTCTGTAATTCATCATCCTGTTTCTTGTGCCACTTTTCCAAGATAGTTGGTGTGCCTCCTCCTGTAGCTTGGGGATCCACACCCACCCTACCCCTCGCCCCCTGTAACTGTCAGGCCTGGTGGCAGTGACGTGGTGGGCATACTCTCTAGAAACCTTGTTCTCAGGAGACGGCATGGCGTCAGGTTTGTATAGGTGACCTCTAAGGGTGGTTTAGCCTATGTGGAAGGCCAGAGGCTCCGTGGAGTCGCTACAAACCAGAAATCAGTATGGGGTCTTTTCAACAAAGGATGTGCTGTTTTCTTCATTCAGCTCAGAGCCTCCGCCCGGGAAACGCGAGTGCCGAGTTGGGCAGTATGTGGTCGATCTGACTTCCTTCGAGCAGCTGGCACTTCCCGTCTTGAGGAACGTAAGTGTGTGATTTCTGCGTCTTGAGCCCGTTCCTTCTTAGCACTCCTGGGAACACAGTGGTTTTGCTGCTAACGAGTAATGAGTGTTGCATCTTATAATTTAAAAGTTTTCAAGTGATTGAGCTATAAAGAGGATGTGTACTGTAATTGGACGTCACTATGATCTACAAATAAACTCCTCATCACCCAAATTCAGCACGCAGAAATATTTTATACTGGGAGAATTCTGATGGCCAGCTCCCAAGGCTCCCAAGGTTAAGTCTTTCCTCTGCCTTCCTCCTATTTATATCTTAGCCCCGTTTTCATGGCACAACAAATAAACATTCAGGAAGGGAAAGTGTCATTATAGAAATATTACCCTTCCTCGGCTTCTGATAGGGTTACCTCCTGATAAACCCATCCTAAGTTGAAAGCTGCTAAGTGGAAAATACATCTAACCTACTAACCAACATAGCTCAGCCCAGCTGGCCTTAAACATGTTCAGAACTCTTCACCTCAACTGCGGTTGGTCAAGTTCATGTATCACAGAACCTGTTTTGTAATGAGATGTTGAATATCTCATGTAATATACTGGATATTGTACAGAAAGGGAAATACATAGCAGATGTGTGGCTGTAGAATGGTTGTCCGTGTGTCAGTCATTTACCTTCATGAGCGTGTGGTTGCCGGGGAGATGGGATGTGCTGCCCCTGCCCAGCATCTGGGAGGAGAAACTGCACGCTGCCGCTGGCCCAGGAAAAAAATCAAAATTTAAAATTTGATGTCTGGAGGCGCCTGGGTGGCTCGGTCAGTGAAAGCATCTACCTCTTGATTTCAGCTCAGGTCATTGTCTCACAGCTGTGAGATCAAGCCCCGCATTGGGCTCAGTGCTGGACACAGACCCTGCTTGGGATTCTCTCTCTCCTTCTCCCTCTGCCCCTCCCCCGCTTGGCACATATGTGCTCACTCTCTCAAAAAAACATTTTTCTGACCTGTGGTTTCTGGTGCATCCATACTGCTCTCACACCACCATAAAGTTGAAAAATCGTAAGTCAAACCATTATAAGTCCAGGACCACTTGTGATATACTGTATATCACTGTGTTACCTGGTTTTTCTTGTTTTGTTTTTCTGTTTTTTGTTTTAAAACAGCTCATTGAGATATATTTCACATTCCATACACTTCACTCATTTAAAATCTACAATTCACAGAGCACCTGGGTGGCTCAGTCAGTTAAGCATCTGATTTCGGCTCAGGTCATGATCATACAGTCCATGAGTTTGAGTCCTGCATTGGGCTCTGTGCTGACAGCTCAGAGCCTGGAGCCTGCTTTGGATTCTGTGTCTCCCTCTCTCTCTGCCCCTTCCCTGCTTGCACTGTGTCTCTTTTTCAAAATAAATAAAAATAAAGAAAATATACAATTCATTTTTTTCTAGTATATTCATAGAATTGTGCAGCCAGTCATCACAATCAAATTTTAGAACATTTCCATCCTTTCAGAAGGAAATCCCATACCCATAAAGAGTCATTTTTCATTCCTATGGCCCTCCCAGCCCCTGGTAACCCCTGCCCTACCTTTCTTTGCCTGTCAGTTTGCCTGTTCTGGGCATTTCATAAAAAAGGAATCACATAATGTGTGGTGTTTTGTAACTGGCTTATTTCACTTAGCGTAATGTTTTCAAGGTTTATCCACACTATTGCACATATCGTTCCTTTTCATGGTTGAATAATATTCTATCATATGGATATACTGCCTTTTGTTGACCAACCATCTGTTGATGGACATTTAGATTGTTTCCACTTTTTGGTTATTGTGAATAATGCTGCTCTGAACATTTGTGTACAAGTGTTTGGATGGACGTCTGTTTTCACTTCTCCTGGGTGTACACTTAGGACTGGAGATGCCAGGTCAGGCGGTAATTCTCTATAAATCTTTTTGAGGAATTAGCAGCCGGTTTTCCAGACCAGCTGCACATTTCCACCAGCAGTGGATGAGGATTCCCGTTCTTCACATCTTTGCCAGCATCTGTTATGATCTTTGTAATTCCATGCATTCTAGTAGGTGTGAAGCATTGTCATATTGTGATTGTGATTTGCGTTTCCCTGATGACTAGAGATGATGAGCATCTTTTCATGTCCTTATTGGCCATCTGTATATCTTTTTATGAGAAATGTTTATTCATTTGCTTTGCCCATTTGCACATTGACTCATTTGTCTTACTACTGAGTTGGAGGATTTTTTTTTTTTTTTTTAAGTTTATTTTGAGAGAGAGAGAGAGCGGGCATGCATGTTAGGGAGAGGCAGAGAGAGAATCCCAGGCAGGCTCCACACTGTCAGCACAGAGCCCGACTCAGGTCTCAGACTCACAAACCATTGGATTATGACCTGAGTTGAAATCAAGAACTGGACACTCAACTGACTGAGCCACTCAGGTGACCCTAAGATTTTTTTTTTTTTTTTTTGTAAGTTCTGGATACCAGTCTGTTATCAGTTATATGATCTGTAAGTATATTCTTTCGTTCTGTAGATATCTTCCCTTTCTTCATGGTGTCCTTTGAAACATGAATGTTTTTGAGAAGTCCAGTTTATGTTTATCTTATGTTGTATGTGCTTTTGGTGTTGTATCAAAGAAGACTTTGCCTGACATAACTTCGTAAAGCTTAACTCCTGTGTGTTCTTCTCAGAGTTCTGTAGTTTATTGTTACATATAGGCCTGTAGTCCAAACTAATTTTTGTATATGGTGCTTTCCAGATTCATTCTTTTGCATATGAATATTCACTTGGTTCAGTACCATTTGTTGAAGACTATTCTCTTTCCATTTAATTGTCTTGGCACTCTTGTTGAAGTCAGTAGGCCATACAATAAATGTAGGGATGAACCTTGGACTCCGAATTCTATTCCATTTATCCTTATGTCAGTTCTATCTTTTCTTGGTTCCATAGTACTCTGTCTTTATTACCAAAGTTTGGATTTTGACCGGGATTGTACTGAGTCTATAGATGAATTTGGGGGGGTATTGCCACCTTAACAATATTAAGACTTTTGATCTATCAACGTGAGCTCTCTTTCCATTTACCTATATTGTTTTGTAGTTTCTAGCCTATACGTTTTACGCTTCTTTAAAAAAAAAATTTATAGCTTAGTATTTTATACTTTGGGCTGCTATGTACACGGACTGTTTTCTTAGTTTCATTTTTGGAATGGTCGTTACTAATGTATAGAAGTACAAGCAGTTTTCATTTATTGATTAGTCTTTTGTCCTGTCACCTTGCTGAATATGTTTATTAGTGCTCAGAGTTTTTCAGTGGATTCCTTAGAATTTTCTATGTGGAAAATCATGTCATCTACAAATAGAGGTAGCTTTACATTTTCATTTCTACTTTGGATGCTTTTATTTCATTTTCTTGCCTAATCACCCTGGTTAGAATCTTCAGTTCCCTGTTGAATGGGATATACTCATCTTGTTCCTGATTGTAGGGAGAAAGCATTTTACCTTTTACTGCAAAGTATGATGTTAACTGTGCATTACTTGCAGATGGCCATTACCAGGTTGAGGAAGTTCCTTTTTATTCCTAGTTTGTCGAAGTTTTACAACGAAGAAGTTTTGGGTTTTGTCAGATCCTTTTTCTGCATCTACAGAGGTGATTATGTGATTTTTATCCTTTATCATATTAGTATAGTGTATTACATTAATTCAATTTTGAATGTTAAACCAGCCTTGATTGTTGAAATAAATCCCTCTTGCTCATGATGTATGATTATTTTTATATGTTGATGGATTCAAAAGGATTATATGCAAATCCTTTTATATGTTGCTGGATTTTTATCTGTTTGTAAATACTCTGTTGAGGGTTTCCACGTCTGTATTCATTGGGGATGTGGTCTGTAGCATTCTTGTGGTATCTTTGTCTGATTATGGCATCAGAGTAATACTGATCTCAGAATAAGTTGGAAAGTATTCCTTCCTCATCTGATTTTTAAAAAATGTTTTTAATCTTTTATTTATTTTTGAAAGAGAGATAGAGACAGCATGTATGGGGGAGAGTGAGAGAGAGAGGTAGACACAGAATCCGAAGATAGGCTCCAGGCTCTGAGCTGTCAGCACAGAGCCCGATGCGGGGCTCAAACCCACGAATCGTGAGATCATGACCTGAGCCAAAGTCGGATGCTTAACCAACTGAGCCACCCAGGTGCCCCTCTCTTCTGATTTTTAGAAGAGTTTGTGAAGTATTGGTATCAATTTTTTCTTTGAATATTTGATTTAATTTACCAGTGAGGCCCTGTGGCCTGAGCTTTTCTTCAGGGGAAGCTTTTTAATTATGAATTCAGTCTCTACTTGTATAGAGGTGCTGATTTTTTATTTCTTGTTGAGTCAGTTGTGGTAATCTGTGTCATTTAGTAATTTGTTGGCATACAGTTGTTCATATATTATGCTATAATCTTATTTATTTTGTAAAGTCAGTGTATTTTCCCTTCTTTCATGCCTTATGTTGGTTATTTAAGTTTCCTTCCCCCTCCCCCCTTTAGTTTTTGGCCAACAGTAGGAAAAGATTTGTCAATTTAGTCAAAACCAATTTTTTTTGAGTATGTATTACTTACTTCTGAAAATTCACTTATCAAATCCTAGATATACAGTTGTGAACAAAACAGACATGTTTTCCCTTTTCTCCAGACTCTTAGTCGAGTGGGAAGTATAGACATTGAACAAGTAAATGGAGAGTTGTCATAAACACTGTGAAGGAAACAAGTGGAGTGCTGTGAGAGGTGCGGGGAGCTGACTTCAGATCAGAAGACCAGGATGGAGCTCTGGGGAGGTGCCGCGTACCTGAAATGGGAAGATGGGGAGGCACCATCACTTCAGGGGGAGAATGTGGGCCTGTGGGGGGCGGGAGGTGCTATGGAGAATACCACAGATGATGTGAGCAAATAAACTGAGGCCCCACTGCCCTGGAGCAGGAGTAGGTAAAGAGGAAGGTGTGGTTGGTAAGTGGGGTTGGACCATGGGATCAGGGCCTAGTAGACTGAGTTTCATTTAATCTGATAGACTTACTACTTTGATTTACTTTTATGGAAACTGCCTTGGCTCCCAAGGCAAGTCTGAACCTTCCAGAGGCATCTGTTGTGCCCCCAGTAGAGTCCAGGGTCTTTCCCTTGGCCTGGGGGGCCCTTTGCCATCTGGCCCACTGATCTCTGACCTCCTGTTACCGCTCTCCAGCCATGTGTCCCCAACACACGCCAGGGCCAGGGCCACGCCAGCCTTTGGCTCTCAGCCCTAGCCGTTTTCTTTGGTCGGTGCACTCTTATCTTTGCCTGTCTGCTCTGTTTTGATATTTGGGGCACAGCTCAGATGTGCAGTCGGGGGCTGTGGTAGTTGGCTGAGGCTGCCGAAAATTCGAAAATTCTCAGTCCAGCCTTCCGAGGGCAGTTCTCATTTCAGAGGGCTGGCGGGGCCTTGCGCTCCTCAGAGCCCACCTCCTCCCTCCCGGGCTTCCTCCCCCTCACCGGCTCCCCTCACCTCCTGCCTTTGGGAACCTTCCCTTGGTCCAGTGCTGGGTGCCTTGTGGCCACTGTATCGGCGGGAGCAGTCAGAGAACAGGATATTTTTCTCTCTGGCGCTTTTCCCATCAGATGCATACCCTCCACTTAAACGTTCAAAGGGCAAGTGACGTACTTCAAATGAAATTCCCGTTGAAGTCTCTGGCTTTGGGCACTGGATCAATATAAAGGATTGATTTTTACTTACCTCACTTCGAACAGACTGAATCTTGGGAGAGCAGTGGGCACATACGTGCTTGGTGTCTGTCTGCAAGATTATATAAGAAGTCATATGGTGACTGGAGTAAAAGCTGGACTCTCTCTTTTTTGATCAAAAAACAAAGGAAAGCAGACGTCTCCCAGTTTTTTATTCTTTGATTACCAAAACCCAGACGTCCGTGTTTTAGGAAGACTTCCCAGGCTGCAAGCTCTTCCGCAGTTGAGGTCACAGATTTTTTTTTTCCTCAAGTACACATTTTTCTCCCATCTCATATATTTATTTTATTGGGATGAAGAAAGGAAAAGGAATTAGCATTTGGCCTTCACACTTAACAAAAGAACGAAAGAAAAAAAGTACAAAGGTAATTACACGACAAAACTAAGGGAATATAAAGAGGTAGTGGGCAACTGGCGTAACCCGAAAGCTTTAGAAAGTGCGTTGAGGCAGGTGGAAAGCTTGATACAGAGAGCGCATTAGTTACAGTGCCTGTGATGTCAGAACACACTCACTGCTTCTTGAGGCTTATCTGTTAAGTGCCTGCTACCTGTAAGACATTTCACTGTGGATGACATATAGTTTTGAGTTGTGTCTAATGAAGACCATGAGGAGAGTGATCCTCTGGGCTGGTAGGGGTGTGCCTGCGCTGAGCGGGGAGGCAAGAATGGGCTGGAGGCTCGCAGCTGCGGGAGGCCGGGGCAGGGCTGGGGGAAGGCACAGGTGTGACCGCGGCCCCGGCCGCTTCATTTCCGTAGGCCAGAGTGGACACTGCTGGACTCTCAGGGACACAGGAAAATAGAGTGAGGCTGGGAAACACTGAAGACTAAGTAAGGTTTCGAGAAAGTCCTAAGTAGGGTTGAATGTCATTGATTCTTTTTTTCATTCCACCGATGCCTTCTTTCCCTTATTGGACAATGTTTATTGTTTTTTCTGAGTTTTAACGTTCTCCCTACTCAAGGTAGCAAATTTGTAAAAAAAAAATAGGGAATAGAAATAAAGAAGGGGTGCCTGGGTGGCTCAGTCAGTTAAGTGTCTGACTCTCAACTTCGGCTCAGGTCATGATCTCATGGTTGGTTAGTTCAAGTCCCGCTTCCGACTCTGCGCTGACAGCACAAAGTCTGCTTGGGATTCTCTCTCTCCCTTTCTCTCTGCCCCTCCCCTACTTGCTCGCACTGTCTCTCTCAAAAAATAAATAAACCTAAAAAAAATAAAGAAGAAAATAGGAATGACTCTCCTCACTGGGTTAACCACCATTAGTGTATTTCGTTTCTTACCTTTTTATACTTGATTTACTCCGTCATTCTGCACCGGGGGAAAATATTTCATATCGTTTTGTAGGGTTGGGGTTTCCCCCTTGTTATGACTGATTGATATGGGAATGGCCTTCCTATAGGATCACCTTCACAACTGTGCTCATTTAATGATTGCGCAGCATATTGTGGGTTTTCACCTTTGACTTCAGCATTTCCCCTCAGTGTCAGACGTTAACCCTTTGTACACCAGCCTTCTCTCCAGCCTTGGTCATTTCCCCGGGGAGGGATCTGAGGGTGGAGGAACCGGGTAGGGTACCTACTGGTGTGTGTGTGAGCTTCTGGGGTCTCTCTGCACGCTGCTGGGGTGCTACCCACCCCCCCACCCTGCCGCCGCCAGCATGTGAGTGTGTCTGTTTCCCTGCTGCTTCACCAGCACCGGGCACTCTGCCGGTTTTCTGTTTTCCATGCTTCTTTCCAACACTCCTTTGCTTGGATTCATGTTTTTAAGTTTCTAATGAGGTCAAATGTTTGTTACTTTATTGTGTAATTTTTGATCTAATTGTTTTTGTTTATTCCTCTAACCAGTTTTTCTTTTTGCCTTAAAAAGATCTTTTATAAGGCAGATGACTTTTCTATATTTATTGATCGCCTTTTCCTCAAGTTTTTCACTTTGATGATCCTTCTTCCTTCCTTCCTTCCTTCCTATTGAGAAAGTCTTCCTCTTTTCCAAGTTAATGTCAAATTTGTTTCTTCTGTATACCTTTTTCTTTTCTTTTAACATTTATGTTTTTAATCCATCTGGATTTATTTTGAGTATATAGTGAGACTCCCAGTTGCTTTTCTTCCAAATGCTTAGCTGGTTTACCAGAGCTGTTTGTTAACCCAGTTCTCATTCATTTATTATGCTTTATTAATTATATTAAGAAGTGTGTGTGTGTGTGTGTGTGTGTGTGTGTGTGTGTATGTTCTTTTCCATTGGTCTGTTTGAGCCTTACATCAGTACCACACTTTTTTAATTGCCATTCTGTCTTATCGTTTAGAAAGTTGTCTTATCCATCCTTGTCTGTCAATTTTCCTGCATCACAGTGGTGGTGGTGGTGGTGGTGGTGGTAGTGGTGGTGATGGTGGTGGTGGAGGAAGGACTTAACAGTGATTGAGTGCAAGTCCTACACCAGCCACTAACTCATGTTCCCGTTTTACCAACAAGGAAACTGAGGTAGAGGACAGAAATTTAATTTCCCCCAAGGCACACAGCTTGTAAGCGGTGGAGCTGGCATGAATTGTAGAAATATGTCAGACTTTGACTCCCCATAGCCAAAAACCTGGTATCTCTGTCTTTCCATTTGTTTCTTTAAAAAAATAAAAAACCAACTTTGTTTTTTGGTAAGGTTATTTAGAGGTTTCTTCTATTTTCCGATGCTTCTGTTATTAGGATTGTTTTTTTTTCTTTGTCAGTTTTTTTTAGTGATCACAGCTAACTGCGTAACATGAGCCTTTTTCATAATGCTCTTTTTGACAGCCACACTGAATGCTGTATTAGAATTTGTTGCAATGTAGGATTTAACATCTTATTGGCTCCCAATGCATGTCTCCTACTCACATAGAAAGGTAACCATTGAGTCTAAGGTTTTAAAATAATGAAAGACATCCAGGCAAAGCCCTGTTTTCTAGGCTGACCCATGGAAAGGACTTAACACCTGATGAACACCTGATGAAAATCAACATGGTTGAGCCTGTTTTGATCAAAATGAGGCTTTTGGTGTAGATTTGTTTTCAAAAGAAGGATCTGCTTTCTGATCCTGAAATGGGATTCTGCTTCAGATCTTTGAAACATCATCTGAAGGTCAGAGGATTCCTGTCTGGGGAAAGGTTGTTTTTTTACCACTTGACCTGTAACGGCCACTTAGTATTTCAGGCCACTAGGCTTTAGAGAGAATTTAGAAAAATCAGTTTCTAGTCAGGATCCATTCCTGAAAGGTCGACAAGAGCCCCAGCTTTGCTTTTGAATTTCCTTCATTGTTACCAAATGTGACATTTTTTCCTTTGTTCCTCCTCACTCTCTATTTCTGTACCTCGCGATCCCACATATGCGCTGCAAGATCGCCAGAGAAATAAAAAGCTGTCTGGCGCAAACATAAACATTAATTTTAAAATTGTCAGCGAGAACATTCCTGCAACGAATCAAAATCGGAAAAGGAACTGAGAGTTTGGCGTGAGTTGGTTCTGCGGTTTATAACCTTGTAGGATATGTCATGGCGCCCCTTCCTGGTCACCTCTGGGGGGCCAATCCCTGTCACGAGCTTCCTGGGGAGATGTGAAACCGGTCCCCTTTGTTGGGGGACAGAGGGAGGCCGAAGAAGAGGCAGACACTCATCCTAGGTTGGTAGGTGGCCGTTGTAATCGGCACAGGGGCCTTCTGTACAAGGCTTATGTTGGACCAGCAAGGTGAAAGCGTCCCCACTCCCACCCGCCAGGTCTTAAGAGTTTAGAGAGAGAGGTTTCTGTCCAGTGTACTGTGCAGGTGCTGTGGACACCACCTCAGTGTTACGGCAGTGTCCTTGGAGCGGCTTCTGGGAGCTAGGAAGGACGGGATAGGGTGGGGAGCCTCCGATTGCTTGGGGCCAGCTCACGGGGCAGCAGGTGGTCACATCTTTTCCGTGAGCTTCCCTGCAGCCTCCCTGATCCCCGTGGGCAGGGTCTGACACTCTGTGACGTCCCGTTGTTGGTCTTGGTGAGCCTCTGTGATGCAGGGGCTGAGCGGGTGTCTGCCTTGGACTTCTCTGCCTTCATGCAGTTCCTGCCGCCCGTGCCCAAGAGGCACGCGGAGTGCTCCCTGAGTACGGCATGGCGGAGTGCTCCCTGAGTGCGGCACTGCCGCGTACTCCTGAGAGGCACACAGAGTGCTCCGTGTGCTCCCCGAGTGCATCACGGCTGAGTGCTCCCGAGAGGCAGGCGGAGTGCTCCCTGTGTGCAGCATGGCTGAGTGCTCCCGAGAGGCACGCGAGTGCTCCCTGAGTGCATCATGGCTGGGTGCTCCCGAGAGGCACGCAGAGTGCTCCCTGAATGCAGCACAGCCAGTGCAGAAGTTGTGTAAACTGTTGCCTTTCTCCCTTCCACTCCCCCACCTTGTCCTGTTTGCAGCTCACACCAGGCCTTTGGAAGGAAGCCCGCCATGATGGGCTGGTGCTTTTCTTGAATCTTATACCAAGACTGTGTGCATGTGAGTGTTCTTTTTTTTTGTATTGATTCTAATTTGGGGGAACTTTATTTGGATATAACGTTACTCATAGAGAAAAAGACCAGAATAAGAATAACGCAGGATCACCTGTATACTTGTTACCCAGAATCACTTGTCATCGGCGTTTGCCCTGTGTGCATGTGCACGTGCATGTGTGTTCACACAAATACATAAACTTGTGGAGGGAACCATTTGAGAATATGTTGCAGTCCTTGGGGGGCTTCACTTCTGAATGTTCAGTACATTTGCCCTGAGAATAAGGATGTTCTCTTGTACCATCAGTATAGTTCTCAACCTCAGGAAACTTTACACCAAGAAAATACTAATAATCTACATTCCTGTGCCGTTTCGTCAGGTGACGTAGCGCTGTCCTTCAGAACGGTTTCCCCTGTGGCCCAGGGCCCGGTATCAGGTGTAGCTGTCCCCTCCCCACAAGCTCCTTCACTCCGGAACGTCCTCTCAAGTCCTCCTTCGTCATGAATGACATGACGTTTTCTGCTTTAGCAGGACGGTCTTCTTCAGGGCTTGGCTGCTGTTTCTTCGGCACAACTTGAGTTGGAAGACTGCGTACCTGGGTGCGCGCCATTCTCGGGCCTCCCGTCTGGAGGTGCGCCAGGTTCGGTGATGTTGGTTTTGATTACCTGAGCGGAGAATTCTCCAAAATCCCAGTGTGTATGTACACTGTTTCCTTTGAGGTAAATACGCAGCGAGTGGGGAGACATGTTAAGGCCATGCACATCCGCCTCGTCAAAGTTTCTCCTGGATAATTCCAACTTTTCTCAACTTTATTAGACTCTCTGAAAATAGTAATTTCACTCAAGACCTTGACTGGAAAGCCAATGTCACCACTGCCTCCTAAAATGTTTTTTGTAGCAGGTGAGCTGTAATTAACCATAAAGTCATCGTTCATTCGAAAGCTTGAACTACGAAAGCCGTAATGGTTGATTTTTTTCCTCATCAGATCTGCACTTCTGTACTTTTTTTTTTTTTAATGTTGTATTTATTTCTAGGAGAGAGAGAGAGAGACAGCGTGAGCAGGGGAGGGTCAGAGAGAGAGAGGGAGTCACAGACTCTGAAACAGGCTCCAGGCTCTGAGCTGGCAGTCAGCACAGAGNCAGGGGAGGGTCAGAGAGAGAGAGGGAGTCACAGACTCTGAAACAGGCTCCAGGCTCTGAGCTGGCAGTCAGCACAGAGCCCGACGCGGGGCTCGAACCCACGAACCGCGAGATCATGACCTAAGCAAAAGTCGGACGCTTAACTGACTAAGCCACCCAGGTGCCCCTGCACTTCTGTACTTTGATCCCATCTCCTCAGGAGTGAGAAAAGAAGGCCTCACTGCTTCACTGTAGCCGAACCCTTCGGCTTTCTCCATCCTAATAAGCAATTTCTACTACAAGGATGTCAGACCTCAAAGATACTAAACTTGATGGGACATCTGGTGTCCCAGGCGGTTGAATATCTGACTCGATTTTGGCTCAGGTCATGATCTCCTAGTTCACAAGTTCAAGCCCCTGCACCAACAGTGCAGTGCCTGCTTGGGATTCTCTCTCTCCCTTTCTCTGCCTCTCCCCTGCTCGTGCTCTCTTTCCTTCTCTCTCAAAATAACTAAATAAATGTTAAAAAGAAAAAAAAAAGATACTAAGCTTGAATCAAATTTAGATATTGGCTAAGGTTTTTACTAAGCCAGAGGGGTTTTTAAAAAGGTAGCTTTTAGAAACACTGTTGGCTGATAAGGAAGTGGCAGGAGTTAGCATGGCCATCTCTCTCTTTCTCTCTCCCTCCCGCTTGTGTGAAGGAGAGAAGTGGAGGGCGGAGGGCCCTTCCCCTGCGCCTCACATCTCACCTGCCTGCCCAGGCCACTCTCCATCCTGAATAAAACGCTGCTCGTCCTGAGACCTGAGTGTGTCGTCCATTTGGAGTAATTGAAAGCCATGATTTCTCCCAAAACAGGTCTGTGGCTCCGCCTCTATAGCCCCCGGAAAGCCCTGTGTAGCCGCCTCTGTAGCCCCGTGCCCTCGGTCCTCTGTGGAGACAAAAGTAGTTTCCTTCCAGTTAGATGGGTTCCTTGCATTCTTTCCTTCCATCTCTTGATTGTTTCCTTCGGTTTCCTTCCTTATTCACACTGAGAAGATACGCAGGTGGTGTTGCACGCGGGTCTGGAGGGGAGCTTTGGCATCTGGTGATCTTGGGGTTGACACCCAGCTCTCACTTGGGAGCTCCGTGACTTGTCTTGGGTCTGTTACTCATCCTGAAACGGGTGCAGAGACCTGCTGCACGAAGTTCTCGGACTGCATGCCGAGTTGCTGCTAGGAGGGGCACCCGTGGGGGGGTTCTCATGCTTCCTCCTGAGAACGCGAGCGAGGTGATGGGCAGCACAGCCTGGGGCGGGGCCCCACCTCAGCAGTCTGATCTGTGCTGGCCAGGGCCCTGGGGGGCCAGAGCAAGCTGGACATCGGTTATGGGGACCTGCCCGCTCAGATGCCCAGGCTGTGCCTGAGGTGCTGGGATCCCGAGGTGTCACGGGTTCCCAATCCCCCGGGCTGACTGTCAGCCAACTGTTTCAGTCCCGGGATGTTCTCCTGGCTTGGAAGACACCAAGGGCACCGATCCAGTGCTGTGCAGACAGGTGCACACTGGGGCGGGCCCCAGAGAGGCCAGTTAGGGCTTCCCGGAGGAGCCTGGAACCATGGGCTCCCGGGTGGGAGTGTCTGGTATTAGGGTATGGACAGCCCCTACCTGGAGCACCCCCCCCCCCCCCACTGTCTCCCATAGAGAAGGGCTGGGCTGCAGGGCACACAGGCAGTGTAGACCTCTCACCCTGGCCACCAGCCTGTGATTTCGTCCCTGGGGACACATGGTTGAGGTGCCACGAGAGTGCTAAGGGATTCTGAAACTTTGGGCATGGAGTAAGCACACACACAAGTCTGTTCGGAGCCCTTCACTTTCAGCTAGGAACTTGAGAGGGTGGAGGAACTGTGGGCTGGGGTGGCAGCCGTCACTGTGCCTGTCATCTGCCTTTCTGGCCTCCCAGGACTGTGGCTCTTTGGGGGGCTCAGGGTCGTCACTCTGCCCCTGACGGCTGGCACACGCTCCCTGGCTCCCTCCCGCGACTTTGGTGCTCGCAGTCCCAGACAGGCCAGCTCCGAGGCCAGGCTATGGGCCTGGTAGTAAAGAAAAGAACAAGTTCATACCACCGGAAATGCTTCGGAGGTAAATTGTCTGCCGTAAAACAAATCCACTGTTTCTAATATAGTATTCTGGTGAAATGAAATTGCCCATTTTAGGTTTATGTTTTCTTTTGTGTTCTTAAAAGTCATTTAAAGATTAAACAAGAAACTGAAAAAAGTCACACAATTTTCAGGTCTCTCATGTAGCTGGTACACAGATATCTTGTTGCTCTAAATTGATTTAATCTTTCCAGAAAGCAGACTAGCTGAGTGTAAGCAAAGTTATAAAGTTTTTCATGGCTTCCCTTACCATTGGCTGGTCAGTTTTGGGACTCTGTCCCAAGGAAATAGCTCTCCCTCACAACACCGAGAGGAACTGAAGTATGCCTGGCACAAAAAAGTGTTTCTCCCTCTTTGTGACAGTGAAAATATAGTCAGCTGAAGCGTAGGCCTGGGAGAGGGGTGGTGAGTGTGGGGGGAGGGGTGATGGGTGTGGGGGGAGAGGGGTGGTGAGTGGAAAGGAGAGGGGTGGTGAGTGGGGAGAGGAG